>NW_024412395.1:5188622-5627726 GCF_014898765.1 Herpailurus yagouaroundi | reverse complement strand
TCACCACTAAACCAGCCCTACAAGAGATCCTAAGGGGGACCCTGTGAGACAAAGTACCAGAGACATCACTACAAGCATAAAACATACAGACATCACAATGACTCTAAACCCATATCTTTCTATAATAACACTGAATGTAAATGGATTAAATGCGCCAACCAAAAGACATAGGGTATCAGAATGGATAAAAAAACAAGACCCATCTATTTGCTGTCTACAAGAGACTCATTTTAGACCTGAGGACACCTTTAGATTGAGAGTGAGGGGATGGAGAACTATTTATCATGCTACTGGAAGCCAAAAGAAAGCTGGAGTAGCCATACTTATATCAGACAAACTAGACTTTAAATTTAAGGCTGTAACAAGAGATGAAGAAGGACATTATATAATAGTGACAGGGTCTTTCCATCAGGAAGAGCTAACAATTATAAATGTCTATGCGCCGAATACCGGAGCCCCCAAATATATAAAACAATTACTCATAAACATAAGCAACCTTATTGATAAGAATGTGGTAATTGCAGGGGACTTTAACACCCCACTTACAGAAATGGATAGATCATCTAGACACACGGTCAATAAAGAAACAAGGGCCCTGAATGAGACATTGGATCAGATGGACTTGACAGATCTATTTAGAACTCTGCATCCCAAAGCAACAGAATATACTTTCTTCTCGAGTGCACATGGAACATTCTCCAAGATAGATCATATACTGGGTCACAAAACAGCCCTTCATAAGTTTACAAGAATTGAAATCATACCATGCATACTTTCAGACCACAATGCTATGAAGCTTGAAATCAACCACAGAAAAAAGTCTGGAATACCTCCAAAAGCATGGAGGTTAAAGAACACCCTACTAACGAATGAGTGGGTCAACCAGGCAATTCGAGAAGAAATTAAAAAATATATGGAAACAAACGAAAATGAAAATACAACAATCCAAACGCTTTGGGACGCAGCGAAGGCAGTCCTGAGAGGAAAGTACATTGCAATCCAGGCCTATCTCAAGACACAAGAAAAATCCCAAATACAAAATCTAACAGCACACCTAAAGGAAATAGAAGCAGAACAGCAAAGGCAGCCTAAACCCAGCAGAAGAAGAGAAATAATAAAGATTAGAGCAGAAATAAACAATATAGAATCTAAAAAAACTGTAGAGCAGATCAACGAAACCAAGAGTTGGTTTTTTGAAAAAATAAACAAAATTGACAAACCTCTAGCCAGCTTCTCAAAAAGAAAAGGGATATGACCAAATAGATAAAATCATGAATGAAAATGGAATTATTACAACCAATCCCTCAGAGATACAAACAATTATCAGGGAATACTATGAAAAATTATATGGCAACAAATTGGACATCCTGGAAGAAATGGACAAATTCCTGAACACCCACACTCTTCCAAAACTCAATCAGGAGGAAATAGAAAGCTTGAACAGACCCATAACCAGCGAAGAAATTGAATCGGTTATCAAAAATCTCCCAACAAATAAGAGTCCAGGACCAGATGACTTCCCAGGGGAGTTCTACCAGACGTTTAAAGCAGAGGTAATACCTATCCTTCTCAAGCTATTCCAAGAAATAGAAAGGGAAGGAAAACTTCCAGACTCATTCTATGAAGCCAGTATTACTTTGATTCGTAAACCAGACAGAGACCCAGTAAAAAAAGAGAACTACAGGCCAATATCCCTGATGAATATGGATGCCAAAATTTTCAATAAGATACTAGCAAATCGAATTCAACGGCATATAAAAAGAATTATTCACCATGATCAAGTGGGATTCATTCCTGGGATGCAGGGCTGGTTCAACATTTGCAAATCAATCAACGTGATACATCACATTAACAAAAAAAAAGAGAAAAACCATTTGATCCTGTCAATCGATGCAGAAAAGGCCTTTGACAAAATCCAGCACCCTTTCTTAATAAAAACCCTTGAGAAAGTCGGGATAGAAGGAACATACTTAAAGATCATAAAAGCCATTTATGAAAAGCCCACAGCTAACATCATCCTCAACGGGGAAAAACTGAGAGCTTTTTCCCTGAGATCAGGAACACGACAGGGATGCCCACTCTCACCGCTGTTGTTTAACATAGTGCTGGAAGTTCTAGCATCAGCAATCAGACAACAAAAGGAAATCAAAGGCATCAAAATTGGCAAAGATGAAGTCAAGCTTTCGCTTTTTGCAGATGACATGATATTATACATGGAAAATCCGATAGACTCCACCAAAACTCTGCTAGAACTGATACATGAATTCAGCAAAGTTGCAGGATACAAAATCAATGTACAGAAATCAGTTGCATTCTTATACACTAACAATGAAGCAACAGAAAGACAAATAAAGAAACTGATCCCATTCACAGTTGCACCAAGAAGCATAAAATACCTAGGAATAAATCTAACCAAAGATGTAAAGGATCTGTATGCTGAAAACTATAGAAAGCTTATGAAGGTAATTGAAGAAGATTTAAAGAAATGGAAAGACATTCCCTGCTCATGGATTGGAAGAATAAATATTGTCAAAATGTCAATACTACCCAAAGCTATCTACACATTCAATGCAATCCCAATCAAAATTGCACCAGCATTCTTCTCGAAACTAGAACAAACAATCCTAAAATTCATATGGAACCACAAAAGGCCCCGAATAGTCAAAGTAATTTTGAAGAAGACCAAAGCAGGAGGCATCACAATCCCAGACTTTAGCCTCTACTACAAAGCTGTCATCATCAAGACAGCATGGTATTGGCACAAAAACAGACACATAGACCAATGGAATAGAATAGAAACCCCAGAACTAGACCCACAAACGTATGGCCAACTCATCTTTGACAAAGCAGGAAAGAACATCCAATGGAAAAAAGACAGTCTCTTTAACAAATGGTGCTGGGAGAACTGGACAGCAACATGCAGAAGGTTGAAACTAGACCACTTTCTCACACCATTCACAAAAATAAACTCAAAATGGATAAAGGACCTGAATGTGAGACAGGAAACCATCAAAACCCTAGAGGAGAAAGCAGGAAAAGACCTCTCTGACCTCAGCCGTAGCAATCTCTTACTCGACACATCCCCAAAGGCAAGGGAATTAAAAGCAAAAGTGAATTACTGGGACCTTATGAAGATAAAAAGCTTCTGCACAGCAAAGGAAACAACCAACAAAACGAAAAGGCAACCAACGGAATGGGAAAAGATATTTGCAAATGACATATCGGACAAAGGGCTAGTCTCCAAAATCTATAAAGAGCTCACCAAACTCCACACCCGAAAAGCAAATAACCCAGTGAAGAAATGGGCAGAAAACATGAATAGACACTTCTCTAAAGAAGACATCCGGATGGCCAACAGGCACATGAAAAGATGTTCAGCGTCGCTCCTTATCAGGGAAATACAAATCAAAACCACACTCAGGTTTCACCTCACGCCAGTCAGAGTGGTCAAAATGAACAAATCAGGAGACTATAGATGCTGGAGAGGATGTGGAGAAACGGGAACCCTCTTGCACTGTTGGTGGGAATGCAAATTGGTGCAGCCACTCTGGAAAGCAGTGTGGAGGTTCCTCAGAAAATTAAAAATAGACCTACCCTATGACCCAGCAATAGCACTGCTAGGAATTTATCCAAGGGACACAGGAGTACTGATGCATAGGGGCACTTGTACCCCAATGTTTAGAGCAGCACTCTCAACAATAGCCAAATTATGGAAAGAGCCTAAATGTCCATCAACTGATGAATGGATAAAGAAATGGTGGTTTATATACACTATGGAATACTACGTGGCAATGAGAAAAAATGAAATATGGCCTTTTGTAGCAACGTGGATGGAACGGGAGAGTGTGATGCTAAGTGAAATAAGCCATACAGAGAAAGACAGATACCATATGGTTTCACTCTTATGTGGATCCTGAGAAACTTAACAGGAACCCATGGGGGAGGGGAAGAAAAAAAAAAAAAAGAGGTTAGAGTGGGAGAGAGCCAAAGCATAAGAGACTGTTGAGAACTGAGAACAAACTAAGGGTTGATGGGGGGTGGGAGGGAGGAGAGGGTGGGTGATGGGTATTGAGGAGGGCACCTTTTGTGATGAGCACTGGGTGTTGTATGGAAACCAATTTGACAATAATTTCATATAAAAAAAAAGAACAATAAAAGATAAGTGACTTACCACATACAGGGGATTTTTAATGAGATTATCAGCTAATTTCTTATCAGAAAGCTTAGAGTGCAGAAGGCAGTGAGATGACAAGAGAGAGACAGAGAGAGAGAGAGAGAGAGGGGGCATGAGTGGGTGATGGGCAACGAGAGAATGGGAGACACAGAATCCAAAGCAGGCTTCAGGTTCTGAGCTGTCAGCACAGAGCCTGATTCAGGGCTTGGATCCAGGAACTGTGAGATCATGACCTGAGCTGAAATCTGACACTTAACCAACTGAGCTACCCAGGTGCTGCTAGAAGGCAGTAGGATGACATATTTAAAGTGTTGAAAGAAGAGGAAAGGCAACTTAAAATATTTGAGCCAGCAAAATGCTCCTTTAGGGGCGCCTGGGTGGCGCAGTCAGTTAAGCGTCCGACTTCAGCCAGGTCATGATCTCGCGGTCTGTGAGTTCGAGCCTGGAGCCTGTTTCCGATTCTGTGTCTCCCTCTCTCTCTGCCCCTCCCCCGTTCATGCTTTGTCTCTCTCTGTCCCAAAAATAAATAAACATTGAAAAAAAAATTAAAAAAAAAATGCTCCTTTAAAAAATGAGGGAGAAAATAAAATAACAAAATGAAATAAAATAAAATAAAATAAAATAAAATAAGGGAGAAATGAAGACATTTCTAGATAAGCAACATCTGAGAGAGTCCATAACCACTCACCTGGCTTAAGAAACACTGAAAATCAGAGTCCTTCAGGGTAAGAAAAAGGGCACTAGCTGATAACTCGAAGCCATATGAAGTTATAAAGATTTCTGATAAAAGTAAACACATGAGCAAATAAAAAGCCAGTACTTTTGTAATTTTACTTTGTAGCTCCCATTTAAAAAATATTCTATGGAATTTAAAAGACAAATTCAAAAATAAGTATAAATTTATGTTATTAGGCACACAATGCATAAAGTTGTCATTTGTGTTGTGACTAACATAAAGGGGAAGGAACAATATAGGAGTCAAATGTTTGTATATGATTGATTCTAATTTTGTATCAATTCATATTAGATTGCTGTATCTTTAGGATGTTATGTGTAACCCTCCTGGTAATCACACACCCACACACATAAACACATACAAACTAAATGGGATATACAGAAAAGGAAATGAGAAATGAATCAAAATGTATCACTAGAAAAATCAACTGAACACAAAAGAAAACATTGGTTAAGAAATTTGGGACAAGTGGGGGCACCTTTCGGTCTCAGTCAACAGAGTATGTGACTCTTGATTGTTGGGGATGTAAGTTTGAGCCCCATGTTGGGTGTAGAAATTACTTAAAAGTAAAATCATAAAAACAACATAAAATGAGGGATTAAAACATTATAAGACATACAGAAAACAAATAGAAAAAATATAGAAGTAATTCCTTCCCTCTCAAACATTTCTTTAATAAAAGATAAAAATAGTCTTTAATAGAGTAGACATGATGTATGTATGAAGCAACAGATAGAATTGAAGACAGAATAGACAGTTCTACAATAATAGATGAAAGATTGAATATCCCACTTTTAATACTGGAAAGAATAATCGGAGAGCAGGTCCGTAAGAAAATAGAACCCTTGAACAACATTATAGACCAACTGGATCTCCCAGACATATATATAAAAGTCCTTCCAACAAGAGTATTACTATAAAAAATTGAAATCCTGTATAGTATCCTTTCTTATCACAATTGAATGAGACTAGAAATCAATAATAGGAATACTAGGAAATTCACAAATATGTGAAAATTAAACAACATACATCAATGGGTCAAAGAATAAATCACAAGAGAAATTAGAGAATACCTTGACAGAAAGAAAAATGAAAACACAATATACCAAAACTTATGAGATATAGCCAAAGTAGTGCAAAGAAAGAGATGTAAATGCATACATTTAAAAAGAAATATCTGAAATCAATAACCTACATTACAATTTAAGCAACAAAAGGAAGAAGAGCAAACAAAATCAAAAGCTAGCAAAAAAGGAGAGAATACTAAAGATTTAAAAGCAAATAAATAGAGAATAATAAAATAAGAGAGAAATTCAACAGAACACAAAATTGTTTTTTTTTTTTTTTTTTTTCAGAAGATTGACAAAATTGACAAATCTCTGGCTTCAAAAGTTAAGGGAAGGAATGTGGACTCAAATTACTAAAACCAAAGAGTAGGTATATTACTAAAATTTTACAGAAATAAAAAAGATAAGAGAATACCATAAACAACTGTATGCTGGCAAAATGGATATCTTAGATAAAATGAGCAAATTCCTATAAACACACCATCTACCAAAACTGACTCAAGAAGAAATAGAAAGCCTAAATCAGCCTATACTAGTGAGAACATGGAATCCGTATACAATCATAAACCTCTAAATAAAGAGAAGTTCAGAACCCCATGATTTTGCTGGTGAATTCTACCAAACATTTAAAGAAGAATTAACACCACTTCTTCTGAAACTGTCCCAAAATATTGAAGAGGAAGTAGCACTTCCAAATTCATTCTATAAGGTCAGCATTACCCTGACACCCAACCAAAGACATAAAGATTTAATACAGGAAATTAAAACTATAGACCAATATTCCATATGAAGATAGAAGTCCACATTCTCAACAAAATGCTAGCAAACCAATTGAAGCAGCATATTAGAAGGGTTGTACACCATAATCAACTGGGATTTATTTATTTATTCCTGGATAAAAAACAAAACAAAACAAAACAAAACAAAACAAAACAAAAAAACCTCAAGAGGTGCCTAGGTGACTTAATTGGTTAAGTGTCTGATTCTTGATTTGGGTTCAGGTCATGGTTAGTGATTTCAAGCCCCAAGTCAAGTCGGGCTGTGCACTAACAGTGCACGAGCCTGCTTGGGATTCTCTTGCTCTCCCTCTTTCTCTGCCTCTCCTCTGCTCTCTCTGTCTCTCAAAATAAATAAGTAAACTTATAAAAAAGAACACTCAATAAACTAGGAATAAAAGAAAATGTCCTCAGAGCACCTGGGTAGGTGCTCAGTAGGTTAAGCATCCAACTTCTGCTCAGGTCATTGTTTCAGGGTTCCTGAGTTTCAGCCCCACATTGAGCTGGATGCTGTCAGTGCAAAGCTAGCTTCGAATCCTCTATATCCCTCTCTCTCTCCCCTCCCCACTCTCCTTGTCTCCCCAAAAGAAGTAAGCATTAAAAAAAATCCCCAACTTGATAAATGTCATAGATAAAGCAACCAAACAACACAACACACCCACAAGCGCGCGCGCGCAGACACACACACACACACACACACACAGAGCTAACTTCATACTTACTGGTGAGAGAATGAAATATTTTTCCTAAAATCAGAAACAAGACCACTTGTCATTTCTGTTCAATAGCATTGAATGTTCTAGCAAGAACAACACTTGATCTTAGCCAAAAGGCCGAGAAGCGATGTTCTAGCAAGAACAATAGGCCACACAAAATAAATAAAAGTTTGCATTTTTAAAATGTTTATTTATTTTTGAGAGCAAGAGATAGTGCAAGCGGGGGAGGGGCAGAGAGTGTGGGGACAGAGGATCAAGTGGGCTCTGTACTGACAGCAAGAGACCAATGTGGGTCTTGAACTCACCAACCATGAGATTGTGAACCGAGCCGGTTGGACGCTCAACCAACTGAGCCACTAGGTGCCCACATTTTTTTTTTAATTCAATAATATGAACCAGAGTATCTTATAGCAAATTTGTAAAAAGTAATAATAGCAATAATAGTAATAAACATTATAAAATGGGATATTATTTTTAGAAAAAAATGTGACAGCTGAGAGAACTTGTACAAAAAGTGTTTTTAAAACAAAACTTAGGAATACTTATATATGTGTATGTCTGTATATATTTATATACATACTGATGTACTAATGAAAGTAAGAAGAGAGCCATATGTACACATTGATTTTTTTAATATTACAGATCTTGAAAGCAATTTGACAATATATATATCAAGGAATTTCAAACATATTACTTTCTGTCATTAATTAAACCATTGAGATGCTTAAGCAAGAATCCAAGATATGGCTACTTGTAATTGCTTTAAACCAGGGGTCAGGAAACTTATGTTTGGCCCCCAACAAGCCAATTATGATCCGCTGCCTTTTTATTTTCAAATAAATGTTTATGGAAAGACAGCCACACCATCAATCAGGTGTTTTCTGTGGCAATTCTTGTAGTACAAGGGCGGAATTGAACTGTTGGATCCGAGATAATATAGACAACAAAACCTAAAAAATTTACTCTCTGGCCCTTCACCAAAAAGGTTTGCACCCTATTTTTTTATTGTTTACATTTAAAATTAAGACAATTAATTTGGAACAGTTTTCTGTTCACACCAAAACTTGGATGGATGGATGGTGTTACAGCGATACAGATGCCCTTTTTAAAAAAATGTTATTTAAATGCAAGTAGTTAATAATGTAATAATGTGTAATAATAGTGCAGTAATGGTTTCAGGTGTGAATTTAGTGATTCCTTACCTACACATAACACCCAGTGCTCATCCCAACAAGTGCCTTCCTTAATCAGTATTTATTAGGGAAAACTGGGAACAAATTACATATCTGAAAAGCTGCTACTTAGGCAAATTATATGTTTCAGATGTATAATGTTAAAAGGAAATTTAGGTCCAACAAGGGTTTTATTAATATAAGCACTTATACTTGGTGCTTCAGTGTTTTCTTTGTTACTGTGTATTGTGCTCCCTCTGTGCCTTAAAGTCATAAAGTTGTTGAGTGTCTGCCCAGGGCCGGTCACTAGAAGAGACGGTGGGATCCCAGAAGGATACGGGCAGGGGAATCCAGAAATTAATACACCGTGGCCATGGCTGATAAGAAAGGCTAGACACGGTGAAATAGTTATAGTGAAGGAAATTTTGGTGATTGTCAATGTTCACTGTGTTGACTCGTGACTTTTTTTTTTACTTTCTTTTATTATTATAAGATTTTATTTAAATTCCAGTTAGTTAACATACATATTATATTAGTTTCAGGTGTAGGATTTGGTGATTCAATACTTCCTACCCCCCACTGCTTATCGCAAGTGTCCTCCTTAATCCCTGTCACCCATATCAATCATCCTCTTTCCTCCCTGCTGGTAGCCAGCAGTTCATAGTCCCAAGTGATCTTTGCATTTGGATAAGGCTGTTTTTGATCTTTTCTCTTCGTCCTACCTTGGTGATATTGGTCAGTGTTGACATCAAGGCTGCAACAAGATTCTGCTGGTCTGCTGGCATCATCAAATGATTATCTGTCCTGTGGTGTAAGCCAGAGAAATAAAACCTCTGACAGAAAGCACTCCAAACCAGGCTTTGAGGGGAATGGTTGTGTTCTGCATTCTAGACTCTGCATGAGTGGAGTGTATTTTTTTTTCTTTGAGCACACTGTGGCTCTATTAACCTTAACCTCGATCCAGTCAGGGGTTGGATGGCAGAACAAGGATAGCCAATGTCAGCAGTGGGGAGGTTTGCATCTTAGTGACTAAATGAATTTTGTCTTTACCTTCTGCACCTGTGTACACATATGAATGTAAGCAGGAAGTGGAAAAGATTTTTTAAAAATGCTCAAGAGTCAAGAAAGCCATTGATAGCCATTTCGAGCTCTGGGAGATATATCCTTTGAGTTACCAACTGTAGACATTATATTTGTTTGCTCTGGGGAATATCGTAAAGCCTGATGCCCTAGCAAACTGGTGATATGGGTTTTTATACAGAATTCACCTCTTCAGACCACGAGGAATGTTGAAAATCCCTGCCTCCAGCCCTCTCAACCTTCACCACTAAGTTACTTTCCCCCTACTCTGTGGCTTACCTGCATGTCCCAGACACTTTCTTTGTTTCTGAAATATGCAAGGCTCTTCTCTCTTGGAATCTTTGTACTTCCTGATTCCTCTGCATGTGGCACCCCTTGCCAGAAAGTTTTCTTCCATATTCCTTTTCATCATTTAAGCTCTCAGTTCTAATGATCCCTCTTCAGGGAGAGAATGCTAATATCTCTATCAGGGTGACCTGACTTTACCACTGCCTACGGCCACCATTTCCTGTCCCACCACTTTTTTTTTTTTAAGTTTATTTATCTATTCTGAGGGAGAGAGACAGAGACAGGGACAGAAAGAGAGTGAGAGAGAGAGAATCCAAAGCAGGGTCTGCACTGTCAGCGCAGAGCCCGACACGGGGCTTGAATTCAAGAACTGTGAGATCATGACCTGAGCTGAAAACGAGAGTTGGACGCTCAACCAACTGAACTAAACAGGTGCCCATCACCACCTCTAATTTTAGCCATTACTGATATGTAAAATTACCCTATTTGTCTATACATCGATTTATGTCCTTACTAACTTTTCATTTCTCCCCACTTGACTTTGAGTTCCATTAGGGCAAGGCCCTTGACAATGCCTCCCTGTAACAGTGCCTGGCATTTGAATCAATTTGGTCATGGAGGGAAGACCTTTTAGGTTAAATACAACAATTTCCTTTTTTCTTTAATAGACGAAGAAACTATATCTCTTGAACATTTTACCCTTTCTTGAGTTTTTCAGTCTTTTTTTTAAGTTTATTTATTTTGAGAGAGAGAGAGAGAGAAAGCGCAAGCTGGAGAGGGGCAGAGAGAGAGAGAGAGAGAGAGAGAGGGAGAGTGAGAATCCCAAGCAGGATCTGTGCTGCTTAGAACAGAGCCCCACACACTTTGTGGGATTGATCCCACAAAGTGAGATCATGACCTGAGCTGAAATCAAGAGTTGGACCAACTGAGTGACCCTAGTGCCCCATGAGTTTTTCACAGTCTTACCCAGAGGACTTCCCACCCTCTAATTCCCATCCTCCTCTTGCAGGTCAGCAACCTGACCTCATGACTCACTGGCACCTCACATTTGATCAGTGATCTTAGTGATTTATTTGCATTTGTAGAAAAGCCAGGATGTTAACCATCCTGCCCCATCCTTTTGTTGCCCATACCATGTTGGCTTCCTTATGTATTATTTTTTTTCTTTTGGGTTTAAGTCCTCTTAATGCATTGCCTGTGAGAAAGAGACCTTTTTTCATTGTAGCCCTCACACTATAAGCAGCACCTCTTCTACAACACACCAATAATTATGTACCTGCAGTGGTTTTTTTTGTTGTTGTCTTTCTTTCTGTCTTTTTTTCTTTCTTTCTTCTTTCTTTCTTTCTTTCTTTCTTTCTTTCTTTCTTTCTTCTTTCTTTCTTCTTTCTTTCTTTCTTTCTTTCTTTCTTTCTTTCTTTCTTTCTTTCTTTCTTTCTTTTCTTTATCAAAGAGGCAACCTGTACCTTCTTTAGGCTAACACAAGCATAGCACCTCTGTGGCATGTAAAGCCATATTCTTAAGTTCCCCATCCTCATTTCCGGCTAATTTCCTGCTTTGCTTCCGCACACAGCGTGCCCAGTGTATGGCACACAACCCTCATTGCTGATGTCACTCCTCAGTCCCTTTACACACTCTGGTTTGGTGACACCATTCCCTCTGGTGGAGGTTGACCCAGTTCCAACATAATAAGCTTTCAGGAACTTTTCCTGATTTTTCACTTAGACTTAACCACTCCCTCCATTTTTTTGTATTGTTTTGTTTTTTTTAAAACTACTGAAGGTATTCTTTTGAAAACTAAATACTTTATTGCAACAAATCAGAGGAAACCCATTTAATAAACAGAGATAAGGGAGGTTCCCTCACTTTAGAGACCCCCAAAGCCAGGACACCCTAAGAATTCTTGATTCTCTGCCAATGGATATATCCACTCCTTTTTGTGAACTCCCAGACCATTTTACATACCTTGTACGGCTTTCTTCATGGAGTCTTACCTGTCTTATGAATTCCCTTCTAGAAGATTTAAAGTTATGTTGAGCATGTAACAGTATTTCTAATTTGGTTTCCTCTTGTTGCTTAAAGAATATATACATACATATAAAATCACTGAGCACACACTGTATCAGTCACTGAAATATAAACAGGGAAGATGATAAATACACATGTTGAACATGAAAAATATAAAAGAACAATTGAAATGAACTTTTTTTTATAATTTGTAAGTACTGTTTCACAGATTATCATTAAATTTTCCTCATCCAGTCTTTAATCTTTGAATTTTTGCACTTTCCTTATGATGAGGGTTTGGGGTGATGTTGGGGTGGTCTGGAGCTGATAGTGAAGAAAGAATTTTTGAAGATGTCTTTGGTGCAAAAAAGTGATTTTATTAAAGCATGGGGACAGAACTGGTGGGCAGAAAGGGCTTCACTGGGGTTGTGAAGAAAGGCTAGTTTTATACTAAGGAGTTGGGGAGGTAAGTCAAAAGTGAGGCTTCTGGAGGGACTTTGATGTGCTAAAGAGGACTCATAAGATACCTGGGGCCTTGCTATTGTCAAGCTAAACTTGTTTTTCCCTCTGGCAAAGTATTAACATTAAGACAGGAGGGAGTTCCTGGAGAAACTTTTACACTACCTGCCTCGAGTATCTGCCAATGGGCTGCAGGTTATAAGGAAATTGAATTTTACCTGCTATTTCCTTCTTGCCTTTGTTCCCCATATAGGGATGAAGGGGTCATGTTGGGGCTCTAGGAAACTGCATAGGTTAAAGGAGATTAGGCTATTGATAAGATTGTCTTTTCCTTGTAATTTACTAAGATATTTGCAAGCTGAAGGAGACCCACATCCTGTACGATGGTGACCTCTATCAGTTACTATTTGTTTTCTTTCCTTTCCTTTGTCCTGGGGCAGCCAGGAGTGCCTGAGGAATATCACACATCTCCCACCCGGGGTGGGGGGCTGTACTAGCTTGTACTTTGCCCTCAGCCTGCCTTATGCTCCCTCACTTACCTTGTCTAGTTCTTCATCTCTTTACTCTGGGCCAGCACGGGAATATTTTGAATCATAGGGTGCAGCAGAAGTGATGCTCAGATATTTCTGGGCTTAGTCAAAACAAACCTACTGCTTCTACATTGCTCTCTGAGTTCTAAGCACCAAGTGAGAAGGCTGATTGCAACACTGGAGAGATACCACATTGATGAGGAGTCCAGCCTTCTAGCTATAAACGCTGACACAATAGGTGCTAGGGAAAAGTTGTTTTCCGTGCTCTGGACTGGTCCAGCTGCCAGCTGACAACCACTAAATTTGTTCTGCTGGTACCATGTGTAGAATAATCTCCCACCTGAGCATTACTCATATCAGTAGAATCATGAGATATAAAAATACTAATAAATTATTTTTTAAGTAACTCAGTTTTAGGTAGTTTGTTTTTGGTCAATTGCCCAGACAATTCCCATGTATAGTAAACAAATTAGGTGTTAAAGTGCCTTGCTATTTCCTAAGGCTATCCAGCCAGCTAGTAGCAAAAGAGGCTTATAGCTCCTCCTTCTGTTTCTAATTTATGTGCACTCTCCACACTTTGCCATGTCTATACTAAATATCTATTTCTATTTTCTTCAATTATATAGCCAATAATCGAAATACAGGGGAATTCTAGTGAAAAGTTCTGGGTATAATTGTAAATAGGATTGCCTGACTTGGCAAATGTAAATACAGGGGTACAAGTAAATTTGACTTTCAGATAAACAAAAAGTATATTTTTTCAATAGGAGTAGGTCCCATGTAACATTTGGCACTTACTTACAATAAAAGAAAAAAATTGTTGTTTATCTGATACAGATTTAAATGGATGTCCTGCATTTTATCTAGCAGATCTAAACATTAAAAAAAAACACAGTAAGACTTTGGAAAGACTCTAAAACTCAATAATCTAATATGAGGACATTACTTACCATATAGGAGAATTAAGAAAGTAACGTGAGATACTGCTTCGAGGAATTCTTACCTTTATGTCTGCCATAACTTTGATTCTTGGGAAATGTTAGTTCAACTTTAAAAAGTCTCATTCAGGGGCGCCTGAGGAGAGCACTTGGCTAAGCGTTCCGCTCAATCTCAGCTTGATCTCAGCCCAGGTCATGAGTTCGAGCCCTGCGTTGGGCTCTGTGTTGATGGTGCAGAGCCTACTTGAGTTTCTGCCTGTTCTTCTCCCTGTCCCTCCCCCACTTATGCACATGCTCTCTCTCTCTCTCTCTTTCTCTCTCTCTCAAAATAAATAAACTTAAAAAATAAATAAAAAGTCTCATTCTGATTCTGTATCTTAACCTCTCTTCTGTATATTAGAGCCTCAAATATCTCCTTATCATCTTTTTTCTTCCATAACTATTTCATGCAGAAATATATATATATATATATATATATATATATATATATGCATACACATATTAAAGGCTTGCTGAAATCTTGCACTGTGTTTGGTAAAATTATATTGACTAATATAAGAGTATTCATACACATATATATTCAATTTCATGTAATACCGTATAATTTGTACTTTTGTATTAGTTCTTGGCAGTATTTGATATGACAAAACAGAGATTCATCAAACCTAAGCTACTTGGTAAGACCCCACGGGTAGTAAACACCCTTTGAAGAAGAAATGAAAGAAAAAAGAGGGTCTTTTGAAATCTGTGCAATACAAAATGGAAAATAAATGCCAATCTTCATCACTACCTTCTATTTGGAAAAATCACCCTTTTTCCCCTCAAAAAAACCCTTTGAGTGCAACCCTTTCAAATGTTTGCTACCAAAAGAAGTATTTTTCAATTGTATTCTATTCTCTGAGACATAACAGGTGAAAAGTCACACATTCATAAAAGTCGCCTCAAAGAATTTGTGTCATATAGATAAAACAGGATGAAACATTTAGTGCTATTTTTCAATAAGAAAACCAACCACTTGAACCAAATATGTTTCCTGACCACACAGACTTTTGGACAATAGAATTATTTTTAGGGCATAATTCAAGCCCTTCTTGGCTCATCCAGAATGACAACTAGAATATCTCACTTAATCATGGGCTTTTGAAGATCCATCTACAAGCATTTAATAAACAGTCAACAAGAGTTATACAGTACAATTCAACAATACATAAAATCAGAGCTTTAGACTTGACAGTAACTGGAAACAGTGTCTAGTTCAGACCCCCATTTTACAGAAAATAAAACTTGAAGCCCATAGAAGTTGAATGAGATAAGGTCACACAACTTAAAAGTGTCAAAGCAAATTAACTTAATGTATATTTAGGGATAATTGCTATATGATTAGTCTAGCATTAGTAAGCAGTGTTGGTGGTCTGGGTTCCTCAGAAGTTTTGTTAAGAACTTTATAATCTTCTGAAACCACATATACAGCAAACTATTATGGAGAATGAACATGGGATTGTTTGATTGTAAGCCTAAGGGAATAGTTTTAGATATCGTCTATATACTAGTGTCTACAGAATCAATAACTCCAGAGCCTCTGTATAAGTTCCAGAACTGTAAACTCAGCTCTGAATTTGACGTTTCCATGTCAGTGTACTGCAGGTGTTTCAAACTAAGCATGCACAAAATTCCTATATTTCACTTTTATGCTACAATGCACACTCATGAGTTTTCTTTGCCTTTCTTTCCCAGAGCACTTAGGCACAAAACATAATAAATTGGATTTAAAGAAGATAACATTTCCAGCCTGGGGTCTAAGCTATTTTTTTTCCTTCTATTTGAAGCCTTCGCTTACCTAGTAACTATGTATTTTCAGAGGGATCAGCTCTGCTCTCCTCCTGGCCTATTCATGTATTTTATTCCTGTTTTCAGTGAAATCTTAATGCCTCCCAGCCTGATCCTCATAACGACAATTAGAAGCAGGTTCATGGTCCAAGAGAAGAGAGGAAAAACAGCGAAGAAAGGTCTAAGTGATAGGGAAAAATCTGTGTAAGATGGCCAACAGGACTGAAAGGAGAATTCCAGTCCCTGCCAGAACACTCCCCTTCCAGGTTTTTCGTCCCACCCAGCTTGCCCACGCGCGAAATTACTCCTAATGCGGAATAAGGAAGTAACAGAATATAAATTTTCCCTCTTCTTAAGCTTGGAACTCAGACCTCTGGAGAGTGATCTCTTCTGAGCCCATTGGTGTAAAATAAACCTCCTGCCTTCCAAGATTTCTGAGTGCCTCTGGGTGATCCAGACCAGGTTCCATAACATAAGAACACCAAAGGAGGAGCAGGAGAATGCCGACACAGTCAGGTGCTATTTATTTGTCTTCCTTTCGCAGATTTGTTGAATTATATTTACTTAGCTTAACATTTCTCTCATTTAAATGTCTTCTTCCCAGGAACTATAAGGAAAAAAAGAGACTTCTCACTGAGAAAAAAAATACCTTCAAATATGATACTTCCCTGAGGCGCTAACGTGTTTGCAGTTGCTGTAGATAAAGTTCATTACACTCATTTGTCCAGTGAGTATAAAATATAATAACAATAACAACAACAGTAATAACAACAACAATAATAAAAACAACAATAACAACAACTCTGGATCTTATTTTTCTAATAAAGTACTTGAGTTGTTTTAAAACTCTGGAGAAAAGTAAGTTTGGGATTCAGATGCATTTTCTGGGAAATTTGGTATCTTGGCTTGGTGCAGTACCAAAACAAAATATATAGAATTTATTGAGTTCCTAATGTTTGCTTGTTATTTTACACAGGTTGTACCATTTAATTCACTCATACTGTCTCTTGGGTGAGAAGAAAATATTATCTCCTTGAAGAGAAGATAGAGATCTAGTGAGGGAACAAATTCAGGTTTGTCTCACCTCAAGGCTACTGTTGACAGTGGCCTCACTACCCAGGTAGAAACTATTCTTCTAATGTTATAAACACATAGATAACAACTTTAGGTGATTTCAATGATTTTTAGTTCAAAATCTAGACTTGGTAACACTGCAAATATAGATGTTAGAAGACAGGTGACCAGTAGAAACAATCAAGTCATGGTTGAAGAAAGAGTGCAAGCAGGACACTTAATCAAAGAGGCAATTTAAAGACATGATCATGCAAACAAAGAAGCCATGGGCTGTACGAAGGAGAATATACCTGGAGAGTGCCTGGTTTTGCAGAAGTCTTAAGGAAAAAGATGTCTACTTTTACTCATTGGAAATTCCCTGGGCCAGGAGCATCTGGTATTAAAGACATTCCTCCTGGGCTTAGAATCTATCAGAGGAAACATGATTTGTTGTAATCAAAGTTCATGCTACCAGCATAAGAACATAAAAGGATATTTGTTGACAAAAGTACTTCTTCTGGCTAGATTTGAACTAATCTGAGGTATTTAAGCTTAAAATGAGATAATCTGACAAGCAAGAAATAAATTACCTATTACGTACAAACTCCGACCCACCCTCTGAGGTGGATTCTCATCACAATATTTGTCAAAAGATGACATCCATTCTAAGTTAAAATACTTGACAATGGGTATACTCCCTCAAAAAGTAACTGTTTCTATTATGAGATCATTGAATTTCCAGAATACATTTCTATAGTAAGTCATATCTATGTATTCATTACTTTTGCCATACTTCCAAGGTTTTTTTTTAATGAAGTTGTAGAAATAGCCACAGATTTTAAATTGTTTTAGTACTTCAAAACTGTTTTTATAATTATATACTTGTTTTACAAATGTTTTCTGGCCCTTGGGTTGAGAAATACTAAAGAAAGAGAACCAAAGAAAGTCTAGGAATGTTCATTTCAAAAAAAAAAGTTACACATAAGTCCGGGACCAACTGGTGAGGAGTTGGTTCTTGTCTTTCTGTTCTGACCAGCTTCTCTCTGTGGAAAACTGCACTCCTTCTTGATTTGATCTTCTCATGACATAGAACCAAGAGGATTATCCTGATGGCTGGGAGGATGATATCAATTATCAGTTGAAAAGTGGTTTGCTGCTACAAGTAAAGGAAGGTCAAATAGCAAGCAAAACTCAGAGAAAAGTAATTTAATAAATGAAGGACACATAAAATAAAATTTAACAAATGAAAGTTTGATTAACTTTGATTTTTACTAGGTAAAAATCCCATCCAGTAGAGATGCTGGTTGGGGCAAGAGTAACATAAAATGAATAGTGGTAAAATAACTGATAAATAGACCTTTATCCTCATGTAAATTTACAGATTTGTGTGTGTATATATATAATATATGTGTATATATTATATATACAGTAGAACCTTAGTTTGTGAGCATAATTCATTCTGGAAACATACTTGCAATCCAAAATACTTGTATATCGAAGCAAATTTCAAGAACCATTGGCTCCGTTGTGATCATGTGATGTTCAGCATCACATACATCAAGTTGAAATTTATTAGAAATATTTGCTCATCTTGCAGAACACATGAAGAACAAGTTAGTCACAATCCAAGGTTTTACTGTGCATATATGTATGTATATATACATATATATGCATTTTTTAAATAAATTTTTATCTTGGACTTTATGAAAAGCAATGCAGAACCCATAAACTGGTGTCAAATGTTATAAACATACATCAACAAGTAATTTTTTTCACTCCATTTTTACAAAAATTGTCTATAAAAACATTAATGGTGTTTAAATATGCAATTCAGCTTGTAGGTATTCAGACCACAAGTCATTTTGGGCCTACCAAAAGTAGACAGCGAATCAACAACCATCACTTGCTTTGGGCTATGACTCTAAAAGTGCATTGGAATTAAATCCGCCTATAGACTATAGCTTGGCTAGGTTTTGTCTTTTCTGTTTTGTTCAGAGAATCTCAAGACTGGGGCATGTTTTAAGATGATCCTCGACATGAGGCTTTGGTTTTTCATATATAATGTCCAACATACAGATGCACACACACACACACACACACAACACAGAGGTGTACACACACCTACACACACTCACACACACACACTTACATACATACAATAAGTGTCTTGGACTTTATGAGCAAAAGCCAGAAGGAATACTGGACAACAGAAGTAGATCCACTGGAACTCCAGTTATTAGAACTATTGCTATAAAACCACACTTAACTCCTGTTAAAAAGCAAGACAACAAACACCAAATGGAGTCATTTATGGTAAGCCCTATGTCATGAAACTATAACACACCTAACATAATTACAGTTTGGGCTCTCCCGGAAATAGAATCCTAAACCAGTCAATCAGAAATCACCTCATCAGCATTAGGTCTGTAATCTGTCTGATAGATCCATGATGTCCCCCTAAAGGAATGTGATCTTACAGTAATCAATCTGATTTTTATTTAGTAAAATTATTGCCACTTCTTTCTGCCTATAAGGGTCTTTCATTTTGTATAACTCCTTGGAGCCTTTTCCATTTCTAGATTGGAGGCTGCTTGATTTGCAATCTCTGCTCAAATAAACGCTTAAAATTTTTTAATATGCCTCAGTTTATGTTTTTTATACTTGATTCGTGATTATAAAGTTAAATTTGATAATTTGGGGAAGGAATAGAAAATATACAAATTTGATACTGATTTTTTAAACATATAAACATATCTTTTAAGTTTTTAATCTCATATTATATGACAGCAGAAATGGCAAACTGAAGACTATTGTGGACCAGAAGACAGGTCAGGAGATGCTATCTGGAGTGAACCATACAAACAAATTGATGAAGAGTGTAGAAATAAATGTAAGCAGTGTAGAATATAGAGTGTAACAAATAGTTAATTGGATTTTCAGAGGAGACAAAGGAAAAGAGAGGGGCACAGGGAATATTTTCAGAAAAAATAGCTGATAAATTTAAGGAACTGATTACAGACATTAATGACATTATTTTACAGATTCAAGAAGTCCAGAAAAATGAGAAGGGTATATTTTTTAAAATTCATGTTTAAACATGTAATTGTGAAAGTATAAAAATAAACAAATATCACAGACACAGAAAAATAACTAAAGCATTTTCAACTCTAACAAATGTAAGATATTAATCAAAGGATATTAATCAAATCAACTTCTCAACAGCAGTAATGGAAGTCATAAGACAGTAAAATGATGTCACTAATATGGGAGAGGTAAAACATTCCAAAATTAGAACTGTATCATAAATGAAAGAAAAAAATCAAAAATGAAAACAAAATAAAGACTTTATCAAGCAACTGAAACTGAGATAGTTTGCTGCCCACAGAGCAACACAGGCAAAAAGATAATGAATCCAGAATGGAGGTCAGAGTTATAAGAGAGAATGAAAATAAAATTTGTGTTTATATTTACATGAACTTTGTGTTGGCTTTTTTTTTTTTTTAATTTATTTTTGGGACAGAGAGAGACAGAGCATGAACGGGGGAGGGGCAGAGAGAGAGGGAGACACAGAATTGGAAACAGGCTCCAGGCTCTGAGCCATCAGCCCAGAGCCGGACGAGGGGCTCGAACTCACGGACCGCGAGATGGTGACCTGGCTGAAGTCGGACGCTTAACCGACTGCGCCACCCAGGCGCCCCTGTGTTGGCTTTAAAAAAGCATTGAAATGGAATTCAGCTACACTACAGCAATACATCCTAAAGGGGTAATACTCAGAGTACTCTACAGTCCTGCATTTTCAATAAGAAGGGTAGATATGTCCGTTAACAAACTTTAAGTCAACTCTGTATTTTTAGATTTCTAAGGTATCCATTCAAACATATAAGTAAATATGTTATAAAATGAGTATATTACATTCATGTTAAGAGAGAGACAAAAACAAAACAAGTGCAAAATAATTAAGTTAAGTCCAAAAATGACAAAAGAGAAGTAAGAGAGGCCCAAAGAATAAGCAGGACAAAGAAAACTCCGAACATATCAGTAATTAAATAAAGTACAAATGGAGAAACTTCACTGGTGATAAAGTAAATCTTGGCAGATGAGGTTAAAATCAAACCATAATAACCTTTGACTATACAATAGGCTATTGAGATAAGTAATACTATAAACATATTGAATAGAAGCATGAGAGTATACCTATATTAATATCAGATGAAGTAGCCTTTCAAAAAGCAATACTACAAATGGTGATTATAATGGTAGCAGGTTGATAATTTAAAATGAGTATAGATCGAATTATATGGCTTCAGAAGTAGAAAGCAAAAACTCACAGATAAACAATGGTAAATAAATACGTCTACATTAACTCACATTAACTCTCTAGGTAATTAGTAGGGCAAGCAGGGAATACTCTCAATTAAAGTAGGAAAACAATAAAAGTAGAGAATTGACACAAATAGAAAATATGAATATATGAAATTTACAACTCAAAAATTAGATTAAAATTACCTCAGTTTTTCTGGCAGTAATGCAATAATGCTATAAATAATGTAAATCAATAGCAAAAGTGTAAGCATTAACTCGAGGTTATGTTACAAATACCTTACAAATCAGTATATATGTGTGTGTGTGTGTGTGTGTGTGTGTGTGTATAACTTATAAATAAATCATGTGCCAAACAGAATTATATTGAAAATTGGAAAATACTCAATGATTAATAAACTGAATGACTAATATTGAAAAACTGCATATCAAGAGTATAACTAATGATATATTTAAAGGAAAATATATAGCCTTAAGGGCATATATTAAAAACATAGAATACAATGAAAATAGTAATAAGAAAAATATTTATCTCAATAAATTGCAAAAATTAGCTAAATAAACCAAATTGACATAAAAAGGAAGATATTATGAAAGTAACATCAAACATGATATTTAGAGGAAATCCAAAAATATGAAAGTTAATTTTTTAAGAGTTTAACACAACTGATAGATCTAAAGCCTAATTGACCAAAATGAAAGGAGGGATGGGGAGAGAGAAACAGAGAGAGAGAGAGATGGAAAGAGAGAGAAAAACAAGTAAATTAATCACCATCAAGAATTAAAAATGCAATACCACTCTAGTTTCTGCACAATTAAAATTATCATAGGAGGATATTATAAACAAATCTATAACCAAATATACAGATGCTTATGAAAGGTACAAATTGCTAAAATCATATCACATATCAAAATTGATACAAAAAGATAAAGAAATCCTGAATGGTCATATAATGATTAAAGTTATTGATTTATTCATGAAAACCTTTCCATAAAGATTTTTCAAGACTAGGTGATTTTACTAGTGAAACTATCAAATTGTAAAGTGATAACTTAATTTTAAATTAATTCTTCTAAAAAAGAAAAAGAAAAGCATCCTTCAAGATCATTTTATGACACTAATAATCCTCAAATATGACAGCCAGCATGAAAAAGTGAAAATTATAGGTCAATTATTTGCTATTGCAGGAAACTTGATCCCTCCTGCTGATACCCTGTGGTATCATTATGTATGGGAAAGGACTGTAGATCTTGTCAGTGAGTTTATTTAAAAACGCATCAAAATTTGTAGTACTTGCCATATGCTAAGTGCTGTGCTTTAGATTTTGTTTGCTGGCTTTAGCATTTAATATGTGTGTGAGTTAGGATAAAATTGTTGAATTTCGTTGAATTCTTGTCATCATTTAAAAAATCTGTTTGCTTGTTGTGCCCGTGTGTAAATGCACATAAAGATTAATTTACCATATAATTAATTGACTCAAACTGCATACTTTTGAGAATGAGAACAAGTACCATTATAAAACACACTGGTATATTTGGCAGTATTAGTGATCCTAATTAGAGAAGATGATTGAAAGTGCCTGGCACTTGAACAAGTATTCAAACCCCTGTTCCATCCACTCATGTGACAGGAAACAGCACAGACAGTGAAGCATAGTCCTTCCCTTACATATTTGCAGGAGGGGAAAGTACAGGATTCATTTCTTGGGCAATTGCTTGGGTATGCAAAAACACTGGGAAAAAGTTTCAAAGTCTGTGGAAACCAATAATAACTAACTATGAATGCACAGGGGCAGGGAAGGAAAAATAAGATAAAAACAGAGTGGAGGCAAACCATAAGAGGCTCTTAAATACAGAGAACAACCTGAGGGTAGCTGGTGGGGTGTTGGGTGGGGGAATGGGCTAAATGGGTGATCGGCATTAAGGAGGGCCGTTGTGATGAAAACTGGGTGTTGCATGTAAATGATGAATCACTAAATCATACTCCTGAAACCGATACTACACTATATGTTGACTAGTTTGAATTTATTTATTTTTTTAATTTTTTTTTTCAACATTTATTTATTTTTGGGACAGAGAGACAGAGCATGAATGGGGGAGGGGCAGAGAGAGAGGGAGACACAGAATCGGAAACAGGCTCCAGGCTCCGAGCCATCAGCCCAGAGCCTGACGCGGGGCTCGAACTCACGGACCACAAGATCGTGACCTGGCTGAAGTCGGATGATTAACCGACTGCGCCACCCAGGCGCCCCTTGAATTTAAACATAAAAAATGATCAGTCGTAGAAACGGGGTACAGAATGAAGAACGAGTGGTAGGCACGGCAGAAAAAAATCGAGAAAGGTGCAGGCTTAAGAGTGGGGAAGGGTAGGAGTCTGTTGTATACCTATGGAGGGATGCTGGAAACCTTAGGGTCCCAGTGTGCTGGAGACTGGGGAGGGGTGAGGAGTCAGTCAAGGTGCTGTTGAAGGAATAGGACGCAGGATGGCACCTTCAAATCAACATAATATGTTATATAATAATTGGTTCTGATCTTGGTATTGGATGTGGTCTTTGAGGGTTAATACTACGCAGTTAGGGGGATAGCATTCGTTAATTCTCTAAGCTGCCGTGCTGGGTGCTTAATGTGCATTATTATTTTTTTTTTAAATCTTCACAATGACACTGTATGTTCTTATTTTACAAGTGAGGAAATTAGGTTGTACATAGATGTTCTGACATTTCCAAGATCACAATTTAGAAGAGCTGGGATTTCAAACTAGGTCTCTCTTTCCAAGGCTTGTGTTGATACAGTTACCTAAAAAGGTGATAACACCTGGCATGAAAGAAAGGCCTTTGGTAGAGATGAGGGGCCCTTTGGTAGAGTATGTAGCCATGACTACTGCTTTGCTAAATGATGCTACTTAGAATTTCATATCTGCATCTCTCATTTGTGATAATGGAGTCACTGGCCGCAGCCCTCTTTTACGTAGAGCTGTTATGAAGACCAATTAGATATGTTCACAAAACTCCTTTAGCTCTTTGGAGATTTTTTATATAAAACCCAGTCATTATTATTCAAACAATATTGCAACTCAATGCAGATTAATTTTGAAGACTCGCTCAGACAACGGTTTGTCAGCTAAATGGACAATAACAAAAGCAGTATGTTTGCTTATCTTTTATTCTTATCTTAACTCCTATCTTAATTATGTAACACTGCGGGAAAGGCAAAACAACCTCCTTACTGAATATTAAATGTATTTGCTTGCTTGACTTCTAGCACCTGCACGGAGAGCATGACTTCTTGAAAATTAAATAGCTAAATTACTTGAGGTTGGTTAAGATCAACAGCTTCTACCTAAAGGGAAAAATATTGTTAATCACAAAAATGCCTTCTGTCATCCTTCCTATGCTATTGCCCTGTAAAATTCCTGCCCATTTCCAAAATCTTCATCAAAGTCTTTCGTGTCTACCCCAGGCACTCTTAAGTTTTCTTTCTTCTGAACTCAAGCACCGTGGGTGAGCTCCTTCAGAGACTCCAGTGACAGTAATTTCTGCACAATGATGAAGAATTGGGCTAAAACACAACAGAAAGGACACTTTTTGTTCATTTCCTTTTTTTGTAGGGACAGTCCGCCACCATGCCACCTCTATTCACCTTTATAGAATGAAGGTAAGTAGACCATGGAGACCACAGTCTTTTTCAAATAAATCCTTGCCAGTATAAATTATAAGAAACAATATTACTCATCTCTTTATAGACCTTTGAAAACTACTAGTGTATTTTTTTATTTCAGGAATTATGTATTCCAAATATCAGTTTGTGAAGCCACGAATTGCCATATATGCACACATTCCTAGACTAGATATTGTTTATTTTGAACCCCACAGTGTGTGTATGTGTGTATGTGTGTGTGTGTGTGTGTGTGTGTGTGTGTGTGTGTTACCATTTGTCTGTATACCCTGCTGGATTGTGAGACCCATAAAGAACAACTAATCGTTTTTGTCACTAACCCATAAAAGGTGACCATGAATGAATGAGTAAATAATGTGTCTAAATGCATTATATCTTACAGAATTACCTTCCAGTCTTAAATACCTAAGTATTTTCTCAAAACTCACTGCTTCATGTATAACTCTTATAATCATGACAGGAAAGAATAAAATTAAAAAATAGTACTTAATGATTAAGGGAATACCATTAATCTTGTACTTAGTTTTTTGTTTGTTTTTATTTCTCATAGTGTATTTTATTTAATTATGTATGAAATTAAAGATCCCTGTATTTTAGGGCTTGGGAACTTAAATTTTATAAATAATTGGGGTTTGGTTTCTTCTCATATTTTTCTCAGTGTTAACATCCTTTAATTTAATTTTTGAATAGGCAATACATTCACGGGGTTCAAAATAAAAAATTATACAAGAGTATTATTGAATAAAAAATTTCCCTCTCACATCTGTGTCTCTCAACCTTGGTTCCTTTCCCCACAGATTAAAAAACAACAACAAAAACAAAGCAAACCAAACCAAACAAAAACTTACATTTCTTTATCTATTCATCTGACGATGGATACTTAGGCTGTTTCCATATCTTGGCTATTGTGAATAACACTGCATTAAACATGGTGTGCAGATATCCTTTTGATATCCTGTTTTCATTTTCTTTCAATACACAGAAGTGGGGTTGCTGGATCATATGATAGGTGTAGGTTTAATTTTTTGAGGAAAATTCATACTGTTTTCCATGGTAGCCACCACTTTTCTTCACATTCTTGCCAACCCTATTATTTCTTATCTTTTTGGTAATTCTAATAAGTGTGAGATGATCTTTGTAGTTTTGATTTTAATTTTCCTGGTAATTAGTGATGTTGTTGAACACCTTTTTGTATGTCTGTTGGCCATTTGTAGGTCTTCTTTGGAAAATGTGTATTCAGATATTATGCTCATTTAAAAAATTTTTTTAATGTTTTATTTATGACAGAGAGAAAGACAGAGCATGAGTGGCGGAGAGGCAGAGAGAGAGGGAGACACAGAATCAGAAACAGGCTCCAGGCTCCGAGCTGTCAGCACAGAGACCAACGTTAGGCTCTAACCCACGAACCATGAGACCATGACCTGAGCTGAAGTCTGACACTCAATCGAGTGAGCCACCCAGGTACCCCGCTGCTCATTTTTATTCAGATTTCTTGTTATTGAATGAGTTCTTTATATATTTTAGATATTAACTCTAATCAGGTATACGACTTGCAAATATTTTCTCCTATTCCATCCTTTGCCTTTCCATTCTTCGATGGATCCTGAATTTGATTTTATTATTCTCAACTATATGTATATATGTATCTTATCATAAATATGTATAGATGTGCATGCATATAATAATATATATGTGGAAGTTATGTGTTATATGACTTGTTTTGCATGTTTATCTGAGTCGTTAATTACTATATGTAATTTTACCTCTTGTTTTTTACAATCAATAGATTTGTAAAATTTCCCATCATAACATTTGTTACCCCAGTGTTTCTAGCTTCATTAATTCATAGTGTTCTATTGTACGAGTAAACCACAATTAATACAGCCATTCTTCTGCTGATGAGCATACAGTTGTGTTAGTATGCATGTATGTGTGTACATGTATACATACATATGTTTCTGTATATACACACACAGACAAAGCACTGTTATGGAATTATACAAATCAAGAAATGTGTCTCTTCATAAATACGTGAGAAATTCTCTAGGGTATATTTTAGGAGTAAAATTGCTAGGTAGCAGGATATGTGCATTACCAACTTCAATATGAAAAATGAAACTGCTATTCAAAGTACTTGTAACACATTAACATCTGTAATCACATTAAGAAGGGGATTATACTAAGAGTCCTATTGATCTACATTCCTCATCTAGACCTGGTGACTGTTCTCCAACCCCCCATTCAAAAACAGAATAGGAATCTGAAAGGGTGGTTTACTGTAGTTTTAACTTGTTTTCTCTATTCTCCTATTTTCATAAATTTGTCATGAGAATCTCATCTCTGTTAATCATCTATTCACAATCTTTCTCTATTAGACAGTTTGTTTCTCTTTATTTGAAGTTCTTTAATTAATTTTGGGTACTTATCCTTCATGTAATATATTTGTTGCAAATGATTTCTTTTTTTTAAATTTTTTGAATGTTTATTTATTTTTGAGACAGAGAGAGACAGAGCATGAACGGGGGAGGGTCAGAGAGAGAGGGAGACACAGAATCCGAAGCAGGCTCCAGGCTCTGAGCTGTCAGCACAGAGCCTGACTCGGGGCTGGAACTCAAGAACCATGAGATCATGACCTGAACCAAAGTCGGACGCTTAACCGACTGAGCCACCCAGGCGCCCCTTTGATTTTTTTTTAATATTTATTTGTTTTTGAGAGAGAGAGAGAGAGTAGGGAGGGGCAGAGAGAGAGGGAGACACAGAATCTGAAACAGGCTCTAGGCTCTGAGCTGTCAGCACAGAGCCAGATGCGGGGCTCAAACTCACAGACCGTGAGATCATGACCTGAGCTGAAGTCGGAAGTTCAACTTACTGAGCCACCCAGGTGCCCCACTTGCAAATGATTTCGTACAGTCTATGGTTTATATCACTTTTAGTATTGGGGATGAACAGAAATTTATACATATTAATTAGGTACATTTAACAATGTTTCTTCCATGGTTAGTGCTTTCGGTTAATTTGATAATTCCTTGTTTACAGTAAGATAATAGACATATTTTTATATATTTCCTACAAAACATTTTAAGTTTTACTTCCCATTTTGAGTTTTAATTAATCTTTAATTTATTTTTCTATATTATGTGAAAGATTCATTTCTATTTTATAAAAAATAACTTGAGCATTCCACCTTTTTTTCCCATTGGTTTACAAAGCCATTTAAATCATTTAACAAATTTTCATGAATACATCTGTCCCTTTCTGGCCTAACAATTGTTTTTCATTGGGATATTTGTCAATCCTGGTATCAAAGGCATATTATCATAACTTTAACTTGTTTCTCCACAAAATTGTTGTAGCTAATTTTTTGGTACATCTTTATAGGATAAAATTTACCTACTATAAAATTCACCCGTTTAAAATGTAAATTTGATATTTTTAGTATATAAACAGAGTTGTGCCACCATTACTGTAATATAAGTTTAGAACACTTTCATCATCCCATAAAGAAACCCTGTACTCAGTCACATTCCATTCTCTGCCACCCACAAAGCCATAGGCAAACAGTGATCTTTCTGTCTCTTTAGACTTTCCTGTAATGGATAATTTCAGTGGACTCATACAATATGTATTTTTTTGTGTCTGGTTTCTTTTACTTAACATAGTTATTTCAAGGTTCATCTGTGTTGTAACACGTATTAATAGTTCATGATTTTTACTAACAAATAATCTTTAATTACATGGATATATTACATATTGTTTAGCTATTCATGGGTCGATGGACATATGAGTTATTTTCACCTTTTTTTTAAAGTTTATTTATTTATTTTGAGAGAGGGAGAGCAAGCAGGGGAGGGGTTAAAGGAAGGAGAGAGAGAGAGAATCATTGACATGGTGTTTGAATTCATGAACCATGAGATCATGACCTGAGCCGAAATCCAGAGTCAGATGCTGAAACAACTGAGCCACCCAAGTGGCTAATCTTGATCCTTCCTTTTTTTACATACAATTTTGAAATTATATGTAAAATTCCATAAAATACCATTTAGTGTTTTGTAATTAAATCTAATTTTAATGCAAGGATAATTAATATATCTAAAATGTTGGATGTTTTATTAAAAATAAGTATAAATACATATACATATAGAATACATATAGAATACATATGTACACATTATAATTTCCTCTTTAATTAGGGTCATGTTCAGATCTTATTAGATTTATCCTTAGGAACTTTTATTTTAATGTTACTATACATGTAGGACTCTTAAAGGTATATGTTCTATGAGTTGATAAAATGATAATTAATATGTATTTATTGATCATATAATCTAGACCTGCTGAACTTTATACTATATATCTGCCTTTATTTTTTTTTAAATTTTTAAAAATTTTTATTTGTTTTTGAGGGAGAGGAGACAGAGAAGATGCACGGGAGGGGCAGAGAGAGGGAGACACAGAATCCCAAGCAGGCTCCAGGCTCTGACGTGTCAGCACAGAGCCCCATGCGGTCTCAAACCCACAAACCATGAAATCATCACCTGAGCCGAGGTCAGATGCTTAACCCACTGAGCCACCCAGGCACCCCTGTATATCTGCCTTTAAAACACCTGTGTTTACATATGGGGAATCATATTGCATTCAGTTAATGACAGAATTGTTTCTTTTTTTGAAATTTTTTTCCTGTCATTTATTTGTTAGTCCTCTGGTCTGGTCAGAGATTCCATTTCTATACTGATAGAAGATATAAGAAGTAATGTATTTTTCTAACCTATATTTCTTATTTGAATTTTAAATAACAATTTCTAGGGGTGCCTGGGTGGCTCAGTCAGTTAAGCATCTGGCTCTTGATTTTGGCTCAGCTTATGATTTCACAGTTCGTAGGATTGAGTCTCCTATTGGGCTGTGCTCTGACAGCACAGAGCCTGTTTCAGATTCTCCCCAAATTGTGTTCTTTCTCTCTCTGTCTCTCATAATAAATAAACTTCAAAAAATAAAATAAAATAATAAAAAAAACTTCTAATGTTGTACCATTAGGCATGATATGTGATATGCTGATAATCTTTATAGTGCAAAATACGTTTTTACTATTTCTAGTTTCCTCAGGGTTGTAAAACAAATGTGAGTTGAATTAGACCATATAACAATTTCGACATCTATTCAGTTAAATTTCCCAGTTTAATTAATTATGTGGTAAAGAACAGCAACAGACTGTATGCTACCTAATTATTGCATTCCTAGAAACTTGACTTTGTCATGTGATATTGTCTTATACATTACTGGATTTGGTTTGCGAACAGTTTAGAATTGTTGCACTTATATTTATGAATGAAAATAGCATGCAAATATACTACTTGGTTGGTTTGTTGTAAAGATTACAGTGACTCCAGAAGATTTTGGGAGAATTCTTTCTTTTTTAAGTTATTGTATGGCACTAAGGATCTAATAATATTGCCATTATCTGATATTTGAAGCTCTCTTTAAAATGCTATGGACCTATTGGGGAAGAGTTCTATTATCTTTAACATTTATAGGTCTTTTCGTATTATTTACTTCCTATTGAGCATATTTCAGTGGCTACAAGGTTTTAGGACATTGTTCCATTTTGGAGTTTTCAAATGTATCATTCTATTTTGGGGATTAGACATGTCTCATTATTATTTTTAATATTTAGCAAAGTTAAACATATGTTTCCTTTTTATACATAGGATTATTTGTGTGTGTTTGTACGTTGTTCCTTTGTCTCTCACTCTATTATTTTTTAACAGTTATGTCAGAAGTTTGCTACTTTGCTAAGCCTTACAAAGAAATGCAGAAACTTTGGGTTTTATCATTTCCATTTTGTAATTATTTGTAAAATTTAAGAGTTATTATACAAGAAAGGATCATATAACAAATCAAAAGCAATGTTTTATCCCAGGAGACATTCAAAAATTAGTACCACCATCAGTGACTTAAATTACAAGAGTACTGATCTCTATCAAAACTCCAGTCAATTTACTTTTATTGTCTTCAAAAATCTATTCGTGGGAAACTCCAACTGGTCACTGTAAGTTACAAGTTGTAATACCAGTAGCATAACGTGTGTCTCTACCAGGAATATATCTGCACATCCTCTGGCCTTTGGAATATAACTATTGATATGGTAAATGTATTTTATTTCCAATCTGTATCATTGAAGTGTATCAACAGCAGTTTGCATTAAGTGTGAAAGATGACAGCACACTGTTTGTCTTGCCTCAGGATCAAGTCCATTATCTTTCTCTCACAGTTTTGTCCACAAGTATATAACAAGTATAAGATTACAAAGGATATCAAAATGACCAATAGAGATGCTGAATCTCAACAGTAGTCATTAGAAATCAAATTAAAACTGGGGTGTCTGGGTGGCTCAGTTGGTTAGGTGTCCAACTTCAGCTCAGGTCATGTTCTCACGGTCCGTGAGTTCGAGCCCCGCGTTGGGCTCTGTGCTCAGAGCCTGGAGCCTGCTTCAAATTCTTTGTTTTCTTCTCTCTCTACCCCTCCCCTGCTCATGCTCTCTCTCTCTCTCAAAAATAATAAACATTAAAAATTTTTTAAAAATCAAATTAAAACTATAATATCATTTTTAGTCCATCAAATTGATAAAAGTTTAAAAAGTTTTTGGGGCTGTTGATAATATTGTTGTTCTCATCCATTACATGTGGAAATAACAATTGCCACAATGTGTTGGGAATTATTTCATAACACCTGAAGTAAAATAATAATAATAATAATAATAACAATAAGCTTTGATATAAGAATCCTAAATGTGTAAATCAAGTTTAGGTAAATAAAGGCCATGTGGGAAACATAAGAATATACGTATAGTTTTTATTGCAGAATTACTTGAGTACCAAACAACAAAAACGTAAAAAAATTCTGAATATCCAAGTATCTAATATCTTTTACATAATGAAATTGAGATATATCTATGGCTATTACCTTGTAGAATTCTCCCTGGTGTATCATTAAATAAAACAATTAGGCAGTGAGAATATTTAGTGACAACCCTATATTAGAAAATAAAAACATGGGCGCCTAGGTGGCTCAGTTAGTTAAGCATCTGACTTCGGCTCAGGTAATGATCTCACAGTTTGTGAATTCAAGTCCCGCATCGGGCTCTGTGCTGACAGCTGGGAGCCTGGAGCCTGCTTTGGATTCTGTCTCCCTCTCTCTCTCTCTCTGCCCCTCCCCTACTCACACTCTGTCTCTGTCTCTCTCTGTCTCAAAAATAAATAAACATTAAAAAAATTTAAAAAAAAGAAAAGAAAAACAAACAGTAACAAAAGCTTTCTTTGTGTTTATATGTTTGCATGAGGTTAGAAGATGTCTGTGGATATACTCCAAATTGTTCATTGTTAGTTTGAAGAAGAGTAAGATTGTTCAAAATTTTTATATGACTCTGTGTTTGGAATTTCTATAAAAAGGTTGATTTATTTTATTTAAAGATATTGGGCGCCTGGGTGGCGCAGTCGGTTAAGCGTCCGACTTCAGCCAGGTCACGATCTCGCGGTCCGGGAGTTCGAGCCCGGTGTCAGGCTCTGGGCTGATGGCTCGGAGCCTGGAGCCTGTTTCCGATTCTGTGTCTCCCTCTCTCTCTGCCCCTCCCCCGTTCATGCTCTGACTCTCTCTGTCCCAAAAATAAATAAAAAACGTTGAAAAAAAAATATTTTATTTAAAGATAATTAAAAAATAATGGATTTGCAAACTTATGCCGAATGTGTATTCAAATTGGATGCAAACGAAGTCCACATCTCCTATCTCCCAGTTCACTGTATTTTCCTAGATATTCACTTTTCATTCCTATTGTTGTATATAATTAAATACTAAGAAATTTCCACTTCAAAGAGAATGTTTCATGACTATTTCTTTCCATTTATTTTTTAAATAATTACTCTAAAGTCTGGGGATAGTGTTTATTTGGCAGGCAATAATTGATGCATCCATCAAGGAAACAATTCCTTTATCTGTAAACTTGTATAACAAAATTTGGAAAAGAGAAGGAAGCAAGAAACATTTCTGAAGATGCAGAAAAAATCTCTTACAGCCCAGATTCCCAACCTTCTGTATTTGATTCCTAAGAAAATCCTTGAACTGCTTCATAGAACTGAAGTATTTATTATTGCCTCATGGCATTAATAAATTAGATTTATGAAGAATGATGGCTATTAAGGCAGAGCAGCAATGTCAAGTTACAAAGCAAAACTCATCTTGAATGAAGCAGGAAAGACTGAAAAAGAAACTGACAAAACAAGAGCTGAAAGAGTCAACTAAATAAATAACTCCCTGAGGTTCAGATGGTGTATGCATGTAGAAACATGGGCCAAGGTTAAGTGGAAATTTAAGATGAATCTCCACTTTCTGCTTTCAATCCCGGGTCATAGTCCCTCCTGAAGTTAACAAGGAAAAGCATGGGGTAATTTAACGCATAGGGTTATTACTCACACCTTACCTGTGTAAGCCAGAATGACCAAATGGCAAATAAAATGGAATGTACACATACTTAGAGTATTTCCCTGGTGCTCTCCAAAAGGTAATGACCCCTGCTTGTATTCAGGGATATTGCACACAATGAAAGCAACGTAAGAAATGAGTTCATGGCTACTGAAGACAGACCTACAAATCCAGGAAAGGGACAATAAAAAAACTTTTAAAAACCAGAATCAAAAACCACAAAAGGTGCCAGGCTTACAAATATTTAGTGAAATATGGGACGCCTGGGTGGCTCAGTTGGTTAAGCATCTGACTTCGACTCAGGTCATGATCTCACTGTGAGTTTAAGCCCGGCGTCGGGCTCTGTGCTGACAGCTTAGAGCCTGGAGCCTGCTTCGGATTCTGTGTCTCTCTCTCTTTGCCCTTCCCCTGCTCCTGCTCTGTCTCTCCCTCTCTCTCAAAATAAATAAAAAGTAAAAAAAAAATTCAAAAAAGAAATATTTAGTCAAGTAACACCAAAAGTGAGTTAAAATGTATTCATAGAAATTTATCAAAATATGAAAATGTATATAAATATAAAGAGATGATTATTTTAGGAATGAAGAGTGAATGAAATGAAGAAAATCAGAAACTAGTGTTATACACCACATTAACAGATTGAAAAGACAAGACTGCCATCCTCTCAATGGGTGCAGAAAAGTATTTTGATAAAATAAGCAATCACCCAACATGGAAATGTTTAGGAGATAATGAACAAATATTATCTTCTTAACTTTATCATATATATCTCCCAGAAATTTATAACAACCATCATACTTAGCAATGAGACTTTAATATAATAAGGAAATGACTAGAATCACTAATATTTTGGCTTCTATTAACCATTGTTCAAAGGGAACTGACTAATGGAATGTAAAGGAAAAATAAAAATAAAGGAACAGGGGCGCCTGGGTGGCGCAGTCGGTTAAGCGTCCGACTTCAGCCAGGTCACGATCTCGTGGTCCGTGAGTTCGAGCCCCGCGTCAGGCTCTGGGCTGACAGCTCAGAGCCTGGAGCCTGTTTCGGATTCTGTGTCTCCCTCTCTCTCTGCCCCTCCCCCGTTCATGCTCTGTCTCTCTCTGTCACCAAAATAAATAAATGTTGAAAAAAAAAATTAAAAAAAAAATAAAGGAACAAAAAGAGAGAGAGGGACAGAGCGGTCAGAGACAGTGAGGAAGAGGCAGAGAAAGAGAGGAAAAAGAAAATCAAAGCTATAAACACTATAATAATTTATCAACTGTTGGCAATTCTTGGCAGACAGTATGATTGTCCACACATACACAAAAAAAATCAAGAACACATAATGAAAGAGGCAGAAGATTACTGGTAGGAGTCCAGCAGACAGACATGACTATCATTTCTCGGTGGTGGTCCACCGGTCAGTTATCTGTGTGTCGCCATGTCTGGGGGAAGAATTTCTAAATTTTAAACTGGTTTTCCATATGGTTATGAACATATGTTATTCAAAGTTGAGAGGAGCCTGTGTGTGGCTTAGCCGGTTAAGCATCCACTTCAGCTCAGGTCATGATCTCTCAGTTTGTGGGTTTGAGCCCCACGTCAGGCTCTGTGCTGACAGCTCAGAGCCTGGAGCCTGCTTCAGATTCTGTCTCTAAAAAATAAATAAACATTCAAAAAATTTAAAATTGAAAAAAGAAAAAGAAAGGAAAAGAAAAGAAAAGAAAAAAAGTATATATAGTACATTGGATTTAATTATTTGCAATCTGTATGACAGACAAAAAGGTGTGAGTGAAGGTATAGATACACACACACACACACACACATATATATATATATACATATATATTCATTACAAAAGTAGTTTCTAAAAATTATGAGAAAAAGATTACACATGGAAGAATTGGCAAAATTTGGGGGCAGGCTTTGCATAAAAGAGAAAATCCAAAAACTAACACCCAATTAGCCCTGGCAAGGAGTCAGAGAGTTGGTTGTTTTTATATATATTGCATATAGCAGGATGGTAGATTTCTATAGTATTTTTTGGAAAGAAATCTGTCAATATCTATTAAAATTTAAGTGCCCATAAACTTTGACCCGGTAATCTTACTCACATGGATTTCTTTTTAGAGAGTTTAGAAGTGAAAGCATTGATAAGTAGTTTTATGTACAAAAATGTACAATACAGCATTTTTTGTGTTGACAAAACCAAAACAAAACAAAACAGAACAAAACAACAAAACAAACACCTTGGAAACAACCTTGAATATCTATTAATAGAAGAATAAATTTGGTGGATTCATACTATGAAATACGAAATAGTTAGCAGTTATTTTATTTATTTATTTAAAAAATTGTAACATTTATTCATTTTTGAGAGACAGAGAGAACAGTGAGTAGGAGAAGGGCAGAGAGACAGAGACACAGAATCCGAAGCAGGGTCCAGGGTCTGAGCTGTCAGCACAGAGCCCGATGCGGGGCTCAAACTCACTGACCGCAAGATCATGACCTGAGCCAAAGTCAGATGCTCAACCAACTGAGCCACCCAGGCACCCCTCTCTTAAATTAACTGTGAGGTCCCATTAGTTTGTAAGCCCCTCTTAAGATAGACTACTTACTGTTGTATTTCTGGTTTCTAACATCTTCATGCACAGTAAGTACCTAGTAAATAGATGACTGATGAATATTTTTACTTGTTTTATACATTTTGGGGAATTTGGTCTTTGGCAGTTCTGAAGATTTAAATACAATGCTGAGCAGGCATGTGAAAGGGAAGAGACAGAAATAGACACCTTTCTTAAGCCATTGTTCATTTATTTTTATTTTATTTATCTACTTATTTATTATTATTATTATTATTATTTATTTATTTTTAGTGTTTAAAGCAGAGATCCCTCACAACCTTCATGGAGTATCAAAATTCTGGATAAATGGGAAAGTTTTTACTCTAAAATTTTTTTTTGTTTTTTGTTTTTAATTCTTGTGAAGAGAAATGAAGTGTAGGATATGGAAAAGATTAGAAGTCTTACAGCCCCCCTTACCAGGCAAGTTTCAAAATTACTAAGAGCTTCTATGTCCTTATGTGGAAAATGGAGATAATATTACCTCATATTATAGCAGTCATTGGCAATGCCTTGCACATATTCCCTTGGTCTACTTCACATGGCTTGCATTTCCTGTGCATGTCCATGGTGTCCTCAGTGTCTTTGGGTGGCATTCTTTGGCCTGGGGAGTGTGCTTGGCCCATGTACACAGGAAGGCAGTAGTGTAGAAGACTTAATTCTCCAGGAGCAAACCTTACCAATAAGGAAGGCAAGGTGGTGAACATGGTGAATAATTACACGGCCTTCCTTGCTCTTTATTGGACAGATTGCAAGAAAAGGGCACAGTTTCTCAGAGGGTTCCCCATGAATCCTGCCCAGATCGACTGCAGTGGCAAATTATTGGCTTTTATTTCCTCCCTGTCTCATTTCCCCATATCCTCATAATGGATTCTGGGGTCATTTGTCAAATGAAGTGTTTGTACCCAAATCTTTACACAAAGGCTTTTTGGGGGGTAACTCAAACTAAGACGATATATATATATATATATATATATATAGTAATTCAATATTATATCATTTCTGTGGGACATAAAATGCTGCTCTATTTGCTAAACATAGAGGCTATATAACCATTCTTGGCACCACATTGTCCTGAAACTCAGAGAATTTAGCAATAAACCAAGAAAGGAAGGCATCCTATGCACCTCAAACATCCATTCCTACTTCTTCTACAGTAATAGATCCCTCAAATGTTGCTGGAAACATAGCTGCTGAATATAGGTACTACATTTCCCAGCTTTACCTCAGTGACATGTGTCATATGATTACTGAGATAGGTGGGCCATTGGTATGTAGCTTTTTTTTTTTTAATTTTTTTTTTCAACGTTTATTTTTGGGACAGAGAGAGACAGAGCATGAACGGGGGAGGGGCAGAGAGAGAGGGAGACACAGAATCAGAAGCAGGCTCCAGGCTCTGAGCCATCAGCCCAGAGCCCGACGCGGGGCTCGAACTCACCGACCGCGAGATCGTGACCTGGCTGAAGTCGGATGCTTAACCGACTGCGCCACCCGGGCGCCCCTGTAGCTTCTTGTCTTCTTGAATGGAAAGAGTTATGCCTTCCCTTTTCCTCCTCCTTTCTCTCCTAGAGGAATATGGAAGCAATGGTGATTTGTTCTTGATCATGTAGGTAATGGAATGGCTGTAGGGATGCTGAAGAGACATGAGGGTAGGAGCCTGGCTCATCAACACCTTGTAGCTGGCAGGGCCAGCACGCCAGCCTAATCTTTAAATCTCTACTTCGAGTCTCAGTCACAACAGCTTCACCTATAACCTAGCTAATATTCACCAAAACCTGAGACGGCAGACATTTAGGATGTCCAACATTTATGAGAATCCCTCACATCTTGAATAGATGGGGGAAATGCACCTGAGAAAACAACCACAGCAATGCATGTCTTTATGGATTTCTCTCATAAAGTATGACATATTTTGTGGGCATTTGCTTTTTTTTCCCCCGTAAAACAATGGCTCGCCTTGTGATTAAAAAATTTCAAGCTCAGTTGTGATTATAGGCCCAGTTTTTATTGATTTTCCTCAATGCTGATACTGCAAATTGTATATTCGCAACGTTAAAATAGTTCATCTTTAAGTTCCATTTCTGACACATTGACAGTAATGTGGGACTCCGAACCTAAAAACATTAAAAAAAATTAAGCAAACATAAAAAATCCCAGGTCCTATGTAAGAGATCATTTTTAAAGGGATTGAGGTGAGGGAAATCTCTCTAGACCCTCAGAACAAGCAGATTAGAACAAATTATGAAAATATGACATTAGAATAGTGTACCTTGATGCAAACTGCAAGATGCAGAGAAAATGTTTACTTCAGCACCAGGAGCTGGTAAGTAAGCACTGGGCCAGACATAAGGCGATTAAGTCTGGAACCCTGGGGCCCAAGGAAAGAGACAACAGTGACCTCAGGTCAGTTTCATTTACTGATTTCCAAGCGCCTGAGAGGGTGTAGCATCATCGATTTTAGCTACCCAGGATTCCTGCAGATTAAGATTAAGCAAATATAGCTGGAAAATGAAATAATCAGATCTAAAGGGAATAAAGCACCATAAATAGGAGTCAGCAGTAAAAACCAAAGTCAGTGTCATAGAATCCAAAAGTCTTCAGATATTAAGATTTTTAGGCACATTTTAAAAACACGTTTAGGGGCGCCTGGGTGGCGCAGTCGGTTAAGCGTCCGACTTCAGCCAGGTCACGATCTCGCGGTCCGTGAGTTCGAGCCCCGCGTCAGGCTCTGGGCTGATGGCTCGGAGCCTGGAGCCTGTTTCCGATGCTGTGTCTCCCTCTCTCTCTGCCCCTCCCCCATTCATGCTCTGTTTCTCTCTGTCCCAAAAATAAATAAAAATAAAAAAATATAAAAAAAAAATTAAAAAAAAAATTAAAACACGTTTATAAAATTAACATGGTAGTAAGTAATGGCTGCTGCAAATAGTAATGCAGATTTAAAAAATTAAAAAAAATATACAGCCCCAAATACAATAAATGGGCTAAATAGAAACTTAGACACAGCTTCATAAAAAAAAGTAAAATAAAACAAACATGCAAAATCCTAAAGGTTTTAATCTTTGGTAGCTGATAAATTTGTTAACATGGAAAAGATGAAATAATTTACTGACAAATTATTCAAATTCCAGAAAGGTGACTATATATAAAAATAACAGTAATAACCTATATTTCTAGTTACCAACAATTAAGATTTGGGAAAGATGATTTGTAAGATATTATTTACAATAGCAACAAAGGTATGCCACAGAAACAGATAACCATATTACTTTATTGAACAACAAACAGTTTCTTTAATACTGAAACCCTAAAAAACTGGGAAAGCACACTGGGTTCTTGGATAAAACAATCCATATCATAAATATGTTAATTCCCTTCAAATTTACCCATAATTTTTTGTATTATAATCAACACAAGTATTATTTTTGCAAGTGAATTGACAGACCGATTCTACAATTTGTGTCCAAGAATAGGGTATTTGAACTCACCTACCCTACATTAAGACATATAATGTTGTAACAATTAAGATACTTAATATAGGCACAGAGATTGATAAAAGGAACAGAAAGAGAAATCAGACTCAGACTCACAAATGATAAAAAATATCAAATGATGGACATGGCTGTATAGATCAGTAAGGGGAATGGTCTAGTTATTCACATGAAAACATTAACTGGATCATAATTTAAAAAAATTTTTAATGTTTTTATTTATTTTTGAGACAGAGAGAGACAGAGCACGAGCAGGGGAGGGGCAGAGAGAGAGGGAGACACAGAATCTGAAGCAGGCTCTAGGCTCTTGAGCTGTCAGCAGAGAGCCTGATATGGGGCTCGAACTCACAGACTGTGAGATCATGACCTGAGCCAAAGTTGGACGCCCAACGGACTGAGCCACCCAGGCACCCCGAATTGGATCATAATTTTATACTACACATAAGATTAATTCTGGTGTGTTAAAACTTAAATTTTAAAGGCCAAAATTGGGCCAGCTGGGTGACTCAGTTGGTCAAGCATTTGACTTTGGCTCAGTGATCTCACAGTTCGTGGTTTTGAGCCCGATATCGGGCTCTGTGCTGAGAGCTCAGAGCCTGCAGCCTGCTTCAGATTCTGTATCTCCTTCTCTCTCTGCTCCTCCCCTGCTTATGCTCTGTCTCTGTCTCTCAAAAATAAATAAATGTTAAAAAAAATTAAAGGCCAAACTGGGACGTTTTGAAAGTCAATATAGAAAAATATCTATCTTTGCAGAATAATGTATCTTATGCAAGATATAGAAACTATGGGCACAAATGTAAAGATTGAGATTCAGGATATCGGTTAGATAAATCACCATAACAGAATTTGAAATGCAAATACTGAATTGGCAAAAGACATGTACAATAATGTGTTTTTGTCTCTGACATTTGAATAGCTCAATACAAAATATGCAAATTGTCCAATTAAAAAATAAGCAACGCTTAAGCAAGTATTTCAAAGAGGAGGCTCATAGACATAAGAAAATGTGTTTATCCTGATTAATAATCAGATAACTGGAATTGAGATTATAATTAGACATAATTTAATATCCACCAGATTGCTAACAATTATAAAGTCTGGCAGCACCAAGTATTGAAAAGCATGGCTGTCAAAATGAATTTACATGAACTGCTAGAAGTCATGAGTTGGTACAACCATTTTGGAAAATGTTTGGCCTTTTCTTGCAACATTGCATAATCACATATGTGTTGTCTTAACATTTTCACTCCTAATTATATCTGTTGGAGTGTTTGTGTGCCTGGACGCAGGAACAAGAAGGTCCACAGCAACTTTCAACGTGAGCATGCACATGTGCTATTTGTTTAAAAACAAACAAAAAAAATGGAAAATGATCCTTGCCAAAAGAGTAGATGAAGTATAGTATGTTCATTCAGGGAGTACTATATAGAAATAAAATAAACTACAGGTATGCATGGTATGTGCGGAAAGACTGCTTTAGCAAGCACACACTGAATATCCCTCTTAATCACTGCCTTGAGAATGTAGAGATCCAGTCCTCTCTCCACACGCCCATCAAGCAGGATATGTAGAAAAACCATGCAGAGCATTTAAGGTTAGAGGCTCCTGGGGCTCTCTACCTGCACCCTCTCTTTTGTAATGAAGAATGTCCAAACAGCTGGCTTTGATCTTGGAACACTGGTCAGTGCAAGGTGGGAGAGGTTTCAGATAGCTTCTAGGCTACTTGTTACTCTATAAAAGCTTCCTGCAGGCAAGTTCCAGCAGTAGATACTTTGTAACCGGCTGCTCCTTGACTCCCTGTACTTAGGTTCCCCCAATAACCCTGGGTCTCAGTCACTTTCCAGGTCATTTCGTTGGTATCTCTGTGTTATCACCCACCTTCAGTTTAGAGTCTGCTGGGGTGTGGCTGCACAATGTACAAGCAACAGCTTGTGATTTGACTCTCGGAAGCATAAGTCGCTATTGCAATGAAGAATACTGAACCGTATGTTCTTTAGGCTGCCATCCATTCAAAAAAGAGGAGGGAGACTAACTTTCTCCTGCAAAAATGGCACACAAGTAAATCACACTTTAAAACTTTCGATGCTATTCTATCTAGATCTTAACATGTGTGGTGGATTCAGGGGTTTATTTTGTCTTTACACTTCTTATCTCAGATATGCACTACATACATCCTTCAGCATATATTATACATAAGCTACATTTACAACCCATTTTAACGAGATTCAGTAGTACCCACCTTTTGTGACACGCAGTGTGACCTGGGACAGGACATAATTTCTCTTTACTACAGCCTCTTTAATTGTAAAATGAAGATAATGATCCCTTCCGACTGGGAGGACAAAATGTGTGTATGCCTTTGCACATACGCTGAAAAAGTTGATAATCATTATTGCATTAAAAATGCCCTGTTACCAGCTACTTTGTACTGTCTTTCCACCAGCCAACATGATGAAGGGTTGGTTAGAAGTGATAGCTAAAAATGGCAAAGAAAGTAAAGTAAAAGTGGAGTTTCCTTCCTTTTAAAAATCTTTTTATTGGGGCGCCTGGGTGGCGCAGTTGGTTAAGCGTCCGACTTCAGCCAGGTCACGATCTCGCGGTCCGTGAGTTCGAGCCCCGCGTCGGGCTCTGGGCTGATGGCTCAGAGCCTGGAGCCTGTTTCCGATTCTGTGTCTCCCTCTCTCTCTGCCCCTCCCCCGTTCATGCTCTGTCTCTCTCTGTCCCAAAAATAAATAAACGTTGAAAAAAAATTAAAAAAAAATTTTATTTATTTTTTAAAGATTTACTTATTTGTTTATTTGTGTACTTTCTACACCCAACATGGGGCTCGAACTCACAACCTGGAGATCAAGATTCGCAGGCTCCATCAACTGAGCCAGCCAGTGCCTCTCCTTTTTTTTTTTTAAGAGATGTGTTTTTTTAATGTTTATTTATTTTTGAGAGAGAGAGAGAGAGAGAGAGAGAGAGAGAGAGAGAGAGACGAGCGTAACCAGGGGAGGGGCTGAGAGAAAGGGAGACACAGAATCTGAAGCAGGCTCCAGGCTTTGAGCTGTAAGCACAGAACACGACTCAGGGACAGACAGTGAGATCATGACCTGAGCTGAAGTCCGACAACCGACTGAGCCACCCAGTGCCCCAAAAAGATGTGTTGTTTTGCTGTTTCCAAAATTAATAATATCTGGTTTTGTAATCCCTTGAACTGGCAGAACCTAATTGGTCAGCTCAATAATCTCACTCCCTAGGAAAGCATCTGGCATCCTGTTATTTTATTTTCTTTTTGTAATACACATCTGTCAAGTACCTACTGTATTCCCGGCCACATGTCAGGCACCTGGCAGGCAGTCAGATATCTTACTGAATAACTAAATGAGTGAACGGACCTTTGATATACCACGCGGCCAACATCTGTCATTGAAATGTCTTAGCTTAGTTCAACTGAGGATGTTTCGTTAATTTTACATATGAATATAGAAATTTTATAATACAAAGTGGTAGAGAATAGAATCTAAAGTATATTTTACAGTATACAGCTTTTACAGTAAATTTTTCTATTTTACAAACTCTAGTTATTTAAAACACAGCACATGAATTGAAACTGAAAGCAGGAAAAAAAAAGCATTCCAATACCTAGAAACAATCTCTGTTACTGTTGGAAGTATTTTCCTTGTCTTCTTATATGCATATTGTGATCTCATAGTTATCAAGATAATATATAAGCATTATTTTATTCTTTAGTGTCAATATGCCCATGCCTTCATAGAAGGCATATTTTCTGTTAAATGAAGGAGAGTACTTCCAGACATAGTAAAATGTATCTGGGCTTTAAAGAATTTGGTATAGATAGATATAGTGCACTTTTTATACACCTAGTAAGTTTTGAGCATTTCTAATAGAATGGATTCCCATCTATTTTCTCTGCCTTTGTTTCATTCCTGTTTTGGATCAGGGGAATGGACTGATTAACTCATAAGGTCCCAACAGCCTGCAGATTTTACAATGTCCAGGGCAGCTGGAGATAGTCACAACACGTTGATAAATAGAAATCCTCAACCCCAATGGGAACGTGATCTTAGACACATTTGGGAAATTCGGGCTGGTGGCAAATTTTTCGAGGATTCCTAATTTTGGTTTCAGGGCTTGGCAACCTTTCATTGAACACTCCATTATGCCTAATATGAACGGATTAACATTAATGAAGACGAAAACTGAGAGCAAATGTCGAACACCATTTTGCTGTTTGCTGGGGCAGGAGTAGGAGCGTACTGGAAGTGTGGAGGCCATAACAATGAGACCTGATTTGAAAATGTGACATTGTATAAACAAAGAGGAAAAATCCAGTGTAACAGCTGCTTGCGAAAAGACAGGCTCAGGTTTTCTTTTGCTAGCACTTTTTTCATTCTCCAAATAAAAATCAATTGCTCTGGGCTCTATTCCCTTCTCCCAAATATTCTCTTGGTTTCTGTTGTTATACTCAAAACACTGGATGTAAAAAAAAGAAGAAGAAAAAAGCCACAATTCACATAATACACCAAACTAATTTCATTTGGAGGGTGAACTGAATTGGAAAAAATCTCATTTTCTTAAGAAAACTTTGTGTCTCGTAAAGTCTTTATGTGCTTTGGAGGAACATGCCTTGCCCTAAGGAGATGCCTGTGTCTTGCTGTCGAGGCATCGAGAGAGAGGGGAAAAAAAGAATAAAGAAAACAGCTTTTCTACAAAGTGCAAAGGCCTAGACATTTTAATTCCATCATTTCCCCATTATTTCTTGGTTGATCAAGCATTTTTCCCTAAGCAAATTCTCACTTATCTACTTTTGTTGTGCCTCTGCCTATGCAAATTACAACCTGCTTTTAATTATATGGGGGCCCACTCTCAACACCTGATGATATTGGGAGTGAAACGAGAAAGTGCATTAAGCAGCTTCAGTGGGATTTTATATGCACCATAATGACCTTTCAATATGAATTTTTAGCCAGGAAAGAAGGATTTATATTTTTCATATTCTATAGGAAGTTGTGCTTTGTTATAAGATGTCACTTGCAATCTGTAGTGACATTTGACTAGAGGTGTAAAAATGTCATATTTTACCATTGACAGATCCAGTCTGTTCTCTCTTGTCATGGGATAAGGGGCTTTTTCATGCATATATATGACAGCTTGAGATGTTCTTTCAGTTGGATTTTCTTTCCTTTGGTTATTAAATATTCAGAATGTTCATTTTGCACCAGAGCCTGAATAATATAAGATTAGTGGGAAACCTTTGTAGGAGCTTTCATTCTCATTATTAATATTAATCATGATGTATGCTGCACTCACTTTTCTACTTTCCGAACTCAAATGTCAATAGAATAAGCAAACGTCACCCTCCCCACCCCACTCTGGGAGGTAAGGACACAAAAGCTTCGGCGCGAAAACAAGAAAAATTTTTATCTTAGTTTTTAAAACAATAAGAGAAGGAACAAGAGCCCAACTTCATCATTTCTCCTGCTGAACAGAAGTTGGCCAATGGAAGCGAAGCTCAAGAAGTGAAAAAAAGTCCCCCAAGTAACACAGGTTGGAAGTGGAAACGTTAAAACTGAAACCCAAGACTTTTACACCCACCCACCCACCAGGTTTTGTGGACATGTAATTGACATGTAACTTGACACCTTCTTGACCTGGAGTCCAGCAGGCGCTTCCAGTATCTCACACCGATTTGATAGAGTTGAATAAACACCATTGCTGTGTGGGCTACTTAATGACAATTGAGTTTGGGAATCCCAGCCATCACATTCAGTCATTACTCAGGATCCACACCGTGGCTATATCACATAATCGAAAATACTATTTCCCTTAAACAGAACTAAAAAAATGTCTAACAAATGTAGCATATTCTTCATCCTATCAATGTTCTCACATACACTTCTACTACAGCATCTGTTACATGCATGAGTGAATAAATGAATGAAAGCTTTCTCGTTTTATCCCAGACATCTCGTAGATTCTCTAGTGCCTATGAATATGAAACAAAAAGTTTTGGAATAGGGGGCGCCTGGGTGGCTCAGTGAGTTAAGTGTCTGACTCTTGATTTTGGCTCAGGTCGTGATCTCAGGGTCAGTGAGATTCAGCTCTGTGTTTTTCGGTGTTGACAGTGCACAGTCTACTTGGGATTCTGTCTCCCTCTCTCTCTCTGCCCCTTCCCTGCTCGTGTGCTCTCTCTTTCTCAAAATAAATAAATAAACATTAAGAAAGGATTTTTGGAATAAATAAAAGTTAGGTTACCTGGTGCAATGTAATAACGGCAAAGATAATAAAACGGAGTAAAATGGTAAGTCTCTCGTTTTGTTTAGTTTAGAGTGGTGGAAATGGTAGTGTCTTCAGAACAACACAGAGTCATTGGCATTCACCAGCACTGACTTTAACTATACTGTGTAACTAAAAGTGTCTTTCCTAATCAGCCAAATGGAGATTATAAACTCTGTAAGATAGAGTTAATGAAAAGATGAAATGGAATAATATATGTAAGTTTTCTGAAACCAAGAATGCTCCGCACATATTAACTATTATGAGTATAGTTTTTACACCTGACCTTTAAACGCTGACACACTTCATGTTCATGCCACAGGTCCCTTACATCTCTCAATATGCACACTGACCTTGGATAATTTCATCCATCTAATGCCTACAGTGATCATCCTTCTGGTCACGGTACTCACTTTCGTTTCTGAATGTTACTACTGGATATTTCATTTCTCTTTGGATGCCTTTCCTTGAATGACCCCAAAGAACTTTAAACCTTTTAGATTAGTATAATCTAGAGGCCAAGAGTCTTTTTACCACACTTAGTGTAAATATGCGTATGTGCTTCTGCAAAAATGTTAATATTCCTGTGAATGGGGTGCCATCCCAGACACAGATGGGAGCGCTGTAATAAATGACAGGTTTGCCATATGAACAACTGTGACAAGAATTTTGAAAAGGCATTGTGAACTTAATAGTTTTTTATTAGGTTGTTATGGGGATTAGAATTAATTCATGTAATGCATATTTTTTTAAGTTTGTTTGTTTATTTCATTTGAGTAGACAAATGAGCAGGGGAGGCGCAGAGAGAGGGAGAGAAAGATAATCCGAAGCAGGCTCCATGCTGTCAGCACAGGGCCCGATGTAGGCTTGAACTCACAAGCAGTGAGATCATGACCTGAGCCGAAAACCAAAAGTTGGACACTTCATCAGCTGAGCCATCCAGATGTCCCATGACTGACACATTTTGAGGAGTGAATACATTTTAGCTTTTATTATGATATCCAGAGTTGAACTCATTCCATGTGTGCTCAAATTATTTCTCCTGCGTTCCCTTAGCCCGATGTTGATATCTGCCATCTTCTTGGTTTCTTGGAGCATTTGTAGTTCATCATCAGCGTTCATTCCCACTGAACCCCACTCCTGTGCTACCAGCCACAGAGCGAGGCCAAATGTACTTGATAAATATTCTCACTCAATGTTTTCAAATGTTTAATGTCTCCATCATGACTCCTGTCTCTTAAGTTCGGGTCACATTGCAGATGTGTTTCTAAACATCTTTTTAAATTAAAAATTTAATATGCACATGTGTTAAAAAAAACCTGATACAAAAGTGAAAAAATGTGTTTCCCATCCCAGATCTCTAGTCCCACTGTCCAGATTCCCAGGCAACCAACTCTGTGAATATTGTTTATGGGTTGTCTCACACATACATACACACACACACACACACCCATCAGCATTTTTTGTTTTTACACAAAGCAAGACATATTTGTGTTATAATAACGACTTTTGTTCCTACAAGTACATGTACAAGTATGGGGACCATCATTCTTCCTACGTCTCTGGAGTACATCCTTGTATTGAATTGCACATTTCCTTAGCCCATCTCTACACTGGGTAATAAGATTGTTTCACTCTTTTGCTTTTGTAAATGAATATGTCACTGAATATCCTTTCATAAAATATTTATCATGGCTGAAAGGATCCTTATAATTTTCTAGAAATAGCACTTTAGTGTCAAAGGGTATATACAGTAAAAGTTTTGGTAAGCATTCCTAAACTGTCTAAATGTATTGCAATAATTTATTTTTCTGCAGTACATGAAGTGTTTATTTTCCCAACATGTCCAAATTTGGTATTTAAAAATATTTTTCACCAATCAAGAGGGTAGGAAATATGACATTTTTTATGTTTAAAAATTATTTTGCATTTTTTATTATGCTTATGGTTGTGCATCCTGTCCTATATTTGTGAACTTTTCATGAGCTATTGATTTCTTATTAATCAAATTTTTTTTGTATCTTAAATGAATCTGTACTTTTTTTGTCACATGCACTTCAATTTTCCACTAGTTTGTAAGTTGTCTGTCATCTTAGGGTAATTTTTTTATGTAGAAATTGTACATTTTTATGTTGTCATATTTATTGATCTTTTCTTCTTTTGGCCTCAATATTTTGCATGTTAAAAAGTCTTCTCTACTCAAATTAATTTTAATATAAAATGTCTGTTTTATATTAGTGTTTTATAGTAATTGTTTCAAAATTTAAACCATTGATCCATCTAATTTATTTTATTGTGAGAAGAGAGCATATAATTCCATTTTTCACAATATTGTCTGATATGTTGAGTTCTTTAATTTTTTTTTTCAGAAATACCCTGGCTATTATCGCACATTTATTTTTCATACAGACTTTTAAATGACTGTTTCCATATTCCTCTCCCCTTTCCTATGAATCTGATGTTTATTCAAAACCCACAGATTTCCCCAAATAATTTTTTAGCAATTGTGATCTTTATAAGATTAAGTCTCTCTAGCCAAGACAGTATACCATTTTTATAGTCAAGATTTATTTGAACTCTTCAATAGTTTTCATATATTATTGTTTTGAAATGGAACTTTTTACTATAATTCATGGTTGCTTTTATTTGTATCTAAGTATGTTATCAGAATAGATTTTGTAAGTAGATGGGTGGTGAATTATCTTATAGCTCAATCCTAATAGCCTGCAGTAAAGGGCAGGGATAAATCTAACCAGCAGATTTTTACCATAGCTAAAGTTACTACACATGTAAGAGATAGTGTCACTGTTTTGAGTCAAATTGTTTTCAAGCAGCACTACAAATTGGTAGGACAAGTATTGTGATATGAATCTGCAGATACAGATTTATTTCCATTTGTCACATCTAAATCCATGATAATAACACGTTACATGTGTACTTGCTATGCACTCAATCTTTTTATATAATTCTAGTTTTTCCCTTCATGATATAATCCTTTGCAGTTATCACAAATCCTTCTCAAACTCCTCCCCAAACTTCCCTCCAATATGACACTAGCTAGATCACATCTTACTGTGTTTCAAGTCAATATGTAGTTAATTTTCAGGTTTATTTTCTTATTACACAATGATTATCATAAGGTGAGGGCCCTATTACTCCTGCAATAGGGAGGAAAGCTTGCATAATTTAGCCATAATTTAAATATAAAATTTATTTTTAAAGATAATTCTTTAAGATGGACTCTCTCATTTCTGAAAGTGAAAGAATATAAATATTCTACAATTCCCTATTATTCTATTTTGATGTATTTTTATCCTATATACTCTTTCTTAATTTATTTTTAAATGTTTATTTATTTTGAGAGAGAGAGAGGATTAGAGACAGTGACGGAGATAGAGAAGCCCAAGCAGGATCCGTACCACCAGTGCAAAGCCTGATGCACAGGGCCTGATCTCACAAATCTTAAGATCGTGACCTGAGCCGAAATCAAGAATCAGACTTTAACAGACTGAGCCACCCAGGTGCCCCTCTGTCCTAATTTATTAACATTTCCCTGTTTATGTATTTTAATTATCATTTAATGATCATTAAATATCATCCAACACAATATATATTTTCTTTGATCATCCAATCAACACTGTAATTTAATGGACTTCTAATTTATTGGAATATTATTATATTATATTCACTGTTTTTTAATAAGGGCATTTTTTCTTTTATATAATTTTTCCTAAATATGCAAGTTGAAGGTCATTGCGAATTATTGCACTCTTGCATTCTGTTAGCATTTATCTAATATATGCTTTCTCATTATTTTTCCTTCAATGATCCTGGCAGCATCATCAAAATATACCTAAATTTCTGTTGATCTTCAGCAATTTTCCTCCTATAACCCTGTACTCCCTTTCTACCTCTTGATGTATATTTTTCATCTATTTAAATAAGGTGTTTTCATTACATATTTGACTATCTGTGCTTGCATCTGTATTATCTTTTCTTCTGGAGCTATTCATTTAAAGATTGTACATATATCTTCCTGCCTTCTTTATTGCCACCATTTAAGCCATTCTTTATACTGAATTAGGGATTATCTTTTCAAAATATAAATATATAAATCATTGACTTGAAACACAGACAGCTTGAATGAACTAAAATTTGTGTATTGGAAGCTATGAAAGAAAAAGTAATAAACAGATTCTACCACATTCTTCTCAAGTGCATATAGAACATTCTTCAGGATAAGTCATATGTTAGGCCAAAGAACAAGTCTTAATACATTTAAGAAGATGGAAATTATATACCAAGGATATTTTCTGACCACAATGGTATAAAACTAAAAATAAATCACGAGAAGAAAATTGGAAAATTCACAAGTATGTAGAGATTAAAAAACTTGCTAGTAAACAACCAATGAGTCAAAGAAAAAAATAAAAATAAAAAATATCTTGAGGCAAATGAAATGGAAATACAAAATACCAAAACTTACGGAATGCGGCAAAAGCAGTTCTAAGAGGGAAGTTCATAAATGATAAATGCCTACTTAAAAAAAAGAAAGATCTCAAATACACAACCCAACTTTACACTTCAAGAGACTAGAAAAAGAGGAACAAAGTCCAAAATTAGTAGAAGGAAGAAAATATCAGAGATCAGAATGGAAATGAATGAAATAGACACTAAAAAGACAACAGAACATACCAATGAAACTAAAAGTTAAGGTTTTTTTAAAGATAAAATAGAAAAACCCTTAGCTAGAATTGCTAAGCAAAAAGAGAGTACTCAAACAACTAAAATTAGAAGTGAAGAAGAAGATATAACAACCACAGAAACACAAAGGATCCTGAGAATACTATGAACAATTACATGTCAACATCCTGCACAATTTAAAAGGATGAAGAAATTCATAGAAACATACAGTTAACCAAGACTGAATTATGAAGAAACAGAAAATGTGAACATGATTACTAGTAAGTAAATTTAATCAACATTCAAAAAACTTCCAACAACCAGTCCAGGACCAGATGGATTCATTGTTGAATTCTTCCAGATATTCAAAGAAGAATTAATATCAAATTCCTTCCCAAACTCTTACAAAAAAATAGAAGAAGCTAGAACATTTCCAAACTTGGGCTCCTAGGTAGCTCAGTCAGTTAAATGTCCAATTCGTGATTTTGGCTCAGATCATGATCTCATGGTTTCATGAGTTCGAGCCCCACATCGGACTCCATGCTGACAGTGTGTGAAACCTGCTTGGAATTCTCTCTCTCCCTCTCTTTCTCTGCCCCCAACTCATGCTGGCTCTTCCTTTCTCAAAATAAACAAACTTTCTATATATATATATATATATATATATGGCCATCATCATCACTATGATACTAAAACCAGACAAAGACACTACAAGAAAAGGATTCTACAGGACAATATCCCTGATGAACACAGACAGAAAAAATCTCAATGAAGTATTGGGAAACCCAATTCAATAACACATTGAAAGTACCATACTCCATGATCAAGTTAAACTTATTCTAGGGATGCAAGGATGGTTTAACATCTGTAAGTCAAAAAAAGGTGATGTATTGCATTAACAAAATGAAGGATAGAAATCATATACTCATCTCAATAAATGTAGGAAAACCATTTGACAAAATTCAGCATTTTGATAAAAACTCTCAACAAACTGTATATAGATAGAATGTACCTCAACATAACAAAAACCATATATAAGGCCATAGCTAACATTACATTCAATGGTGAAAAGCTGAAACTTTTTCTTCTAAGGTACGTAAAAGACAAATATGCTCACTCTTGCCATTCAACATAGTATTACAAATTGTAGCAAAAGCATTGAGACAAGAAAATGAGAAAATGAAATAAAATATATTCAAATCAAAAAGGAAACAGTAAAATGTCACTATTTGCTGATAACATGATATTATATAGAAACCCTACAGGTTTCACTCAAATTGGTTAGAACTGATAAATGAATTCAGTAAAGTTTCAGGATACAAAATCAATATATAAAAATCTGTTGCATTTCTAAATATTAATAAAAACTATCAAAAAATAAGAAAACAATACCATTTACCACTGCTTCAAAAAGAATAAAATATCCAGAAATAAACTTAACCAGGAAAGTGAAAGACCTATACACTGAAAACTATAAGACATTGATTTTTAAAAAAGAAGACACAAATAAATGGAAAGATATTCTATGTCCATGGATTGGAAGAATTAATATTGTTAAAATGTTCATAGTCCCCAAAACAATCTACATATTCATTGCAAATTAAAATTCACATGGTAATATTTACAGAAAAAAATAATCCTAATTTTTGTATGGAGCCATAAAGATACCAAGTAGCTAAAGTGCTCTTGAGAAAGAGAAACAGAGTAGGAGGCATGACAGTTTTTGATTTCAAAGCTGGAGTATTCAAAACAGTATGACATTGGGGCCCCTGGTGGCTCAGACGGTTGAACGTCTGACTTCGGCTGAGGTCATGTTCCCACAGTCTGTGAGTTTGAGCCCCGCATCAGTCTCTGTGCTGACAGCTCAGAGCCTGGAGCCTGCTTGGGATTCTGTGTCTCCCTCTCTTTCTGCCCCTCCCCGCTCATGCTCTGTCTCTCTCTCTCTGTCAAAAATAAATAAACATTTAAAAAATTAAAAAAAACAATATGACATTGACATGAAAACAGACATATAGATCAATGGAACAATAAAGATCCCAGAAATAAGCACAAGCACATATAAATTAATTTACAACACAGGAGCCAAGAATATACAATGGATAAAGTACAGTCTACTCAATAAATGGTGGTGGAAAAAATTAAAAACCAATGAAAAGAATGAAACTGGACCACTATCTTATACCATAGACAAAAATTAATTCAAAATAGATGAAGACTTGAACTGAAGCTATGAAAATATAAAATTCCTAGAAGAAAACATAAGTGATAAGCTCCATGATACTAGTCTTGACAATGACTTTTTTTTTTTTTTTGGATTTGACACCAAAAGTCAAAGGAAACAAAAGTAAATATACACAAGTGAGTTGACATCAAACTAAAAAAAAAAACTTCTGCAGAGCCAACTATCAGTAAAAATGGAAAGGCAATGTACAGAATGGAAGAAATTATTTGCAAATCATATATTTGCATATTAATGTCCAAAATATACAAAGAACTCATATGTTGCAATAGAAAAAAATAAGCAATTGGAATTAAAAAAGCACAGATGATCTGAATAGACATTTTTTTCAAAGAAGCCATACAAATGGTCAACAGATGCATGAAAAGGTGCTCAATATCACTAATCATTAGACAAATGCAAATCAGAACCACAATGAGATTTCACTTCACATTTGTTAGAATGACTATTATCAAGATAAGAAATAATAAATATTGACTAAGATATGAAGAAAGGGAACTTTGGTGAACTATTGGTGGGAATGTAAATTGGTGCAGCCACAGTGAAGAATGATATGGAGTTTCCTCCAAAAAATTAAAAATAGAACTATAGCATCCAACAATTCCACTTTTTAGAATTTATCTGAAGGAGACAAAATCCTTATCACAAAAAGATATACACAGCCTCACGTTCATTGCAGCATTATGTACAATAACCAAGATATGGAAACAAAGTAAGTGTTCATCAATGGTTGAAAAAATAAAGGAAATATGATATATATATATATATATGTATCACACTTATAATATATAATACTAATATAATATCAATATATATTATTATATATAATATAATATCAATATATCATATTATATATAATTATATTTTCATATAGGATTATTTTATATATGTTACTCAGCCACAAAAAAGGAAATTTGCCATTTACAACAATATGGATGGGCCTTGAAAGCATTATGCTAAATGAGCCAGACAAAGACAAATACCAGGGAATTTCATTGATATGTGGAATATATAAAACAAAATGACACTGAACTCATAGATAAGGAGACTAAATTGGTGGTTTCCAGAAGGGGAGCTGGGGCAAAATGGGTGAAGTTAGTCAAACGGTACAAACTTCTAGTTACATATAAGTTCTAGTGATGTCCTATGTAGCATGGTAACTATGGCTATCATGTACACTGTAACACTGTAGGCTGGAAACTTGCTAAGAGAGTAGATCTTAAAAGTTCTCATCAAAAGAAAAAAATCTTTATGTTCGGTAATGAATGTTAACTAGGCCTATTGTGGTAATCATTCCACAATACACACAAATGTCGAATCATTATGTTATATATCTGAAATTGAGATCGTGCTATATTTCAATTATATCTCATTACAAAAAAGGTGAGTGATCCATGGGGTGGAGAAAAACCTAAAAACCTTTCAATTCTGAACCAAAATGTTCTAGATTTTTCTAGTGATCCTAGAAAGCATTGGGTGTTTTTTCATTAGGGAGCATGGTCATGGGAAAATGTAGGAAGAACAATCTGGTGGTGGTGTGGAGGAGCAAACACCTAGAAGCACAAAGACAGATAAAAAAAAGTCAGGTGATGCAAAGATGGAGAGAAAAAAATAATATTTTTGAAGAATCAAGTCATTATGAAAGCATGGCTTTGTGGATTTTCATCTGAAAATTAAAAAAAAAAAAGTTCCCATGGAACAGTAAAATTCTAACCTAATTTTAACACACGTTCCATTGCTTATTTATTCACTGAATTCCCATAATAAGAAGGTTCCATTGTTCTATAGAAAAAAAAAGGCTAAAGAAAACATGGAATTTTACTCCTTTTTGACTAATACATTATTTAGGAAATGGTAACTGAAAGAAACACATTCACTTAATTTATTATGCATTTTTGCAACCCCACACGCTGGGATGAAAAGCACATTGAGATAAAGGAAGAAACGTGGTTAAGTTAAGACTTTCTTTTTCATTTTTACAAGCCCTAAACAGACTCTGAGCGATTTGAATTTTATTTTCCGAAGTATTTATTCCTTCTCTTCTTAAGTGAACTATATTTTTTAGATGCCTTGCTGAACTAAGTAACATGTAAATGAGGACTTAACAGTGATTTTCAAATTGAGAAACCTGGGTCTCCTACTGCTGACTCTATAATCAAGCATTATTCATTTAGAACTTTTCTGAAACAAAACTTCTAAATTAAAGGTTATTAGTACATAAACATAATACAGGTTTATTATATGGATTGATTCAACTCATTCAATTTAGCATAATTTAATTCAATGTAGTTAAATGCAATAAACAAACATTAATGACAGCCTAAGAATTAATAGGAATATGAATTCAAATAAAAAGTAGTACTCATTACCACCCTGGCCACCAAGACTCATACCTGTGATGTAGTTTAAACAAGGCCACATCTAGTCAACCGGCTTTCAGGATCAGCTTAACATTTTATGATAATGATGGATGTCACAGAATTATCTTTAACTTTACGTAGTAACTTCTACTTACAAAAAAAAAAAAAACATTCTGAGAGTACTCACAAGAGAATAAACTATGAATGTACATGCCAGTCAACTCATTTACTCTGAGTAACATAACTAAACAGAGCCAGAATCTTGTGTCAAGTTTACCAGAAATTTTTATTCTATTGAAAGACTACTTAGGAAACGAAATAATGTAAAGATACTAGGTAAAGTAAAATTAAAAAAGACTCTTACTGAAATATCTCATGTTTTTAAAGGCATTTTAATGCCTTTAGTTTTGACAGGAAAATTAGAATACAAAAAATAATTGGTCATCTGGTAATTCCTGCAGTGTGTTGATTACATACAGTCTATCCCAATGATCTGCAATGCATAGTAATTTGGTATTTTTCTGAGCCTGGAATTTTCGTCTTTAGTGCTGACAAATAGATCTGCTTTGACTATGCTTTAAACTTTTTTTTAATGCTTCTTTACTTTTGAGAGAGACAGACAGAGAGAGCGTGAGTGGAAAAGAGGCAGAGACAGAGGGAGACATAGAATCCGAAGCAGATTCCAGGTTCTGAGCTGTTAGTGCAAAGCCAGACATGGGGCTTGAACTCATGAACTGCGAGATCATGACCTGAGCTGAAGTTGCACACTTAACTGACTGAGCCACCCAGGCTCCCCTTGACTCTGCTTTTAATAACAAAGCATAGTCACATAGTGGTTAAGCATATTTGCCCTGATCAACTAGACATTAATTTGAATTACAGATCTAGAATTTGTTAACTGTATGATTTTGGACAGGTTTTTTTAACCTCCCTGAGCTTCTGTTTCCTCATTTATAAACAGAAAAATAGAAAGCTGCATCCTAATTTCTTGTCTGGTTTCAACGACATACAGTTTGTAATTTTTTAGCATGTGTTTGGAACAAAGGGCTCCACATGTTAACTGACTGCTTGTTATCTTGTAAAGCCAGAACAATAATGAACATGATTACAAGGAGACATATGACCTAAGAAAAGATGAACAGCTCTTCACAGTGAAGACCCGGATGTCTCTGTAAAGGGCTTGCACTCATAAAACCTTAGGTCTGTAAGTTGAACATGACTTGTAACTTAACTGAAGGTAACTAATCAAAATAGCCATGGGTTCAGGATATTCTTTAGTACCTACACCTATTTTGTGTGTATTACACATAGAAATCTAACCTTTCTCTCATTATTTAAGAAGGAGTTATAAAATGGGTCAATTAAATTCACTAAGCATCAGATATCCTGCTGTTCACCTTGACCACAACAAAGGCAAGCAAGACAGCACCCTGCCTTAAATGTTGAGCTCTCATCAGAAATGGTAACGACACACTACAATATTGCAATAACAAGAGCAAGTGCAAGATTTTTTTTTTTGCCAACAAAGGGAACACTGGAAAGATCGTGTGAGAGGAAATAATGCTAACTTATCATTTAATGAGTTTAATTGAGCTAGAAGAATACCCAAGGAAGAAAAACGAGGAGACAACATTATGGGAGGAATCAAGGAGAGCTGAAAGCCTATGCTGCCTAGATTCTTGGTGGACTTTCAGTCTGTTGGGTGGGGCGTATTGTAAATGGGTGAGGTCCTGAAGAGCCTCTCATACCAAATTAAGGAGTTCTACATTTATAATAAAGGCAAAAAAGAGAATCTGAAAAATATTAGCAGTGTGCAGATATGGGGAAAGTTGCAGTATACAACAAACAAGTGAGACTCTTCTGGCTAATTTTGAAAAAAACATCAGAGGAGTTATACTAACGATTAGAAAAGCATTTGGGACAGGAGAGAATGAGGAGAATGGGAACCATAATGTATAGAATACAGAACAAATTCCAAAAATCATACAATGGGTCATTTTACGAAATGTTTTTCTTATTGTGGCCATGGGAGCATTTTTCCTTCTCCAGGTCCCATAATATAGTATTTACATGTAATGGAAAGAGACAGGAAATAAGAATTAGGAGATATGTGATCTTGTCTCATATCCTACTAATACTCTTGGGGAAGTCACTATTGTATTCAAATAGGAATGATAATCATATTCCATCTACTTGTACAAAACACCAATCCTCACCCTTACCTAAAAGAGGAAAAGAGATAAAAGATATGAAAAGAATTCTAATCATTTCAAATGGCAGTGAGTAAATACAAGGAGTTATTACTGTTGCGCGCGTGCGCACACACACACAGACACACACACACACACAGACACACACACACACACAGGAATCACCTAAAAGTTTTGCTGTTGCCTTCTTGGAGCAAAATATCGACGTGTTTATATGCGCTTTGAAGTGTATTGGTACATAATGATCAAGAAAGCTAAAAAAGAACAGGAAAGTCCAAGTTCTCAACTACACCATTTCTAATTCTAAAGTAACAATCTGCACTCATTTTCAAGCATCTTTACATAGGTATGTGGATTAATTGACATGACAGTTTCTGAAATTAGACAACCTCCACCATATCCTGACCATTCCCTAGAGGCCACTAAAATGGTGTGTGATCCTCAATGAACCGGATTGCTCCTCTCAGCCCAAGGAAACAGTTGTGTCACCTGCACAATAAATACAATGAAACTTCTTCCCTTGTAGACTTGGGAGGACCAAATTAGATAGTTACCTGCAATGTATAACCCAAGATTCAGGGTCTACATGGTAAGCAATAAATATAGATGGCATTGCTACCATCATTAGTTTCATGTTTTTGAATTATCAGATATCAAGCATGTTTTTTTATTAAGACATGTTTGAGATGAGTGAATTGAAACGCAGAAAGGCCAAATCATTTATTCAACATTGTATGACAGCGCTAAGACCGGAAACCATTGCTTTGATTCTACATCTAGGGCTGTACCTGTTATACCCAGGCAGTGGGAGAGATGGAAACACCTGCTTCTGGTAGGATGCCTCCTTAATATAGCAAATGTGCTACCAGAAGGAACATGCACATTTTCATGATAAATGCCACAACTTATCCCACGGACGCACCAATTGATCAGTATTGCTTATTTTGCTGTGTCAAAACATCTTGGGACTTCTTGTTTCACTTCACCTGGCTCTAAAACCCAAATGGAAGTTTCAAAATAAATTTTCTTCAGTCTTACAGAGAGAAGATACCACATTAATCTGAAAAACAAAATGCAAACATAAATGTGGGGTAAAAAGATATCCTGCCCTGACCTACAGAAACAGGTTTTGGATTATGTGTGGCAAAAATTAAACTCTAAGATTAATGAAGGAAAAATGAGGTCAATCCTATTTATAAATATAGCTGAAAATCTTCTTGGATTCCTGGAGTGGACATAAAATATGTGGGGCAATTCTCCTTTTGCTTTCCCCATATCATCTGGGCGTTGTTTGGGGATCGGAGCTGGAAATGATATAGACAGTAAGATAACAAGAAACCCCATTCATCACTCTGATGGCTGTTTCACTTTATCTGTGTGTAAATTTCCAGTGATAGAGTAGCCTGTCTCTCTCTCTTCTCAGCCTTATAACCAATGCTTCAACCTAAGTAAAGTTCTTGTTTTTTTGTAATCAAGTTTCGGGGAACTGCATTGTTATTCATGTATTCTAGAAGAGGGAAGGTTTCCAATTCGGTAACACAATTCTATGGTAGCCAAAAGTAACTGAGCATAACACCACAGTGGAATAGATATTTAAACATTTCATTGTTAGAATCAAGCAACTATTTATTAGCATACAAACTATGTTGATGCATAAATGCATGTGAATACATACCTATGAACATACATATGCATATTTAAACAGTATCTAATGTTTGATACTCCAGTGCAGTGTTTTCCAATAGAACTTTCTGCTGTGATAGAAATGTTCTATATCTGCACTGTTCAATATGGTAGCTACTAGCCATATGTGACTATACAACATTGAAATGTGCCCATGTAACTAAGGAACTGCAGTTTAAAAAAAATGTTTATTTATTTTTGAGAGAGAGAGAGAGAGGGAGACACAGAATCTGAAGCAGGCTCCGGGCTCTGAGCTATCAGCACAGAGCCTGATGAGGGCTTGGAACTCACAACCCATGAGACCATGACCTGAGCCAAAGTTGAAGACTTAAGTGACTGAACCACCCAGGCACCCCAGAAACTGCAGTTTTAAGTTCATCTAATTTAATTAATTTTAATTTAAAGCGCCACATGTGGCTATTGACTACCATATTGTTCAGTGCTTTCTAGAAAAATCACTAATTCAAATTGACCTCAAATTAAACTGTCTTTGTGAAAGACCATGTCTTCTGGTATTCTTATAAATATCTTGTAATCTTGTACCTTACATTCTTATAAATAATTGATGTTTTAAGGCAAAAGCCAAAGTACACATTGCATATTTTACCAGTGGATACACTTATGTTTGGGGAGAATAATATCAAATTGGAGGTTTTGTTTTGTTTTGTTTTAATTTTTTTTTACACTGTATTTACTTTTGATAGAGAGACAGAACACAAGTGGCAGAGGGGCAGAGAGAGACAACGGAGACACGGAATCTGAAGCAGGCTCCAAGCTCTGAGCTGTCAGCACAGAGCCCGATGCGGGGCTCGAACTCACAAACCACGAGGTCATGACCTGAGCTGAAGTGGGACGCTTAACCAACTGAGCCACCCAGGCGCTTAACCAACTGAGCCACCCAGGTGCCCCTCAAATTGGGGGCTTTATCTGAGGTGCTAACTGTGGTCCTGTTTCATTGCTGATACTCACATTTTCAATGAAGGATTCATCAAAGGAAAAAAAAAAGAACTAAAAGAAAGTATTTGCCTCCTTATAAAGAACTCATAAAACTTTTGGAAAATTTACCTCCTTAATGAGGGTCTGAATAGTGAGTTAAAAAGAAAGAAAAGAATATGTTTTCCTGACATTAAGTGAAATGCAGAAATTGTAATGCAATTAGAGAATGTCTAATCCCTATGTGTATCAGCACTCTGAGGTTTTATTGACTAATATTTACTAGTTGGTTTTTCCTTTGACTTCACACATTTGGAAGGCTAACTAAATTGCCAAACTCTCACTGGTGATGTCATTTCAATTACGGGAGTTGCCAACATGTTTAATCAGTGTTATCAGCAATACCCTCAAGGTTTGTCATTTATACGCAATTTGTAATACCTAAATATTCACCTCCAAACAGGGAAGCATTCTAAACAGGACCCAAATAAAAATTGCCATTTCTCTTTTACTCATTGGCATTATATCATTCATTGAACTATCACGTATCATTTTGAAAAAAAATTTTTGAAAAAAATTATACGTACATATAATTTTGAGAGTATGATCCAATGTAATAATTTATTGTGAAAGCTGCTAATTCCACACACAGAAAGTTATTAACACACTTAATATAGTGTAGAAAGTTGATCAGTGACCCACCAGAAGTCACATTCACCCAGAATTTCAGAATGTGATATTATTTGGAAGTGGGTTTTTGCAGGTATAATTAAGATGAAAATAAAATTAAATTATACCAGGTTACAGTCAGTCTTAAATTCAGTGAGTGTCCATATTAAATAAACAACAACAACAACAAACAAACAAACAACAGCAATACACAGAATACAATGATGTAAGCATAGAGGCAGGCATTGGAGTGATGTGTCTGCCAGCCAGGAATGCAAGGATTGCTGGCAACAAATAGCAAGTAGGAGAGAGGCTGTGTGAAGTTTCTCCTCTAGACTCTCCAGAGAGTGTCAGCTCTGCCAGTGCTTGATTTTGGACCTCTGGTCTCCAGAAGAGTGAAAAAACAAATTTTTTAAGCCACTGAATTTGTAATAATTTGTTGTGACAATCGCGTGGATTAATTTTATGTATTAACTTGACTGGGCTAAATGATGCCTGGATAACTGGAAAAATGTTACTTCTGGGTGTGTCTTTAAGGATGTCTCTAGAAGAGATTAGCATTGGAACCAATAAACTGAGTAGGATCTATTTACCAATGTGGGTAGATATTAGCCAATCCTTTGAGGGACTGAATAGAAAAAAAGGCAGAAGGGGAGATTCACTTTCTCTGCTTGAGCTGAGACATCCCTCTTCTCTCCCAAACACTGGTGCTTCTGGTCCTCAGGATTTCAAACTCAGACCTGGATTTCTAACATTGCCCTAGCGCCCGCCCCCATGCTCTGTGATTCCCAGAACTTCAAACACAGACTTAGTTGCCCCACTAGCTTTCCTGGTTCTCCAGGTTACAGGTGGCAACCTATGGTTCTATTCATTTAGTTTCTCTAGAGAATCCTAACAAATGCAGAGTTTGGTATTGGAAAGTGGGACATTACTTTAATAAACACCTATAAATGAGGACAGGGCTTTGGAATTAGGTAGTAGGGGGAGACTGGAGGAATTTTGAGAGCATGATAAAAAAAAGCCTAGGTTGTCTTGAAGAGACCGTTTATAGAAAATTTGATGTCAAAGGTGGTTCTGGAAAGATCTCAGAAAGAAGAGGAGATGATAATAGAGGGAACTTCTATCATCTTAGAGAATACATATATTATCATGAACAGAACATTGATTGAAACATGAACATTAGAAGTGTTTCTGTTGAGTTGGCAGAAGGAAATAAGGAACATGTTTATTGATTACTGTAAGAAAAATCATCTTTGTTCTAAACTGGAAAGTGTAGTTGACTTGTCTTCTACTTTTGTGTGGAAAGTAGAACTGGTCAGTGATGAACTTGAATATTTAACTGTAAAGATTTTTCAGAAATGTGTTGAATTAACAGTCTGGCTTCTTGTTGCTTATTGTAAAATGTGGAGAAACAGATAAATTGAAAAAGAAGCTATTAAGCTAAAAAGAAAACAGACATTGATCTTTTGGAAATTTCTTAGCCTATCCAGAGAGAAAGGGTCAGGTTGAGGCTGGATGACAATTTGCCACAAAAATTAGATAGGTGATGATCAATCCATCTCAGCAGAAACTAGGATCGGAGATAGGGTTATCTAGGAAGAATCTGTGGAGAACCCGCTGTCTAATGGCATAGAACATTTGACATATAAGAAGACCCAAGATTTCCAAGAATATCAGCAAAAACACTGCCAGCTGGGACTGATAGGGACAATGAATAGACATAATGAAAGACTCCCCATATTGTGCAGGCAGTAAATGGAGCTGGCATCTTACCCAACTGTAAGCATATGTAACACTTTCAGAAAAAGATGGAGGAGGGGTAGGAGGAAGGACAGGGAGAAGAAGAAGGGGAGGGGGAAGAGGAGAGGAAGCAAATGTCTTACTAGAAAATCTTCCTTACAGAGAATACTAAAGGGAGTCCTCCAAGAAAAAAGTGAGGGACAGTGCACAGAACTTAACATGACATGAAGTAAAGAACACTAGGAAAGGTGCATGTGTAGGTAAGTTAATTTAAATATTACAACAGTGTGCATTATATGACATTGCTTTACACATGATATGATATTTGAGAAAAATATTTAACATTTAAATAACATCCAAGGCAGAAAAATCAATATTTTGATTACAGTACACTTGTATTTCTTGTAGAATTGAACTGTGTGTCACCTAATATGAATGACATTAAGAAAAAAAATGGTAAAAATATGTCAATTGGTACTTATTTAACTCTGTGCAGGCACTGAATCTTTCACGTGAATATTTCCATATGAAAATTTCTCATAGATCACAGAGATATATGGCTATCTACATATTATATATAAGAAAAATAAATCTGTCAACTTAGGCATCTAAATATTTCATGTGAATAAAAAATTTAGGTAGACCAATATCCATGATTAAACACCTTAAATAATATATATATACATACATATATATATATACACACACATATATATATACACAAATCAGAAAGAAATAAAATATAATAGAAATTAATGTAGTTTCCACAAAATGTCTTTTTGTGAACTTCAAGTGAAACTTTGTTGTTATTGACGGCAGAAGCTACACAGGGTTGTTGAAGTAGTGTGCCTGGACGCAAATGAAAACTTTGGAAATGTGATGACTAAATTTATAATGATAAAGAGATAAAACAGTAATTACTGCCTAAAATGTATTTATTCTTAAAACCTAGTCCTTAATAAAAAAAAAAAACTTATTACTTTGTTTCCACTTTGGAATCTGTCAAATATTAACTGAAAGTTTTTGGTGTTCATATAAAATATGTCTTCACTAAATTCTTTTATATGTGATGTGTGAAATTTCAAGAACAATTGAGTTTAACTCTTTCAACAGTTGATTTAAATTTTTCTTTTAAAAAATATGTTTTTATGATATCTTAAACTGAACATTTGATATAGATCTTTCTTTAAATATTATGCATTGTCCAGCCATACTTAACAAAGAATATACAATATAAAGAAGGCATATTAAATACTATTATTTAATTTTCACTTGATGGTTGTTTTAATTTTATTTGATTTTTATTATAAAGTGCAGCAATTGTACTGTGTCAGAGATACTGAGAAGAATACAGGAGTAAATGAATACGTATCCTAAGAATAATTGGAGAAATGGGGTGCCTGGGTGGCTCAGTCGGTTGAGCGGCTGACTTCGGTTTAGGTCATGATCTTGTGGCCTGTGAGTTAGAGCCCTGCATCACGCAGTGTGCTGACAGCTCAGCCTGGAGTCTGCTTTGGATTCTATGTCTCCCTCTCTCTGCCCCTCCCCTTCTCACACTCTCTCTCTCTTTCTCTCTCTCAAAAATAAACATTAACAAAATTACAAAAAAAAATAAAATAAAATATTTTGGTAGGTTTTGCTCACTTGATTCTTTACACCAAAGATAAAGTTAAAGACACAGAATTTTTATTACATATAAATAGAAATGTAACATATATATAATAAATATAAAATACAATACAATTATAATATAATATACAAATATATAAATTATACATATAATGTATATGTATAATATGAATACAAATGTGATATCAGTATATAAATAGAATATAAACAGAACACAAATATATAACACAAATTTATAAATCTAAGTAAATATGTACATATCTGTAAATATAGGATCTTGGGCCATGTTTCCTTTTTTTTTCTTAATGTTTATTCATTTTTGAGAGACAGAGAGAGACAAAACTTGAGAGGCAGAGGATCAGAGAGAGAGAGAGGAGACATAGAATCTGAAGTAGGCTCCAAGCTCCATGCTGTCAGCACAGACCCCGAAGCGGGGCTCGAACTCACAGACTGTGAGATCATGACCTGAGCTGAAGGTGGATGCTAAACTGAGCCCCCCAGGCGCCTATTGGTTTGCATTTAAAAATTTTTTTTCTTAATGTTTTTATTTATTTTTGAGGCAGAGACAGAGCATGAGCAGGGAAGGGGCAGAGAGAGAGGGAGACACAGAACAGGAAGCAGGCTCCAGGCCATCAGCACAGAGCCCGATGCGGGGCTCGAACTCACAGACTGTGAAATCATGACCTGAGCCGAAGTCGGACGCTCAACCGACTGAGCCACCCAGGTGCCCCTGGTTTGCATTTTTATATCCACATTTAGGCTGAGTCTAAATTTTTCTCCCAGAACATTGGTGGGAATTTCTTGCTCAATATCTATAAACCTGAAATCTATTTCAGCAAACAAAGCAACACACAAACACACACAAATAATAATTAATAATGATAATAGTAATTATATATTCTAAAGTGAAATAGATGCTTCTTCATCCGGGAACCAGAAAGCTAAATATACCTTTAAACTATTAGTATCCCTTTTACAAATATTGAAGGCCTAACTTCTCAGAGTGGCCAGTTTTGTAAAGTTAAAAAGAAAAACAGGTAGCAACTGTACATTAAGACAGTAAATATCTTTTTTTTTTTTAAATTTGGAAGGTATCTATGGATAGTCCTTTCAATGACCAATAACATGCCAAGTGTTTTTGCAGCTTACCTGTGTCGGAATTAAAGAAATAAAACAGTATTGTCTAGAGGCATTGCTTCAGGAGGGCCGTTTGATGGAGTTTCTCAGAAACTTTCAGGTTATCTGTATTTTGCTCAATGGGGAAGTTATTTTCAATTTCAGCTGCAAGAAGGCAAAGACTCTTCCTTTCAAAGCATTCCTTTAGAAATCCCCGTGATTGCCGCAGCAGGTGGAGAATCTGACTTGTGGAGAAGAGAGGTATAAGGTTTTCACATTAGATGGAGAGAGTCTTAGAGCCACAGATAGCATTTGATAAAGTGGCAAAGGGAAGGCTAGCCTTTGTAGAAATCGGCTGATACTTTTAGGTTTCACATTGGCACAGGGAGTAAGTGAACAAATTTAGTGGAACACAAGAGGGATCAGTGGTTAAAATCACATATATAAAAACTATATGTGCCTTAAATATTTTACTTTTACCAAACACATGTAAATGATAATTAATGTGTTAATCCTGGATCATAAGGCCAAGCCTTTTTCTTTAATATAAGTCCTTGATGGGTGCTGCAAATTTCTTTTTTTTATAAAAGGAGTCCACGATGAGGTTTTTGCTATTTCCAGTTATTTTGCTTTTTGTTGTTTACATTTTGAGAGAGAGAGAGAAAGACAGAGAGAGGCAGCACAGGTGGGGAGGGGCAGAGAGAGAGGGAGACAGAATCCTAAGCAGGCTCCACACTTTCAGTGAAGAGCCAGATGCCAGACTTGAACTCATGAACCATGAGATCTTGACCTGACCCAAAGTCAAGATTCTGCTACTTAACCAACTGAGCCACCCTGGCACTCCTTGCTATTTCCAATTTTATGTCATTAAAGTAAAAGCATAAACCAGAAGCAAAAGATACACAATCGCCCTTATTTTAAAATAGTTCCTTTTTTTAAAAAAAATTTATTTATTTTGAGAGAGAGAGAGAGAGAAAGAGAGAGAGCATAAGCAGGGCGGAGGGGCAGAGAGAGAGGGAAAGGCAGAGCATCCCAAGCAGGCTCTGCACTGTTAGCGTAAAGCCTGACATGGGGCTCGAACCCAGGAACTGAGATCATGATCTGAGCCGAAACCAAGAGTCAGATGCTTAACTGACTGAGCCACCAAGGGGCCCCAAAATAATTCTCCTTATTAATCTTATGTCATCCATACCTCAAGTGACTGACTTATGTTTTGTATACTCATCTTTACTAATTGTTTTCTAAAAGATATTGTTTATATACTACGGAATAGATATCATTTTTACACTTACGTTAATTGGTTTACAGGATAATTAAATTGTATTATAGAATTAACATATACAATTAGAATAGTTTTGGGAACAAGCCAAACCAACTCTTGATAAACACACGTGAGTACCAAAAGCCTAAACTGAAGAGTACTCAATACAGCATGTCATGAGGACGTATCTGTTTTTTGCAGAAATCAGAGAAGCTATTAGTTCTTTGAGCTAATGGGTAAATTGGATATCATTTAAAAGCACTTACATCCCACCAATAATTAGAAATAAAAAAACATAAAGCCTGAAAATAGAATATATAAAAGCTGAGAATTGTGTAGGTACACCTGTCCCTGTCATGGACTAGTATTGCTTGGATGCCCCCAGTTCCAGGGAACGCCAAGCTCCTTGGTTTCTCAGCTGAAAGTGGTCTTCTTCCTTGTTTAGGTTTTCTTTCAAAAATGGTAGGACACCTTACACGATGAAATCTCAAGATTGCCAATGCTTTTCCCTAAAATATTGCTTGGATGTTGGCTTACAGCAGGAACATACAGGCAGAATAACATAGAATAGATCATCGCCGACGATGGTACTTCAACTCACAATTCTTTGGCTTTACCGTGTTGCAAAAAGTGGACACCTTTAGGAAAAACCTTACTTTGAAATTTGAAATTGGCTAATGATAGGAGATACGATACTCTCTTGTGACGCCGGGCTGTAGCAGTCACACACTCAGACCCATTCTGTACCCATACAACCATTCCGTTTTTCACATTCAGTACAATAGTCCATAACAGACGTGAGACGTTCAGCACATTATAATAAATAAGCTCGTGTTAGATGACTTTGCCCAAGTGTGAGTGTTGTGAGCACATACGGAGGAGTGCTAAAAACACTGACTCCGCTTTTGGCCCTCCACCTTGTTCACACCTGGGCAGTGACTTTCCTCGGGGCTAATGTTCCAGGGGCCCTTGGAGGTTGATGGATGTCCTGACTCATGTGGGATCTTTCTTAAGCAGTAGAGTCCCCTGACACACAGCACGGAATGCACCGTTTTAGAGAACTACCCCGTGACCTCATCACAATGCCACTCACTCTATAAAAGCTGTGGATTAAGATCCGGACTGAAACAGAGAGTAGCTAATTAGTGTCTGGGTCCCCAGTCCACCCACCTCAATCTCCCCTGTCAGTAACTTATCTTGAATAAAACTGTGTAGATGGCATGGAGTGTCTTGCTTCATTTTTTGGTCTCAAAGTGCTTTTGCATTTTGAAGGATACTTGACCGTCTCTCCTCCACCTTCTAACAACGTATAAAGTGGCTAGGCTGTGCTACGATGTTTGGGAGGTTATGTGTATTGAATGCATTTTTGACTTATGATATTTTCAACTTTTGATAGTTTTATGGGGAGGTAACCCCACTGTGAGCGGAGGAAGATCTGTGTAATGCTAAACCATTTAAAAGAAAATGCAATGAAATGCGCCTTCTTCTCAAGAGCATAGACACCCATCCTAACCAAATTAATACATGAATGAAATGAATTCCCAACGAGAACCTAAGAGAATATTTTAGTTTTGAAATTGGCAAGTTGATCCTGAAATGTATGTGAAAGAACTGAAGCTGTAAGTAACTAGAGAAAATTTAAAGAACTTAAATGATGCCCTTCCAGACTTCACAATGTATAAACTTCTCTAAATTAAAACAGCATGATATCAGAGTAATATACATGGATGAATAATCCAGTAAAATAGAAAAAACTAGAAGAAGTGCTTTTATATGGAATCCTTATATATGAATTAAGTGGCAAAAGTAATCAAGACAAACATAATTCAATAAATTATTGTTAAACAAGAGGCAATGCACAAATATTAAAAAATTTTTTTAAGTAATTCTATCCACCTTCCACTCCATATCCGAGCCTGTGCGTGTATACACACACACACACACACACACACACACACACACACACAATTCCAGCTTAATAAAAAAAACTTAAATAAAAAAATCGTATTTAAAGAAAATATAGGAGCACATTTTTATGAGCTGGTATAGGGAATATTTCTTTAAAAAGCACAAATAACCTGATGTGTAACTGCATTAAAACTTAAAACTTTGGATCAATAAAAGTCACGATAAAAGAAAAGTTAAATGACAAGCCAAAGCCTGAGAGAGGATAATTGCAATGCATATTATTCTTAAAAGTTCAGTAATCAAAATACATAAAAAAAACTCATAAAAATCAGGAGACACAACCAACGTAAGAGAGAAACAATGGCAATGCAGTTCAGAAAGGAGGAAGCCAAAATAGTCAACAGGCATTTTAAAAGACACTCAACCTTGGTAGTAATCGGATAGATACCTAATAAAACCATAATGAGATGCCATTCGATATCCATTTTATTGGTGAGGTGTAAGAAGTCTGACGCCAGCGATGAGAATATAGAGTAGCAAGTATAATTGTGGGAATATAGATGTATGCAACCACTTCGTAGAGCAATCAGGCAATATAAATTCAAATTAAATAAATACATCCCCTTTGAGCCAATATTTTTTTTCTGTAGCCGTAAACCGTAGAGACTTTCTTGTGCATATGCCCAGGAAAATATAGAGAGACTATTCCTAGCAACTTAGGCATCCTCGAAAAAGGCTGAGAAAGTTTCTGTGCTTATTAAAACAATAAGAGATAATAGTAAATACTTTCAGTGAATACAGTATGGTATGTTTCCAAATGTGGGCTACTGCAGGGTAATTATGATGAATGAAATAGGGCATTGTGCCTCAACGTGTCTAATCTTTCAAAATATAATTTCAAGTAAATGAAAACAAGTTAATTGCTAATAGAAGATGATGTGATTTATTTTGATTTTCTCCCTTGAAATGCTTTTTATGAATTCATAATGATAGTAATGACATGGGACGTGCTGTGCTACATAATCATGATTAAGGCAACCAATAATAATTCCTCATATTTAAAGAAACCACATAGATTTTCCTAATTCAGAGGTTCCCCAATTTATTCTGAAGTATAAAACCTTCAAAACAGTATATTGTTTAGAAAATAGAAGCTTAGTAAAGTATTTTTTGTGGTGCATAGGAATAATAGTCACCTATTTGATATATAGTTTCTCTGAAGACATTGAAATATAAGTGGCCTTCAGGAGGCATTTGCGTGGTGTCAGTCAACACTAGACTGTTTTTTATGTTTTTTTTTTGTTTTTAACACAGATTTAAATTTTAAAGAGGAAAAAAAAGAGTAAATCTGTTTCCCATCCTTAGAAGCCAGTCTCGTAACCCAAATCATTTAATAATTGCTTGGGTATCCTTTTAATAATTTAAATAATTGCTTGGGTATCATTTTAATAATTGCTTGGGTATCCTTTCTAATCTATGTCTATATACACACATATATATAATAGACACCAGAATGGAAGTTTGACCAGCATATTGGGCGCCTTCGGTGCACAACCTGAGTTCCCTTTGATCTCATTTATCTTTTTTCAGCTATTTCAGTGTTGGCATAACTGACATTTAGGTTCTTTCTTAGGCCATGACTGCATTCTCTTGCTTCATGACCTTTGACGTTTTTTTGTTTTGTTTTGTTTTGTTTGTTTGGGGGGGTGGGGACATTGCTTGGGAAATTTAATTGGTACACTTGAGTTAATTGAAAGTTTTGAAAATTTTGAGCAGCTGGGCACTAAAAGTCCTGAAAAGCATATCACATGATTTGTCATCTGTTGCCATGGGATACAGTAACAATTAGCATGTAGTGGTGGCAAGGTCCATTATGCTTCCTTGTGCTCATTCTTCTTTCTTCTGTTTCTCCTCCTGTTTCTCAAATCAGCTCCCTGGGACCCTTGTCAATCTAATGCTTACACCTTAGCTTGTTTCAGTCTCTCTGTTTGGAGAATGGGGGCTAAAAGAGAAAAAATAATAGGATAAAATATGTGTGAAATACACATAGCCAAAGCAGAATTTTACAAAAGAAATATCTCCTAGAAACAGATCATCAACTTTTGCCTCCTGAACCAGATGAGGGTTATGAACCCTACTGTGTAGACAGGACCAATGAAGGATTTCTTTGGGGAAAGCTGCAATCTTGATCTCCCAAGAAGAGAACATCTGGGGTTGATTATATCTTCTAACTTTAGGCCCAGAGACTTGGGACTTCAACAAGACTCCTTGGAGAAACTATTATGTGTTTCTGTGCAGTTTTGTGACTCATTGGTCTCACTATTTTCTAGAGAAATCTAGAAGATGAGAAGCCCATGGAGTACTCTCAGCATTAGTGATGGATCCAGGAGAGACCGTCAGAATTAGAATCCAGTTGCATTCCAAGGATTTATTTTGGGCTAAAGATAGAGGAGTCTTTCCAGTTACCCAGGAGTGTGCCATGAGAAACAGATCCAAAGCAGAAACAGAGAATATACAAATATGGCTACTTAGAAAGGCAGAGGAACAGCGGCAGTTGAAAGCTACATTGTCAACAGAGGGAGAAAGCAAATACAACCCCCTGCAAGAGAAATATGTGTACCAGCACAGAGGACAGAATCCCAGCTGTGAAACTTTTCATGGAAACCCCTGACAGAAAAGCACTTACATTTTTTTTCCATGTCCAAAGAGCATGAATCTGGGTTACTATGCTACCAGTTCAAGGAGGAACTTCAATTTTCCTCCTTTCTCACAGCCCACCTGGAGAAAACTGCCAGCCAGCCTCTAGACCTTGTGTGGTGGTGGTAGTCGGGTTTTGCTGACATTTACAAATGCAAAGGTTTTTTTGCCTTTTTTTTTTTAATGTTTATTTATTTTTGAGAGAGTCAGAGAGAGAGTGCAATTGGGTAAGGGGCAGGGGGCGGGCACAGAGGATCAGAAGTGGGCTCTTCGCTGGCAGTCCATAGCCCAACATGGGGCTCAAACTCATGAAACGTGAGATCATGACCTGGGCTGAAGTTTAAGCGACTGAGCCACCCAGGTGCCCTTACAAACTCAAAGTTCTTATTAGAGTTGTACACGGGCAGCCTAGACTCTGCAGAGGCTGGAGTCGCACTCCAGTTTACCTGAGAATGAGAAAAAACAAAATGTCGCAGACCCTGAGGAAACGTTATCTGAGGAGATTGTGAAATATTACTTTTCCATGGTAATATGAAAGGCATATTTGCCTTGTGAAAGGCAAAGTGAGAAAATTGGAACCGTAGGTATCAGGACGTACACGTGTGTGTGAGTGTGTAAATGACTGTTTCCTCACTGCTTTTATAAATAAAATATACATTTATTTTGATATATATATGTGAAATATATATTTTATTAATCAAAGTGGTAACTATTACTTTCCAAATATTAGCACATTTAGGTCTATTTCGTTTTTAATTTTAGCATAATTATTACAAAGCAAATAATATTAATTCACAACCATTGTAAAAACTGTTTCAAACAGGATGAATTAAAAGTGAAGCCACTGTTGACGGCTTACAGTCCTGTTTTGGTCCTAGAGGAACAGTATTAGTTTGGGTGTGTATCCTTTTAGTAAAGAAAAATATAGATTCACTTCATTTTTTTTTTTTTTACCAAAATGTTATGTTTCATTCATTAGTAGAAACTTTCAGTATTTTCAAATAAAAATATGTCTTGGAGAACATTATAAGCTGACAATTACATAATTATAGAACTCCTTCATTGTTTCAATTTGTAATATTTTATTCCATAGCATACATGGCACATGGTTAATTCATACAGTTTGTTTTACAACGAAGTCGTAATCCTTGAGCTGATGTTCAAAAATATTTATTGATTTGATTGGCACTTGAAGCCAAGGATGGTTTTGACATTAAATTACTTTGCAGCTTTCAGTCTCACAAGCTACTCTTTGATTTGCACCCCAAATTTGAACCCACATACAGAAATTTTGAAAGCTCTTTTTTCCTTGTCATCAAAGATTTAATATAAGAAGGCTTTAGTGAGGGCTCATGTTCCTAAGAATTCATTACAACAAGAAAATATATTGAGCGATACCATCACAAGTAATGAAAATCAAAAGATGATCAGATTAGGTGAGCAAGGTATTCTTAGGGGAGTAGAATTTTTTTTTTTTTGCATTTAATTAACCTAAACAATTCACTTCCTTGTCCATAATCTATTGTGTGTCCTTATCAGTGGATTATTGACAAAACAGATTGCATTATTTTGCTGTGTTTACATCTAATAAGTACATTATGAGTGCCCGTTCTTCTACTCAACTACCACTGAGGGCATTTGAAGTTCATGAGAGTTCAAGTTCTACTTTGACAGTCTGTGCCTATGTCACCTCAGAAAACATAGGGGGATAAAGTCCGTCCTTACAGATTAAAAAATTGAAAAGTTTAGAACTAGGAGAAACTGTGGTCAAGTCTCACCTTCTCATTTTATCATAATAATGGGGAAACCGAGACCTAGAGAACCAGTTCATGTAGCAAAGTTGAGCCCCATTATAGACACATATGCCTGCATCAGAGTTTTGTGCAGATACTTTTTCACCCTTCTTGCCTATACTGAACAGCTTGCCCTGCAGTCTACTCCAGTGTTAAGTGCTCATTTTCTTAAGACTTAAATACCACAAAGCTGGGAGCTAGAGCCCAACTCCACAGTCTCCCCCATTTCAATTTTAAAACCCTTATTCTCTTCTCTTTCAAAGCTTCTCACTTTTTTGAAATGTAAGCCATAAGGCATTACCACTCTCCAATCCTCCTCTTGCCATATACTGACTTTCATTTCACTATTTCACTTTTTTAATACAAGAAGTAGAGGACCATGGTTTTCTTCTCCACTGAAATACCTGCCATTGGAAATGCCCACATATCCTGTGGTCAACTCATTCTAACACAGTGTACATTTTTACAAAATTATTTGTTTATTTATTTATTTAGAAAGAGAGAGAAAGAATCCTGAGTAGACTTGCTCTGTGAGCACAGAGCCCAGTGGAGGGCTCCAAGTCAAGAACTGTGAGATCATGACCTGAGCAGAAGCCAAGAGTCGGACACTTAACCAACTGAGCCACCCAAGCACCCCAAACACAGTGTCCTTCTAACCTTCACCTCTACACCAGTTTAATCACTCACCCTTAGAGCACATGGTGGATCTAGCCACCGTCAAAAATTACTACATCTTGGGAGTTTAAACACTAATTCATCTCTCTCAGGCATTCATGACCAACTCATTTCTCATTAAAGCATTGATATCTAGAAACTGATCATTGCCTGGTTTTTATTGCTATTCTGTACTCATTTATTTTGCTAACCAGCCTCAACCTCAGGATTGATCCAATTCAGGAATGACTCTCTTACCAGAATTATTAACACTGCTGTTATTTGGACTTTTGCCATTTGGCCTATGACATATAATCCTGTGTCACTCCTAAAAATCTCACATCTCTAGTTCTCTTTTAGATCACGGGAAATTTTTGCTTAAAATCTCCTGAGAATTAAGTGCCTCATGACCAACATAAGTGGCATCCAACATGGCCCAGCCATCTGTCTACATGTCCCAATTTAGCTCTTTCCAATGTGAGTGACCGCAAATTGAAAACCTTTGATCACATATAATACCCTTATATTCTTATTTTTCATGTACTTATAGAAGACAGAGATTTCACTTTTTATAGTTTGTGGGTTTGGTTTGGAGCAGTTTATATGTTGTAATAAGCAAATAGTTTTAAGGAAAAAAAATACTGTTGTAGCTGAGAGAGACCACAGAGATCATCCAATCCAACATTTTAAGGATGATGGGAATAACGCCCACAACAGCAAAGTGGTGTGCCTTAAATCTCACTGTTTTCTACAGACACAGGAATATAACTGAATTATCATTGTGCCTGTGTGCCAACATGTAGCATATATTGAGCTACCTTACTACGTTTTCTATGAGTATTTTCTCTAAACTAGTCATGGAAGAGTAACAGCTGAGATTAATATAACTTCAATAACTTAAAACAAAGCTATTCCTCCCTCAAACATTCCCAACGCAGGCGTCTCTTGTCATGACCATTCACCTGGCAGAGGAGAAATAGAAGAATATAGAGAATCCCAAGCCTGAAGCATATACATTTCCACCTCTATATTATGTCCACTTGCAATCTACTAGTAAGAGCGTGTTGTGTAGACCCACCTGAATATATGGGGGCTGGTTGTACGCAGCCCTTGGTAAGGCATCTCTTCTGGCAACAAATCTACACAGGAAGGAGAGCAAGGATCTGTTTTAGTCTGTTCTCTGCCACACTCCAATTTAGCCTTTTCACTCCAGTCCCATGTGGTACTACCATAATTATTTTTATCAAAAAAAAAAAAAAAAAAAGGAAATCTAGGCTTTCGAGGTTTGGAGGTTAGGTCACCTGTCAAAGGTGAGGCCCTCTGTGGGATAGAGAAAAGTGTCAAACCAGGGGCTTTATGAATTCAAACACCAGTGTTGTTTCTACTGTATGACACCACCTTGCGAAAGTGTGTACCACTGTTGATCCTCTTGAAAGATACGAATGTGGGTTTCTCCATGTGATTGTCTTTTTTGCAGTAATACAAATCTGGATAAGTCCTGTTCATTTAGCATGTTTTCTCTCTCTTTAAAGATAGGTTCCCTGAAAGCTTAGCCTTTCAATTTGAAAACCTAACTTGCATTATTCACACCTCTTAATTGTTTCAACTGATGGAACAGTCGGAAAGATAAACCCACATAATTAAACAGAATTCTCTTTAGCTTTGGAGTACATTTGCAAATTTACTTGTAAAGTTCTTCTGCTGTACATGCTGTAGGTCATTATTCAGATGAGTTTGCTTTGAGAAAGCCTCAGGCAGTCAGTTCCATTCTACAAACATAGATCGTGCCTGCATGTGCCAGGCATTGTGAAGATGCCAAGAACAGAAAGATAAAATACACAAAACCCACCCAAATTGTCACATACAAGGGAAAGATAGCCATAGCAATAAAAAAATTTAGTGCACTTTTCCTTTGTAAGTGACAGGAGTTAGAACAGGGCACTATATGATCACACAGAGAATCTTTTAGTCTGGTTAAGGGTGATGACATCCGAATTGAATCAAAAAAATAAGGGTGCCAGGTAAAGAAAAATAGTGTTTACACAAGGAGACAGACGCCATGTGTTTTGTTTTAACCATTAAAATCTTTTTCATCTTCTTATATCATAAAGAAAGAGCATAGTATTTCAGAGTATATGCACTTAAAATTTTAAGTCTCTGATCTCTTACTTTTGCACTTTCCAACTGTATTGACACATACCTTGCTCTGTCTGCTATTTAGGTTCCCTCATTTGTAAAATGCAGTTGATGATCTCATGTAATAAGAATGTTGTGATGACCAAACATAGGAAAAAAGCTCACCGAGTGTCAATTTTGGTGAAGATAAAGCAACAGATATTGGATCCACTCTCCCCGATGAAACAACCAAAAATGGAATGTCTGACTATATAACTATAACTGTATATATAATAACACTGGACATAGACAACAAAGGCCAGTGGTATTGGATAAATGGGAAATACAGGAGGTGACTCCTTGGTTTGACCCAATTTAGTGCTGCCTTAAGAAGGTCTGCAGGGAACTGCAGGGGGAACACTCACTGGCTAGAGAGCTCAGAGTCTGGGGAACCCATGGCAGCTAGAGTTATCAAGACGGAGGACCACCAAGAGCAAGTTGCACAATGGATGAATTAGAGAGATGTATAGAGTCCTCCTTGAATATTCAGCAGACAACTGATCAGCATGTGCCTTTGAAAAAGAAACTACCTAAAGAAAAAAAAAATTAGAAGTAATGGTGCACAGAGCTCACACACAGAAATAATTACTGTTTCTACCAGGAATGCCCTATGATTTATAGGACAGTGTATAGAATAAACAGAATGGTCTTGCTTCAAGGATGGATATAATTAGCCCTGGACTGAGTAAAGTTCCAATAGTGACTAAAAAAAGGATCTAAAACATCTAAACATCTAAATCCTAAGAGCAAAGCATGAAAGGATCAAACTGTTTCCTAGTAACTTAAGTACCTACTTGGAAAAAAAAAATATCTGAAGTATATTTATAGAGACACAAAAACATCTAGCACCTAACAAGGCAAAATTTAAAAAAAATGGTCATATCCCTCCAAAATTTACCGGCATTCAAAGAAACATGAAATATAAACTACAGAGAAATGTAGAGAAAACTAATCAATGGAATCTGACCCACACTTGACACAGCTGTTAAAATTATCAGACAAGGATGTTAAATGTTATTATAAGTGTTTTCCATACTTTCAAATGTTGATATAGAGTCAGAGTGATATAAAACAGATTAAACTCATTAGAGAAATCTGTAAGGTTTGAGACAAAGCATGAACTAGCTGCTCTTGATAGCGGTTTAGATGTTAGCAGATGAAAGCTTCGTGAACTTCAACACATAACAAGTAAAACAGAGAAAGAAATAATTAAAATAAAAACAAATAAAGCATCAGTCAACAGTGGGGTAAGTTCAAAGAGTCTAGTTTAGGTATGATCAATGTCTTCTCGGGGGGACGGAGGTAAACAAGAAGAAAAAATAAACTGAAAAAAAAAGATTTACAAATTTAATGAGAAAATATAAACCCACATACCTAAGAAGTTCAATTAAACCCAAACCAAGATAAATGAAAAGAAAATTACTGAAATAAATACTAAATAAATAAAAAATAAATTACTGAAATAAATTACCAAAAGAAAATTTAAAGAGTGAGGGGCCAAGATGGTGGGCAGAGAAGCACGAAAGTTCTCTGCTTCTCTTGTCCCTGAAATGCAGCTAGATCAGCAACCAAACCATTTTGCACACTTAGAAAATTGATCTGAAGATTAACACAACAATTTGCATAACTTGAGCCACAGAACTCAGCAGGTATTCTGTGCAGAGAGGTGAACTAGGGGAGACAGAAGCCACAGAGGGTAGGGAACTGTTTTTGTGGACAAAGGACAGAGAAAGGGGGGAGAGTACAGGCAAAACACTCCCCCCAAAAGTAGCTGAAAAGAAAGAGAGTGGCAACACCCACAAGTGATGGAACACAAAAAGGAGAAAGGAGAAAGAAGAGGGCTTCATTGCCATTAGGATTTTATAAACAGGAGAGAGCAGTGTCAGAAATTACAGAACTCAATGCCTGGTGGGGCTCTGGTGGGAAGGGTGAATCCCTCCAAGGGATTTGAAGGGTCCAGGGGGTCCGAGGGGTCTGTGAGGACACACTAGGGAGAAGTGGTTCCCCTGCTAGGAGGGTATTTGATAGAGGCTGTGAGGCCTCTCTGCAGGCAAAGGTCCTAGCAGACCCTAGAGAATAGTCACATTTGCTGGCATTGGAACAAAGACGCCAAGGTGTGGTGAAACCTGGTGCTGGTTGTGTGTTGTGATTTACCATAATCCCTGAACCACTGCCACTACTTGATCGCATGAATTTATTTTAGGGCAAGCTAGCACTCAGCCACAATCTCTGAGCCTCTGTGGCAGTGTACTTTCACAAACATTATCAGAGGCAAGCTGGCACACAGCCATTGTTCAGGAAGATCCTCTTCCAGAGGGTTGGAGTGGTCCAAGCCGCAGGGCTCTCAGAAGTGAGGAGTTTGGAAACACAGCCCCATCTGAGATAAAATTTGGGAGGGAAGCACCATCTGACAGGCTGATGGCTTGCATGCAGACAGTGTAGAAGCAGGGAGTGGGAAGCCAGAGACAAAGGAGGGATGCTTGACTCCTGGTTGGTAAGAGGGTAGAGTTCTAGAGACAGGGAAGTTGGGTGACAATATTTTCACCTCTCCTGTGCATGCGCATACACGCACACTCATGGCACACCAATACACCAGAGTAAGCTAAACAGCTCCACTTAGTGGCGAATGGAGCCATTACACCAAGCCCCGGCCAACTGCACCAACCAAACCCTAGAGGAACACCAGGAGTCTGTCTGCCTCTTAGTTTATGGGATATAAAGTGCTTCATAATTTGACTTCTAGGGGAAACTGGATATAATTTCATTCAGTTTTCATTCTGTTCACTAGTCCATCGATTTGTTTCTTTTTCTTTTTCTTTTCCTTATTCTTAGGTACAGAAAGAGAAAAATATTTTTATTTTCTGTTATTACATAAAATTGTTTTACAATTTTTACTATATTTTTTATTTCTTTGTAAATTTATTTTTATTCTATTTTAGCTTCATTTCATTTTTTCTATTTTATTGTATACATTTTTAAAATTTTTAAACATTTTCTTACCTTTTTCTTTTCTTTTCTTTCCCTTTTTTCTCTGTTCTATCAAGCTTTTTCCAACAACCACACCAAAATATACCTAGGACCTAACTTCCTTTATTCAATTTTTTTGTATTGTTTTTAATTTTTAGTTGTTTTATTTTTTTTCTGCCTCCAAAATGACAAAATGAAGAAATTCACCCCCAAAAGAAAGAGCAGGAAGAAATGACAGTCAGAGACTTAATCAACACATATATAAGCAAGATGTTTGAACTAGAATTTAGAATCATGAAAATAAGAATACTAGCTGGGTTTGAAAAAAAGCATAGAATCCCTGTCTGCGGAGATAAAAGACGTAAAATCTAATCAGAATGAAATTAAAAACATTATAACTGAGATGCAATCTGAAAGGGATGCCTCAGTGGAAAGTATGGATGAAGCAGAGCAGTGAACAGTGATCTAGAAGACAAAATCATGGAGAATAATGAAGCAGAAGAAAAGGAGGGAAACTAAGGCAAAAGAGCATGATATAAGAATTAAAGAACTTAGTGACTCACTAAAAAGGAATGGGCCGATCTTCTAAACAGAAAATTAACAAGGAAACAATGACTTTGAATGACACACTGGACCAGATGGACTTAACAGATACATTCAGAACATTTCATCCTAAAGAAACAGAACACACATTCTTCTCCAGTGCAGGTGGAACATTCTCCACAATAGATCACAAACTAGGACACAAGTCAGCCCTCAACAAGTACACAATGATCTTGATCATACTATTCATATTTTCAGATCACAATAGTATGAAACTCAAAATCAATCACAAGAAAAAATTTGGAAAGACAATGAATACTTGGAGATTAAAGAACATCCTACTAAAGAATGAATGGGTTAATCAAGAAATTAAAGAGGGAATTAAAAATTACGTGGAAACCAATGAAAATGATAACACCACAGTCCAAAACCTCTGGGATGCAGCAAAGGCAGTCATAAGTGGGAAGTATATAGCAATCCAGGCCTTCCTAAAGAAGGAAGAAAGGTCTCAGATACACAATCTAACGTTACACCTTAAAAAGCTGGAAAAAGAACAGCAAATAAAACCGCAAACCAGCAGAAGCCGGGGAAATAATAAAGATTAGAGCATAAATCAATATTATTGAAAACACACAAACAAATAAACAAAATAAAAACAAACAAACAAAAAAACCCCACAGTAGAACAGATCAATGAAACCAGGTGCTGGTTCTTTGAAAGAACTAACATAAAAAAGGAACTGAATAAATAAAATCAAGATTGAAAGAGAAGACATCACAATCCATGCTGCAGAAATACAGTTGGGGTCATAATAAGAAGAGAACATTATGAGAAATTATATGCCAATAAATTGAGCAATCTGGAGGAAGTACACAAATCCATAGAAACATATAAACTACCAAAACTTAAACAGGAAGAAATAGAAAATTTGAACAGACCCATAATCTGTAAAGAAATTGAATTAGTAATCAAAAATCTCCAAAAAACAAGAGTCCAGAGCTGGATAGCTTTCCAGGGGAATTTGATCAAACATGTAAAGAAGATTTAACACCTATTCTTTTGAGGCTGTTCCAAAAGATAGAAATGGACAGAAAACTTCTAAACTCATTCTATGAGGCCAACATTATCTTGATTCCAAAACCAGACAAAGACACTACCAAAAAGGAGAACTATAGACCAATTTCCTTGATGAACATGGATGCAAAAATGTCAAGATACTAGCCAACTGGATCCAAAAATACATTAGAAGTATTATTCATCATGATCAGGTGGAATTTATACCTGGGATACAAGGTTGGTTCAATACCTGCAAATCAATCAATGTCATATATCACATCAATAAAAGAAAGGACAAGAGCCACATGATCCTCTTAATATGCAGAAAAAACATTTGACAAAATACAGCATCCTTTCTTTATAAAAACCCTCAAGAAAGTAGAAATAGAAGAATAATACCTCAAGATCATAAAAGCCATATATGAAAGACCCATTGCTATTATCATCCTCAATGGGGAAAAACTGAGAGCTTTCCCCCTAAAGTCAGGAACATGACAGGGATGTCCACTCTCACCACTGTTACACAACATAGTGTTGGAAGTCCTAGCCTCAGCAATCAGACAACACAAAGAAATAAATGGCATCCAAATCAGCAGGAGGAAGTCAAACGTTTACTCTTTGCAGATGGCATGATACTCTATATGGAAAACCTAAAAGATTCCACCAAAAAACTGTTACTCTTTGCAGATGGCATGATACTCTATATGGAAAACCCAAAAGATTCCACCAAAAAACTCTTAGAAACTGATCCATGAATTCTGCAGTCTCAGGATATAAAATCAAGGTACAAAATTGGTTGCATTTCTATACATCAATAATGACACAGCACAAAGAGAAATCAAGGAATCTATCTCATTTTCAATTGCACTAAAAACTATAATGTACCTAGGAATAAACCTAACCAAAGAGGTGAAAATCTATACACTGAAAACTATAGAAAGCTTATGAAAGAAATTGAAGAAGACACACACACACACACACACACACACACACACACACCAAAAAACAAAGAAACAAACAAAAATGGAAAAATATTCCATGTTCATGGACTGGAAAAACAAATATTGCTAAAACGTGTATACTACCCAAAGCAATCTACATATTCAATGCAATCCCTATCAAAAATAACACCAGCCTTCTTCACAGAGCTAGTTTAAACAGTACTAAAATTTGTGTGGAACCAGAAAAGACCCCAAATAGCCATAGCAATCTGGAAAAAGGAAAGCAAAGCTGTAGGCAACACAATTCCTGACTTCAAGATGTATTACAAAGCTGTAATCATCAAGACAATATGGTATTGACGCAAAACAGACACATAGACCAATGGAAGAGAATAGGAAACCCAGAAATGAACCCACAAACATAAAGCTAACTAATCTCTGACAAAGCAGGAAAGAATATCCAATGGAAAGAAGCCAGTCTCTTCAGCAAATGTTGTTGGGAAAACTGGAAAGCAACATGCAGAAAAATGAACCTGGACCACTTTCTTACACCATACACAAAAATAAACTCCAAATGGATGAAAGACCTAAACATAAGACAGGAAACCATCAAAATCTTAGAGGGGAAAGCAGGCAAAAACCTCTTTGACCATGGCCACAGCAACTTCTTGCTTTTCCTGTGCCTTTCTCTGGAGGCAAGGGAAAAAAAGAACAAAAATAAAATGAACTACCTCATTAAGATAAAAGGCTTCTGCAGAGCAAAGGAAATAATCAGCAAAATTAAAAGGCAACCAATGGAATGGGAGAAGATATTTGCAAAGGACATATCAGATAAAGGATTAGTATCCAAAATCTATAAAAAACTTATCAAACTCAACACCAAAAACCAAAATCCAGCGCAGAAATGGCAAAAGACATGAATAGACACTTTTCCAAAGACATCCACATGACTAACAGACACATGAAAAGATGCTTAGTATCACTCATCATCAGGGAAATACAAATCAAAACCACAATGAGATACGACCTGACACCACTCAGCATGGCTAACATTAACAATTCAGGCAACAACAGATGTTGACGAGGATGCAGAGACAGAGCATCTCTTTTGCACTGCTGGTGGGAATGCAAACTGGTGCAGCCACTCTGGAAAACAATATGGAGGTTCCTCAAAAAATTAAAAATAGAACTACCCTACAACCCAGCAATTGCACTACTAGGTATTTATCCAAAGGATATAGGTGTGTTGTTTTCAAGGGGAATATGCACTCCAATGTTTATAGCAGTACTATCAACAATAGTCAAAAAATGGATAAAGCCCAAATGTCCACTGACAGATGAATGGATAATGAAGATATGATAAAGAAAATATGATACACACTCACACACACACACACACACACACACACACACACACACACACACTGGAGTATTACTCGGCAATCAAAAAGAATGAAATCTTACCATTTGCAACAATGTGGATGGAATTGCAGGCTATTATGCTAAGTGAAATTAGTCAGAGAAAGACAAATATCATATGACTTCATTCCTATGTAGAATTTAAGATACAAAACAGATAAACATAATGGAAGTGAAACAAAAATAATATAAAAACAGGGAGGGGGACAAAACATAAGAGACTCAAATATCGAGAACAAACTGAGTGTTGCAGAGGGGTTGTGGGGTGGGCTAAATTTTCAAGGGGCATTAAGGAGGTCACTTGATGGGATGAGCACGGGGTGTTATATGCAGCGGGTGCATTACTGGATTGTACTCCTGAAATCATTACTGCACTATATGATAACTAACTTAGATGTAAAAAAACGAACAAACAAAAAAAATTTAAAAAAACACATCAACTATCAGCTTAGAATTTTTCATCAATTAAAGATTTTTGGTTTTTTAAAGCAGGTTAAGAGGCACCTGGGTGGCTCATTCAGTTAAACAACTGACTCTTGATTTCAGCTGCAGTCATGATATCCTGAGTTCACAGTTTGTGAGTTCAAGTCCTGCATTAGGGCTCTAATGCTGACAGTGCAGACACTACTTGGGATTCTTTCTCCCTCCCTCCTCCCTCTGTCCCTCCCTTGCTTGCACTCTCTCAAATAAACTGCAAAAAGTAATCTTAAAAAAAAAGCAAGTTAAAATAGAGATTTTTTTCAGACATAAAAAACCTAAGGAATTTATCAGTAGCAGACCCCTACACCCACTGTAAGAAAAGTTAAATGAAGCACTTCAGGATGACAATATTATTAGCAGGAGGTGATGGAATAGTGTTAACTCTCATTTGAACTAAGACAGGTTAGCTTCCTGTTCTACCACAGATGAATAGAGTTTTTATGTTGGCACTGAGGATAGTTATCCTTAAGAGGGTAGAATCTGTAATTGTCTAGGAAAGAGGGAGTTATCAGATATTTGGTGCTTCCAGAGTTAAGAAGCAAAAGAGCTGCTTAACCTCCAGGTGAGTGGCAATGTATAAAACCGAGGAGAATAGTAGTCGGTTATATGTAGCTATATTTCTGCTCTTTTCATTCCTATCTTCGTTTCTGATGTTACAACAGTACTTCTTGTGTTTTTTAAATTTATTTTTTATTTAATTTTAAAAACTTTGTAATGTTTATTTTTCAGAGAGAGAGAGAGGGAGAGGTTGAGAGAGAGGGAGACACAGAATCTGAAGCAGGCTCCATCGCAGGGCTCAAACTCATGAACTATGAGATCGTGACCTGAGCCCAAGTTGGATGCTTAACCGATGAAGCCACCCAGGCATCCCTTTATCATGCCCTTTATGATGAATTTCATTTAATTAATATTAAAGGATACATCTAGAAGTGAAAACTTCTTATTTTTTCCTGAGTTGTCTTAATCCCCTCTTCCTTTCTGAAATATAATTTTGCTCCTGGAGAATTCTGGCTGGCAGTTCTTTTCCTTCAGCACTTAAAACTTTTTATTCTGTTCCCTCTGTTTTCTAAAATTTCAAGTGAAAAATGCGTTGAAGTTCAAATTTGTATTCACCTATATATCGTGTGTGTTTTCGCTTTGGCCGCTCTGAAAATTTTTTGTCTTTAGTTTTCAGTGGATTCATTATGATGTGTCATGACTGATTTATTTGAGCATATCCTATTTGGGGTTGACTCAACTTCTCAACTATGCAGATTTGTGTGTTTCGCCAAATTTGGAAGGTGTTTTATTATTTTGTTGCAAACTCTTATAGTCCCACACTGTTTCTTTCTTATTTCTGGGACTCCACTAAAACAAATTTGAATTTTTGTTATTTTCCTCAAAATTCCTTGCATTTTATTTATTTTGGTTTACAGGGAGAAAGAAAGAAAGAAAAAGAAAGAAAGAAAGAAAGAAAGAAAGAAAGAAAGAAAGAAAGAAAGTCTACTTTCAGTTTTTCAGATTTGGTGATTCTTTTTCTTTGTCTTCATATTTAATAATATTATGTTGTTTCCATTCAACTATTGAGCGAATTTCCACATGGTTTTCTGTTTTTGATTTCTATAGTTTTCATCTTTTTTTTTAAAATTTTTTTCAAGGTTTATTTATTTTTGGGACAGAGAGAGACAGAGCATGAACGGGGGAGGGTCAGAGAGAGAGGGAGACACAGAATCGGAAACAGGCTCCAGGCTCCGAGCCATCAGCCCAGAGCCTGACGCGGGGCTCGAACCCACGGACCGTGAGATCGTGACCTGGCTGAAGTCGGACGCTCAACCGACTGCGCCACCCAGGCGCCCCATATAGTTTTCATCTTTTAAATAAATAATTTGTGGTTTCTATTTCTTTCTCTTTTTCAGGAGAAGGCACTATTTATTCTTGAAGCATTTATGATGACTGCTTTAAAATTATTTCCAGGTAATTTCATCATCTGATTCATCTTAGTAAGGTTTATGTATAATTTTCTCATTTTCTCATTCAAGAACTTCATTATGCTTCATTGGTTCATAGTATGCATAGTGATTTTCAATTTTCTTTTTGTATATGAGATCAATATTTTGAGTTTTTGTTTTTGTTTTCATCTTTTAATAGACTTTATATATTTTTTTAATTTATTTTTTCAAGGTTTTTTATTTATTTTTTTGGGGACAGAGAGAGACAGAGCATGAACGGGGGAGGGGCAGAGAGAGAGGGAGACACAGAATCGGAAACAGGCTCCAGGCTCCGAGCCATCAGCCCAGAGCCTGACGCGGGGCTCGAACCCACGGACCGCGAGATCGTGACTTGGCTGAAGTCGGATGCTTAACCGACTGCGCCACCCAGGCGCCCCTAGACTTTATGTTTTTAAAATTTTTAATTTTTATTTATTTTTGAGAGACAGAGCAAAAGTGGGGGCTGGGCAGAGAGAGAGGGACACACAGAATCCAAAGGAGGCTCCAGGATATGAGCTGTCAGCACAGCCCAATACAGGGCTCAAAGTCATGAACCACAAGATTATGAACTGAGCTGAAGTTGGATGCTTAACGGACTGAGCCATCCAGGTGCTCCAATAGACGTTAGTTTTTAAAGCAGTTTTAGGTTTACAATAACATTTAGCAGAAAATACAGAGGTTTCCCCTATAACCTCTGCCTTCATATTCATAAGTGTCTCCATTATCAACCTACCAAGCTAGAGTAATTTATTTGCTACAATTGATGAACTACATGGACACATCATTATCACTCAAGTCCATAATTTACATCAGGGTTTACTATTGGTGTTCTAAATCCCAGATGATTGCACAAATTTACTTAAAAACTGAGAATAAACTGAGGGTTGATAGTGGGTGGGAGGGAGGAGAAAGTGGGTCATGGGCATTGAGGAGGGCACCTGTTGGGATGAGCACTGGGTGTTGTATGTAAACCAATTTGACAATAAATTTCATATTAAAAAATTTAAGAAATTAAAAAAATATATAAATCAACAAGAAAACTTACAATGAAGTGTATTTACTATAATAATCCCAGTATTATACGGGATAGTTTTACTTCCATAAAAATTCTCAGTAATCTGCCTATTTATCTCTCTTTTTTCATAATAGCTGTACGTGGTGTACTGGGTGAAAAGAACTGCCATAAATGAATTTTAGTAATGTGGTGGTACGGTGTAGAAGAAGAGAAAGTTTCTTCTATAGCCTTATATTTAGGTCTCAGCCATTTAGTGAGTGTATGCCTCTAGACTGAGAATTTCACAAGACTCCATCAGTTTTGTTCCTTCTCTTACAGGGGGACAGGTTGAGTAGAGTGGGCTGCTGTTGGGCATTTCCCTTCTCCCATGTGGAAGACTAGAACCTGCTAGAATCCGATGCTCCCCTTCCTCCAGGTCAGTTAGAATCTGATACTTTCTCAGCAGGTTCAGATCTGATTAACTCATTGCCCCAAATGATAGGTCTTGTGATGAACAGAATGCTCTGGCATATTTCAAGATAGTTCCATTTCTTTCCCCTGCCCCCTATGGTTAACACATGGGAGGGGTTCTTTAAAATTATTGTTGGAACCTTACTAAGATTATGGAGGTAAGTCCCACATTGACCCTCCCCACCCTGGAGTTTTTAACTGTTAGAGTGGTTCACACTGAACTTCCAGCATTATGTTGATTACAGTTCAGATTTTCCTACCCCGGAACTCATTCCTGAGGTGGATTTCTGCTCATGAGTTTATGCTTCAGTAAGCTGTTATTTTCTGTATTCACTCTGCTATTTCTCTAGTCTTAGGGGCAGTGGTTTGCCCTATGTCCTCTCCTTTCTTATGAATCCATGAAGAGTTGTCGATTTTTTAGTCTGTATATCTTTTTGCCAGTTGCTAGGACATATTAGCAATTTCTATGATCCTTACATGCAGAATTGGCAACTGAAAGTTCTCAGCTTTTTCTTGTGAATTACCTTTCCACTGTGTCCTTCGATGAAGTAGATATCAAAATAGAAGGATGCATGTATGTCTAACATATGTCAGATTTTCTCTCTCGAAATGCACACTTATATGTATGTCTATATGAAGTCTCATTTCTACAATGTCACCATGGCCAGGGTCCTTATAAATATATAAAATCTTTTATATATTTCAATGATTAAAGTGATGCAATCTTTCCCAAACTATCCTTGATTGTAAAATGGAAAGTTTTGTTTGATAGTTCCCAAGATTAGTTAGTTGCCATAATTGTATGTATAGTACTTGGGGATAATTTCTTGACTCACTGGCAACCTTGTTTAATCAGAAAGTTTTGAAGATGGAGTCTTGAATTTTATTCTTCTAAAATATCTTCTGTGTGCTTCTGACAATCACTCAGATACATAGGAGTGAGAACTGAAGATTTCTCTGGTTCTATATGTATAATTTTATTTATTGTTGACCAGTCTCTGCGGGGAAATGGAGATTAAAAAGCAATGCAGGAAAAAAAAAAGTAAAACTTGAAGGCCATTGTAACTCAATGGAAAACTATCATAGTAAAGAAGAAGTCAGAGTAGATATATTGAGCTCTTTAGCGTTGTGCCAAACAAAACAAGGTGGCCAGAACCTCCTTCCACATCTCACAGCTATTCCCTTACATTTGCTGTTCAACAACTTTTTTTTTTTTTAATTGCTGTCCACAGCCAGCTGTTGGAAGAATGAAGGGATCTGTTTCATTTTCTACTTTGTCTACTCTTTTTATTCTGTACACCCTCCCACCCTCCATAATGTGGGTATTTTCTCTTTACAATTTTTTTTGGAAATTTACAAAAGCTGTTCCAAGAAGGATCTGAAATAGCTTTCAGTACGTGTAACATTATGTTTAAAAATAATAATTGTAAACACACAGCACACAAATATCAGCAAATGTGATAGGCAAAAATCTAAGTGAATGTCTTCCAAACTTCTAGGTAGAGAATATTTTTTTCAACTAAAATATAAAACATCTCAGCCATCAGAAATTGTTGATAAATTTGAATATCCCCAAAAGTATAATTTCCATTTGCTCTAAGGTACATCAAGTAGAAAGATAAACTACAAATCTCCAGAAGACATTTATACTACAGAAAACCAATAAATGATTAAAATCAGGAATATATAAGACACTACTATAAGATAAGAGCAAATAACCCAAGACAAAATGAACAAGACAGAAAATAGAATTGTTCAGTACATTTGTAACAAGATATTCTATCTCACTAATAATTTGGGGGGAAATAAGAACATGGTAATTTCTTATTTTGCTTATCATACTGGAATAAAATAAGAAGTGCTGAAGTCCCAAATACTGTGAAGGATCTGAATTATATTAGATCCTTTAATAATTGTTTGTTATTAGCAGCATTTTCATTTGGGAAATTTGACATTATTTTATGAAGTTGAATATCCAATACTCTTAGACAAGGTTGTACTAGTCATAATTATATAGCCAAGACTTGCCAATCTTTATGAGGAAGTGTATGCAAGAATGTTTATAACAGCAAAAACTGGACAGAACTGGAATGTCCATGGTCAGAAGAACAGATACACTTTTTGTGGTTTATTCACAGAATAGGTTATATTTCAGCGATTCAACTCAATAAAACACAGTGAAAATAAACTGAAAATGAACATCATATGTATAGTGACCTATAACAATAATTTTGAGTGAGAAGGTGAGTACCAAATTACTATGTATAACATAATGCCTTTTTATAAGTGAAGTGTGAAAACAAGCAACACTAAACCATGTTTTTTTTTTTTTTTTTTTTTTTTTCATCATCTGGTGACCAAAGAATAAACGACAATGTATTCTCTCCCACACAAATGCATCCCATATACAGCAGTGGAACTGGACCTATACATCCATAACCACAACCACATTTGAAACAGGAGGAAACAAGAAGCTTACTGGTCCATAAAAATGATGAAATCCTCCCAGGCAAGTGTTGGAAGAGCTCTCTGACCTGGCAATAAAGAAGGTCTTGGATTCAACCCAAGTTCTTTTCTCTGGAATATTTGTTCTCTCTATGTTACTCTTTGTGGCTCTTAGCACCACATTCTGAGACTTTGCCACATCTATTTACAAACACGGCCACCTCTGAAGTGGATGTTGAGGAATGGAACTTCATAGTGGTCTTACAGCTCTTGTGTACCTTTTTCATCTCTGTGTAAGGGTTTCTTGCTATGATTTTTATTTTTATTAGGTTCCGATTTATGGATTTATTGGGAATGAAATGTCTACTTAAAAATGAACTATTAATTTAGTTCCTTCAGTCAGACCATGTGCCATTAGTTATATTCAAATTTATTTCTCAGGAATACTTTATAATTCTCTATCTATCTATGTATCATCTATCTATCATGTATCTAATATATATATAATCTGACCTCTACATTCCAATTTAGCCAACTCTGTGTGGAGTCCATCTGGCTTAAGTGATAATATCAAAATGCTGCAAAATGCTGTTCTTTGCCATATGGCTAGGTCTTTCAAGGGGATTTTGTTGTTCAAAGGCTATTTTAAATTATTTTTCCCCATTTTATACCTAGAACCCATTGGCTTTTCGAACCAGTTTTAGCCCCTCATTTATTGCAGGGCTTTTTCTTTTCTGCTTTTGAACCTGCTGATTTTTGAAAGCTCCTCCCTTATTTCTAACATCTTGCGAAATGCAACCAGTTAAACCCAAGTATACAACTAAAAGTCTGCTTTCCAAACTCTTCTGTGAGAGCCATAGACTCAGTAGGCACTTGCTTCCTTTCTCAGTTATTGATGACAGAAGCTACTAAGTTCTCTGCAACTCCATGACATGAGACACCATCCTCCCAGCTTCTGCAATTGAATTTCTTGCCACTCTACCATGGGGTTACATGAGGCTTCTTATTTATTTACTTTTATTTAATTTTTTTAATGTTTGTTTATTTTTGAGACAATGTGAGACACAGAGTGCAAGCGGCTGAGGGGCAGACAGAGGGAGACACAGAATCTGAAGCGGGCTCCAGACACTGAGCTGTCAGCACAGAGCCTGATGCAGGGCTCGAACTCACAAACCCTGAGATCTTGCCCTGAGCCGAAGTCAGACGCTTAACCAACTGAGCCACTCAGGTGCCCCTTACGAGGCTTTTTAAAAATGATAAAACCCCACTTAAGCTGCCGATTTATATATTAATTATAATAATGGTAGCTTCTATTACGTATAAATCTAGATATCTGCAGCTTAGCAAATCAGAAGTTTATTGTTTACTAAAATAAAGCCCTAAATGTGTTCCTAATAAACATGTGGCTTTGCTGCAAGTTGTTATTCAGGGAACCATCCTTGTAACAACTTGTGACTCCACTCTATTCAACACGTGGCTTCCACAGTTACAGGACAAGGAGGAAAGATAAGTAAGGGTAGCACACGAGGAGGTTTTTTTGATCCAGTTATGGAAGCCGCACAATTAATTCAGCTCATATTCAATAGCATAGAACCCAAGCACATACCCACACTATTTGAAGGTGAAGCTTGGGAAAAGTTGTATATCCAAATCATAAAGGAAATATGTTTGATGAAGAACCTAGCGAGTAGTTGACACACATTTTCACTGTAAATTTATTTTTGTTATTCTTCCCCATTAGATAATGAGCCTTTGGAACATATCCTTGTCTTTTTCATCTTTTTATCCCCACCGCTTTCAATCACTCTATTGGGATATGAAAAGTGTTAAATAAATGCTAAATCAATGACCTTTACTCTTTGTAAATATGATTGCAATAATGATAGAAACCATAATTATACCAGTGACTTTAAAATACAAGCTTGTAAGAAACTTCTACAGACTAAAACTTTTGTCATTGATACATTCTGTAGATCTTTCTGACCCACATAGTGGATCAACTAAATGAGGAACACAAATGAATAGTAGGTTTTCACTTTTTATATTTTATTGTAAAATAAGTACAAATATACAAAAGTGCAGAAATTGTTAATGAATGATCTAAGGCAAATGACCTTGTTACTTCCACCTGGATCAAGAATAGAAATTTGACAATTGCCTCCTTAGCTTTTCCATGTATCCCATCAAGATCATCGGCTCAAAGTACAAAACAACCACTATCTGATTTTATAGTAATAACTTCCTTGTATTTCTTTAGTTCTAATACTCTACTATATGCCCTTAAACACAATAGTGTAGTCTTGCCCATTTTTACCTAATGAGTATGTTTGTGTTTAACTCATGAGTTCTCTTTTCATCTTTTTATTTTCCTCATTGCTTATTTATTGAAGAACCCAGGTCATTTAAACTGTAGTTTCTCACCATCTAGATGTTGCTAATTGTGTATTCATGGTGTGGTTCAGCTGTTTCTCTGTCCTTTGTATTTCCTGCACAGCTGTGTTCAGTTGTGCTGTTTCAAGTTCAGTCCTATTGATGATACTATAGGCGGTATGTCTTCTTATCAGGGAGGACACAATGTCTGATTGTCTCCTTTTCTGTAAGGTTAGCTTCTGGTGATTCTCTAGGTCTGCTACTTCATCAAGGATTACGTACTGGGTGTTTTCTTATTCTATCATTGCTTCCCATTTATTAGTAGACATACTTTTATAAGAAGACACTATTCTCTGTTTAGTTACTCTCTGGTACAGTTCATTGAAAAAAAAAGTCAAAATATATGCTTGCCTAGTTTTCAAGATGGTTAATTGGTTATCTATCAGCCTCTGAAAGTGGTAATTATTTTTTAGATATTACTATGAGTTCATGTTTAAGGGTATCTAAAGAGCTTCAATTCGTTGAAATTATTATCTTATTTGAAACTCAAATTGTCCCATTAGCTTGGGTACTTTTTACATGACACTACTAGTCTTTGGTAGCTTTCTTTTCATTTGCTATGACACAAGATATGCCAGACTCATATTGTATATACATTCATTGAGGCTAAACTTCTTCAGGTCCTGCTTTCTTTTATCAGAATTAATATTTCTTGGCACTAGGGATGCTTATTGCTGTTGGGTTGGTCATTTTATGTATGACTTTTCAGTGATTATAGCCATCACCCTCACACACACACACACACACACACACACACACACACATTTTAAAATAAAATATCTTAATATTGAAACCTCCTATGCAAATATAAAGTCAACAGAATATTTACTTCACTTCTATATTACGTGTGTATTATTCATTTTATATTGAGATTTCTCATTCTCAAGAATGTGGAGTATGATAGAATAATTATTCATTTGTTTTATGCAAGAATACAAAATTGACAGCCGTAGGAAAAAGATTATTAATATGATCACTACATGCATTTACCAAATATAGGTATTTTTAAACATTCTCTTTCTACTCCAACTCTTTTTTTTAATATGTCTTTACTAAATTTACATTATCTCATACAACAGTGCATATGATATTCTTTTCCTTATAGCCTCAGTCTTAGCTCTATATACATAATTTTATAATTAATGCTGTTAATCCTCTATCACTTTCATCAACTCTTTGACTTTTGATTTTTATTATTTTTCATCTATTCATCTTAAAGCATTATCTGCTCCATTTGTTTATCCTAGTGTTCTGTTCAGTATTATCTTTACATCAGAAACAACTTTTTGTTTACTTCCTTTTTTCCCTGAATTGTATTAATATTTCTGAGAATTTCTAACTTTTAGTTTATTGTTCTTTTTTTTTTTTTCAACGTTTATTTATTTTTGGGACAGAGAGAGACAGAGCATGAATGGGGGAAGGGCAGAGAGAGAGGGAGACACAGAATCGGAAACAGGCTCCAGGCTCTGAGCCATGAGCCCAGAGCCCGACGCGGGGCTCGAACTCACGGACCGCGAGATCGTGACCTGGCTGAAGTCGGACGCTTAACCGACTGCACCACCCAGGTGTCCCTAGTTTATTGTTCTTTTATGTCCTATACCAATTTCTTATTACCTTTTAGTTTACTTTGGTATTATAGTTTTGATCTGTTTGATTGACATCTCCTTCTGAAATGTTTTATTGTAGCAGAAATGTTATTCTGCTCTCTTACTGTCCTTTTTCATAAAGTAGATTCATAGAAGAATTTATCTCAATTCTTTGTATTCTTCATCTTTTATGAGAAATTAGTTTTCCTGAACTCTTAGAATAATGCTTGATTCAGGCAGCTTTTAAAAATCCAGAGTTTTGTTGTTGTTGTTATTTTCATGTAGCATTGAAAAATATGGTGGCCTATTTTCTGAGATTTCCTGGTTTTTAATCCTTTACTTTATCTAAATCTTCTCTTCCTTTCTTCTGTACTTCTTGTGCATTGCTCCTTTTTTTTCTTTTTTTTTTGTAATTTAACATTTAAAAAATTTAAATTCTAGTTAATATATAGTGTAGTAATGGCTTCAGGAGTAGAATTTAGTGATTCATCTCTTACATATAATACCCAGTGCTCATCACAACAAGTGTGCTTCTTAATTCCCATCACCCATTTAGTCCATCCACCTCCCACCCCCACCCAGCACCCGGCCAGCAATCCTCAGTTAGTTCTCTGTATTTAAGTGTCTCGTATGATTTGCCTCTCTCTCTGTTTTTATCTTATGTTTCCTCCCCTTCCCCTATGTTCATCTGTTTTGTTTCTTAAATTCCACATATGAGTTACATCATATGATATTTGTCTTTCTCTGACTGACGTATTTTGCCTAGCATAATATATTCTAGTTCTGGCCATTTGCAACAACATGGATAGAACTAGAATGCATTGTTCCACTTTCATTCTATTCCAAGTAGTTTTTCTCAATTAGGAGCCTTTTGTAAGAGAGCACTTGACTGATAGTTACAAGAAACAAGACTCTTCTGACCCCTTCCTGCTTCAAATGATATTCTCAGATTGTTTATCTTGCTTTTCAAGGACAACCCATTGGCTTGTCTGATGTTTTCCTGTTCTCAGGTCTATCATATGCCTTCTTGATTTCCTCTGCTTTCTCATCAAAGACATTTATGCAATTCATGCAGCCATTGTAGAAATTGGTAGCTTACCCCCACCTGCATATATTGTATTCTTGTGGAAATAACTTTTTCCTTAGTTTGATTGTAAATGTTGGCCATGAATATTGGTTTAGGTATCTCTTACTTTATTTGTTTTCTGTTGGAGATTTGGAAAAATTTAAAACCTATGCCCTGCTGTCAACATCTTTCCAGAATTTGTATTAATATATATTTCATACTGAATATACTTCTGCATCTTCCAATACTTCTCTCAAGATTATGTTTTCTGGTGTATATGTGTGCATATATGTTTGTGTGTGTATGTATGTGTGTATGTGTATATATATATATATATATATAATTGCATGCATATGCTATTTATAATTGGTATATATATTATATATATAATACTGCTAACATAAATAAAATATTTTCTTTATTATATAATGTTATATACTATATATATACTTTATTATATAATGTTATATACTATATATACTATATATTATTATATAATGTTATATACTATATATATATTACACATCATATATTTTTGGTTATTCCTTTTAGCTGCAATATATTGTTTTATTGTATTACTATTAGATATACTATAATATAAATATATAATGTAATATAAATAATACAAAGTAATATAATACAAAATATTATATTAGTATTAATATTATATATAGAATTGTTTACTCCCTTTGTCTTTTAGAAATTGAAAGTGAATGGGGCGCCTGGGTGGCGCAGTCGGTTAAGCGTCCGACTTCAGCCAGGTCACGATCTCGCGGTCCGGGAGTTCGAGCCCCGCGTCAGGCTCTGGGCTGATGGCTCAGAGCCTAGAGCCTGTTTCCGATTCTGTGTCTCCCTCTCTCTCTGACCCTCCCCCGTTCATGCTCTGTCTCTCTGTGTCGCAAAAATAAATAAATGTTGAAAAAAAAAAAAAAAGAAATTGAAAGTGAATATATTGAAAGTGAATATCCTTTTCTTCTCTTCCTTCTTACTACATTCAAGCACATCGTTTTGTCAAAATTTTCACATTTTAAAAAAGAAATCTTTCTGGAAGTTCTGGAATAAACAATAAAAATTCAAAACTTAACTCAATGAGCCATGTCATCTTTTGCAATAGATAAGACATTCTATTTCCATACCCCCCAACTCTTTTGGGGAAAATACTCTCATGATAAATTTTATTGAGGCATAAAATGGCCAAGTTAGTAGGATTATTAGAATATATGTATCCCTACTGCCAGTCTGGACAGGCTGAATTGTACAAGCAAGGAAACGGAGATCCAATTGTGATTCACTAAACATCACATGGCTAGCTTTTTAATTAAGGAGCTAGAGCTGGAAGTTCTTTTAGCGGAGGACACACTGATCTTCCATTATTAAGAAAGGGAATATTTGGCAAATCACAAATTTTGATCATTAATTTCTTTACCTCTGTGTAAGCAAGATCTTATTGTCATTCTAAATCTATTGTTTTTTAATAATTATTGTTTGGTGAGTAGTATAACTTCTAAGCTATAGGTTCATACTCCATAAAATGGGGATAATAATAAATAATCCCGACTTTTAAAGATGAGAGATAAAATATGTAAGGCTCTAGACAGAGCAGAGTCCCAGTTAATGATGATGTTGCTCTCTCTATGCAACACAACCATCATCGTGCAGATTCTGGAACAGAATTGCTTTCTGTTAATCATCTTATTTTTACTAGCAAAAATAATGTTATTTTCTTACTCTGTAGCATGCGTTATGTCTTCATGGAAATCTAGAGGTCCGAAAACTTACTGCTCCCTGCTCTCAACAGCTGGGCAAGGAGACCAATGATGCAATCCTACACGCACAAATGAAGGGACCATAAACTCCTTCCATTGTAGTTAAGTGTCTGCTTCATAATATAGCAATGTCCAAACCATCCTGAATTAAAGAAAATGTTAGGATTAATAGGAAATCAGTGGCTTTATGGCAGCATGATGGAAAAACAAATGAAATCATTTAGACAGAATCATATAGTGTGCCTTAAAGTGCCCTCAGTGATATGCAGTTGATGGCCAATGTCATTTAGCACATTCAGTGATATGACATTTGGGGAGAACTGATTGTGGTCAATACAGATGCTTGCAATGAAGAAGATAGAGCATCAGTGATAAATAAACGTTTTTTTCACTAGTTTGTTCATGACTGTTAGATCATCTCCACTAGACTGTCATGGAGTAGGAATTACTTTATACTCTTTAATTTGGCAGAATTGATTAGCAGTAAAGTCTGATTTGTAGGTTTCATTCTAGTTTTCATTTTGCTCTGAATACTTTCAGTTTATCAATATCTTTTGAGACATGTTTCTGCATGCCCATGTATGTGTATGTGTATGTACACGTGTATATACAGGCATGTAGCTTTTCAGGTTTTTTTTTATATATATAAGTAGGTATCATGCTGCATATTTTATCCTACAGATTTATTTTTTTTAATTTAGAATCATATAATTATTTTCTTTTCATGTTGCTGAACCCCTCCCCATTTGCTATAAATATAAAAAGGCATTTGGTGGTTTACAGAAGTGAAAAGGTCAATGGCTGATGGAGGTTGGTACTTAGGTTGTGTCCCCACTTCCCTTGAGTTCTTTTAGGTTTACACTTTTGTTATGAGTATCCCTCAGGGAGGCTTTGTTCAGACACTTACGCTTTTCCTGAGTACCTACAATGGGTTGGTGATGCTCTTAAGTGCTGAAGATATGTTGGTAAATGAAACAGTTAGTCATTATTATCACAGACTTTACATGACAGTGAGAGAGGCAGAAAATAATCAAATAAATACATTAGAATATTAGGTTGTCAAAAATAAAAATGTAGCCACAGCAATTCTAAGCTTTACAGCTGAATTCTACACTGTCTAGAAGAGTAGAGAAAAGGTTTTCCTAGTTTACTTTAGAAAAATGAAACACTGAGGTGCCTGGGTTGGCTCAGTCGGTTGAGCTACTGACCCTTGATTTCAGCTCAGGTCATGATCCCAGGGTCCTGGGATCCAGCCCCGTGTTGGGCTCCGTGTTGGGCTCCGCACTGAGCTTGGAGTTTGCTTAAGATTCTCTTTTTCTCTTCCTCTGCCCCTTCCCCCACTAATGCACATTCTCTCTTTCTCTTTCTCTTTAAAAGAAAGAAAAAGGAAAATGAAACACTGCCTTTTCAAAATATCCTAGCAAACTGTCCCCTGCCCCACAGATCATTAATTTGAAATGTTCCAAATCCATGTGTTTTGGTAGGAGAGTGATATGAGCCAAATGACTCAGGCCTGCATCTCTTGAACCAGTCAGTATGCCAAGAAGGATAACCTTAGTCTGATCTAAAGTTATTAGAGCTCACCCAGAGGTAAATCCCAAGGATCTGAGAAATCGGGGAAGCTCTGTGAATAATATTTGTGAGATCAACACTTTATTGACCTAAATATACTTTTCAGGGCTCCCAAGTTAATGCAAATAGAACAATTTTATTTTTAACTGTTGGATAATATTCCAGTTTGGAATCATGACAGCTTACTTACCTTTCCCTTCTTGATGAATATTTAGATTGCTTCCCAATACTATGTTATTGTAAACAATGCTACCAAATATACCTTTTTATATATCTTCTATTAATATGGAAGAGTTCTCTCAGGTATATAAATGATGAGGTGCTGAGTCATACAGCATGCATGTTTTAAATGGAAGCTTATTGTGCCAAATCGACCTACAAAATTGCTCTATCTATTTCAACTCCTGTCACTGATGTGTTGCCTGAACCTACCCCAATATGTGATATTATAATTAAATAATTCCCAACACTCTCAGTAAAAGAATGTTACAACATTGAGCTTTAATATGCATGTTATGGGTCACTTGTGAGACTTCGTGCTTTTTCATGAGTTGAAAATGAGTATGAAAATAAGCTGCTATTTTATTATCATTGTTATTATTTTATCTTTACTTTTCACTGTTCAGCATTTTCTTTTTTGTTACACTTAAGTTGGACATTATAATCTTGGTAAATCTATGCCTTTTTTTTAATATTTTGGGTTTTATTTTAAAAGTCTTCCCAATCCCAATATTAATAACATGGTATCATATATTTTCCTTAAATAGCTTAAGAGTTTATTTTTATATATTTAATCTGTCTAGATTAAATGTGTGTGTGTGTGTGTTTGAGAGAGAAAGAATATATGAAGTACCAGATTTTTTCCCAAATAATTATTTATTTAAATATATTTTATTGAATAGTTCATCCTGCTCCCACTGATCTGAAATGTAATGCTCAATGCAAACTAAATTATCCTATATGAAGGGATTGCATTCTGGAGTCTACTTTTAAACATTTTTGTTCATTTTTGTATAAGCCTCACACTAGCCTAATCACCGTGGCTTTGTCATACGCTTTTGCAAACTAGTTGCACTGTGGCTCCATTTTCTTCTTTTCCAAAATATTCCCTCTTATTATGCATTTTCTCTTCTATATGCATTTTTCAAGAAACCTTCTCCAATTTTATGCATTGTTTGATTGGGGTTTTGGATAAGATCCCAGTGTTTAGAGAGACTTGGCAGTGCTGTATTAGTGAGTCTTCTCATCCAGGAATATGTTATGTTTCTATATTTACTAAGATTTTCTATGAAGCTTTTCATTAAAAAAAATGCCCTATTTTTCTTCTATGATAATAGTAGAATCCTCAAGTTAGCCTAATGTATGGGCAGGTATGGAATATTTTGTCTTAGACTGTCGAATATGTATGTTCCTCTTTGATTAGTTAAATATGGATAATCCTTGGGGTATCTGGGTGGCTCAGTCGGTGAAGCATCCTATTCTGATTTCAGCTCAGTCATGATCTCATGCTGGTGAGACTGAGCCCCATGTCAGGCTCCGTGTTGGGTGTGGAGTCTTCTTAAGGTTCTCTCTCCCTTTCCCTCTGCCTCTCCCATGCTCTCTCTCTCTCTCAAAAACAAAAAAATATGTATAATCATTTCCAACCATAGTGGAAAATGTGGGGAAAGGAAGAACTGTGACATGCATGAAACCTTTATGACAAGTTGGACAATATGAAGGTTGATTTAGTGGCAGAAACACAGCGGGCAAAGGGCAAATTGCAGCACCACAGGTTGCCACAAGAGGGTGCACTTACACAAGTCTCCAAATCTAGGTTGGCCAGTGAAGGAAAGTTTTTTGGGGGAAGGTGATCCCCAGGTTTTGAAGAACATTCCAAATACCGTGGTTGCCACAGGGGAGGTGGGTGGGCGGGAAGGATGAAATAGATAAAAGGAATTAAGAGTATACATCTTGATGAGCACTGGGAAATGAATAGAATGGTTGAATCATCATATTGTACACCTGAAACTAATATAATACTGGAAGTTAATTATACTTGAATCTAAAAAATGAGAGTTTTTAAAGTGAATTAAATGAGATTGAGAGTTTATGTAGCTAGCTCCAAATCACATAGCTGGTAAAAGGCAGATCCCAGGCTACACACCCAGACATATGCAGCTTAAAAACCTATGCACTTGGTGGTACCCTCGTATTTTTATCATATTTTTAGTCATTGAGGTTTGCAGTTTAAGTGACTTCAAATAGCCAATAGAGTATATGCTGTTTTATTTCTATTCTATTCTTGTTAGGTTAGTAAAAGTGAAATCGTATGTCCTTAAATAATCTGAAGATTTTAAGGGCATTGCTTATTTTTTAATATTGATAGATCCTTAAAAAGAATGAGATGGTACTACACCATGGGCTTAGGAATAAAATTAATTTAATCTGTAAGGAAGACATCTACAGAAACAGGTTGAAAATTCTGCTTGCCAGCAGACCAACACATAATTAAGGAGTACTCAGGAAGCAGAAATCAGACATTATAACAATAGTGACAATTAGGATTTTAAGGGGAAGAAACCTCCAAATCCCCAACACTAGCATGTGATAAGACACTGTCAGAAAGCATTAATTAGCAATACTTAGAAAAGGTCTATGCTTTTTTTATGTTTAACACCAAAAGCATGGATGAAAACTCCAAATGTCAGCCATGAGATTCCACATCCAAATATGAACAGCTGAGGCTGTCCTGGGGGCTTAGTTCAGAGCTTAATCAAAGAAGACTGGTCCATTCAGATGTGAGCTCTGTTACTTGGTGAGAATATTGATTATAGCACATGAAAGAAAATCAAAGCGGTACTGTCTATATTTCTTTTTACTGACTCTCCCCAATACTATTGTCTTGAAGCATTTATAGCCAACACATCTCTATTCATCTTGCCTCTCTCCTGGCCAAAAGGATTCTCCTGCTATATGGAAGAAAATAAGTATCCATTTAAACAGAAATTGGTTCATTCACAGCAGAACATTTGGAAAACTGGCTATAGTCAATAAACCTAGAATTGTTTTTCCCAAAAACTGTGCTTCTCTGTGTTAATCAAAGTCTTTCTATAGGTTGAGCTCAGCAACTACTATTGACTAAATATGTGAAGATCTGTTTCATGTGAGATATTAAAAATACATAGAGAAGATGAAAAAATTAATAGGTTCATTTTTCCCTCCTGGTTACTTCATGCATATTCATAATGATTGCTTATTAAAAACTTATTTTTCCTTTGACTTTTACAAGTATAATGAAATTGTTAAGATATGGTGAATCAAAGCAATTGTTCAGACTCCATAATTATAACTCTCAAAAATTTGTTGAGGCCTTGGTGCTATCTAGGTCTATAAGAATGGGTTGGGAAAAAGTTCTCATTACAGAAGTAAGGACATCATAATATAACATAATAACATCAAGACAGTGAAACTTTAAGACAGAAGCAGTTTCTTCACTTGGGATGTAGTCTTAATGTGAATCCTGAGAAAAATTCCAAGGACGTTGAAACTCAGTATGAGATTTAAATCCATAAAAATTGATGAAATTTAGAAAAAACAGACTTGAGAGCTATCACAAATTCCCAAATATGGCTGCCAGTCTACATTTCTCATTGTGGCTTTAAATTTGTAGCTCTAATGGAACATCACTCTTTGTGTTCTCACCCAGGGTGTCATCTGAAGCACGACATGCTTTCTCCCTCATCTTGTGATTCTCAGTTTCTGCTTCTGTGCACCTGACTGGCTGCCTCTCACAATTCCCCGAGGTGTATTTTATAAATGCCATATGACCTGGACTTTAAGTTATGTATCTCTAAGTGTCCCCCAATATGGTGAAATTCAAAGAAATAATTTTTTTTTAATTTTTTTTCAACGTTTATTTATTTTTGGGACAGAGAGAGACAGAGCATGAATGGGGGAGGGTCAGAGAGAGAGGGAGACACAGAATCCGAAACAGGCTCCAGGCTCTGAGCCATCAGCCCAGAGCCTGACGCAGGGCTCGAACTCACGGACCGCGAGATCGTGACCTGGCTGAAGTCGGGCGCTTAACCGACTGCGCCACCCAGGCGCCCCGCTCAAAGAAATAATTTTAAAAGATGTAACAACAGAGAGAGAAAATGTATTTTTATTTAGATAAATGGTGTCCTTTATAATATACTATAAGTACAGTTTGCACTACTCTATTAATATTTTAAAATACAAATGTTATACTGCAGTGTTTTGTAATATACTTTGTGTAGAGAGTCTCTTCTACTCTGTCCATGCTTTCATACAGGGCCAAATTTAAGAACTTTTCCAAGCATCGATACATACAGATGACTCCAAATGAATTGATCTAACTAGCATTTGTGGGCAAATTCCAGGCTCTTGAAGGAGCAGACTAGCTAAATAGAGATCCTTCGTTCATACAATCCTATCTATATATTACACTTGCATATATAATTTGTTACTGGAAACTTTTTAATAAATATATGAAATATGTTTTTGCAAAATCATGGTAACTCAATCGGGTAGGCAATTGAGGAGGACTTGGTTAAGACGTTACCACTAAAAGGGTTAAATATGATATGCCTTCAGGTTATACAAACCAAACTGAGCAAATTTTAGTTGCTCTCTCACTTATACAGTTTCAATTAACAGGTTTTTAAAAAGCAATCATTAATAATACTTCTCACAGACATAAAATCAACTTTTTTTTTTTACTATATTTCATCTTTATTTTTGAGAGAGAGAGAGAGAGAGAGAGAGAGACAGAAAGCACGAGTGGGGGAGGAATAGAGACAGAGGGAGACACAGAATCCAAGCAGGCTCCAGGCTCCAAGTCATCGGCACAGAGTCCAATGTGAGGCTCGAACCCACAGATCATGACCTGAGCCAAGGTCAGACACTCAACTGACTAAGCCACCCAGGTGCCACTAAAATCAACTTTGAATAGAAATTTGAGAATAAAATCTCTGCCTCTAGTGTTTTAATCAGATTCATGGTAAAAAATTTCCAACTTGATTTTCAGGTTTGGAAGGTATCAAATTTAAAAATTAGGTTAACTAATTTTTATGTAAAATAAAACGATCTTTGAAAGTATCTGAAATTTTAAAACTAGCAAATATCCAAACTGTTTTCTATGATCTTTTGGACAAGTTTCTTCATATGCTATAGTTTATGTCAGTAGTGATTATACTAGAAAAGTTAGTTATACTCAGTTTATTAATGTCAAATGGTGCATAAATGCATATTCTGAATGGTAATGGCATAAATGAGTGACGGTTGTCTATTCATAGAATGGCTGCATCAGTTTGTTTTGCTAAATAAAAAGTGTGTTAAGCAAAGTTAATTGAGCAATTGATTCATATATTTTTCATGGTTCCATATTATTTTGGTGTCAGGGTAGAAATAAGCTTATGATTTTTATTTACGGTTCTTCTATAATAATGGAAATAATAACAGCAATAATAATAGCAAACTGTTGTTCATCAATTAATTAAAGAGTCAATACTTCTAGAGTTTCGACTGTGTGCTGAGCACTGTGTCAGGTATTATGGCAGTGAAAACCGTGGAAAATGGGTTCTTGTGAAAATTAAACTCTTGACAAGGAAGCAGAAGCTAAAACTAAAAATTCAAATACCAGTGATGTGCTAAGGAAAGACATGGAAACGTTGCTGAGAGTGGTCAAGGGTGCCCCACTTAAAGCAATGTTTGGAAACAGTCTGAGGAAAGTGAAGAAATTAGGTGAGACTAGAGGACCCAGGCAGCAGGACTTTTGTATGGGAGGGTCCTCGTGGAGGCGTGAGCCCGGCCTCTTAGAAGAACCCGAGGCTAGTGTGTGGAGAGGGAAGGAATTGAGAGGGAGAGCAGTGAAATGATTCACTCAGAGGAAGTAGACAGAGAAAGAGGCCTTCCTCCCAGCCAGGAGGTGGGTGTACGTTTCAGGGAGGAGGAGGAATCATGGGAGATTTTGAGTAGAGAAGCAGCAGATGATCCAGATGTTGTGTTGAAAAGAGGTGAAAGGTCAAAGTGGAGGGTGAGACACCAGCAAACAGATGTTTACCATGAATCATGTACAGATAATGATGTTTGGGACCGCAGTGACAGAAGTAAGAGTGAGGAGAAGTCATTGCAGTCTTTCTATAGTTTGGAGGTAAACCTGACATAACGTTATGGATGATTTGGAGGTGAAGTGTGAGCGAAATTGGAGTCCAAACTGACGACGATGTCTGTCTTGAACATAAAGACTGCTTTGCAATTAAATGACTTGCAAAACACCGTAGGAAAGGCAAATCTGGGGGAAGCTTTAGACATGTTATGTAGACATATTGAGTGAGAATTTGAACGTAGGGTCTTGGAGGTCTAGGGGCAAGCCTGGATTGGAGACAGACATGTGGAAGCTATGAACATACATTGTATTTAAAGCCATAAAGTCATCAAGAGGTGAATGTAGACAGAAGAGGGGAAAGGCACAAAGATGGTGTACTGAGTCTTGAATGCTAACATTTAATGATCAGCAGTGAGAAAAAAATGAAAAAGTTGAAGCTAGGTACTGGCAGGATGTTTGGGGGCCTGGTACATTATGGTATCCTGGAAATCATGTGGGGAAAAAAGTATTTTTTTAAGTTGACTTATTTATTGAGAAAGAGCATGTGCATGTGAATGGGGGGCGGGGCGATCAGAGAGAGTGGGAGAGAGAGAATCCCCAGCAGGCTCTGTGCTGTCTGTACTGAGCCCGACTCCAGGTTCCATCTCATAAACCATGAGATCATGACCTGAGTGAAAATCAAGATTTGGACACTTAACCAACTGAGCCACCCAGGTGCCCTAGAAAAGTATTTGAAGTGAGGAGAGAATGGTGGATAGTGTCAAATATTGCTGACAGAAGTAAACATTGAGTTTAGCAATGTGGAGTCATGGGCCTCTCAACAGGAACAGTTTTGGAAAAGTGCTGGAGATGACCTCTTAACTGGAGGATTGAACAGAAAGGCGGGAGTAAGACTGGAGGCAGGGCCTGTGGGCATGTCCTTGGAAAAACTGTGAAAAGGATGGAGAAAATGGGGTGGTAGCCGGAAAGAGTGAGATAAAGAGAAGGTTATTTTTGAAAGCTGGGAGCAATAAAAACATCTTTCTATGCTTGTCAACATTGCTATTGTTTTGATCCATGTAAATAAAATCTCCCTGGTTTTCTTATTACTCATTTAACAATTCCAATGATTAGTTGTGACAGTGATAAATTATGTCTGACCTCTTGTTCCATTTTCACATTTACATCAAATCATTCACGTTTCATCAGGCTTCTTGAATTTCAGATTCCCAAGATATATGCTACTGAAATTTTAATTAACAATTAAATTTTAGCATACTAAAAATAAAAAGGTTTCTTAGGACGAATAGGCGTTAAACATTAATATGAATCTGCCACTTGGATATGAGTACAAAGCTTTCCCTTTCAAAAGTGTTATAATCAAATATTCTTCTTCTAAAGGAAAAATGGTGAGGTTATTTTTAAAGACTGGTGCACATATATTCACATAAAATTGGGCATGACTGGGCATAATGGAAGAAATTAATGAAAGGAAAATTTAAGATGAGAATCAGGAGGGAAAAGATTTTAATAAGGACTAGTGAATGGTGCAATGATCCCCCATGAGAAAGTTAGGAGACTCTATATTTCATGCAGATTATGTAGCCTGTGCATGAAGAAGAATTTTTGAGGGTCAAACCTGGTTTCTGGCCCCAGGAAGCAGAGCATACTAATCCAATGTGTGAATTTAGATGTCTCCTTTTGTAATGCTCATGTTTTTTCAACTTATAACGAGATAAGAAAAGTGTTTTGTGTGTGTACCTGCTATACTCTAAGGAAAAAAAATAGTACTTTCTGGAATCCACTTCATTGTCTGTTTAATGCTATAGGTTGAAACATATGAAACTATCAAGACTGAAAATTTTTAAAAAATGGTTGAATGTTGGAGATGCCTTATCATTTAACCTTGTACAATGGTCTCTTTGAGAACATTCTCACCTCCTTCCCCTTCTCCAAGAAACCTGCCTAGAAGGACAAAACCAGTTCTATAGGCTGAATGAGTCCTAGTACTGTTGCAGGTGACTTTCTAACCATTGTTTGGGTTCTGGTGTTTCACATGAAATTCACCTTAGCAGATACTTGGAGTTTAAACTGACTCCATCTTGTTAAGGTCCCTACTTTTGTTAAAAGGAAGGTTGCTGGCATTGCGCCTTTTCTGAACAGAGGCCAAATGTTCTGTCTCAGGGAAAACAAACAAAAAGACAAACAAAAAATAATTTATGGAAGTTATTTTAAATTCTGTGATGTCAGATGAAAAACGGATGCACCTAACTCCGAAATACCTTTGGTTTCCCCTAACAATTCTTAATGTAACTATTGCCTACCAATTTATATTATCTTTCTTAAACATATCCGTACATCTAAATATTTCAGCCTACTTTAGAAGTAGCATGTTCCAAATGTAAATATTTGTTAAACAGCTTTTTAAGATTCTTCATAGTGGTTCAACTCATTCTTATTCTAAAAGTTAAACATTGAATAAACCTAGAAAAATAGAATGAAATAAAAATGGAATGAATCTTTACAACTTCCGCAAAATTCCCTTTATGTTTCCTGGTCTTCTTTTTTTTTTTTTTTTTTTCCTTCCCTTTTTTGAAAGACAGACTAAATTTAGGGGTAATTAAATTAAAACACTCATTTTTTTTCTCCTTTAGATGTGTGTTTGCATATATGTTGCAGTTTCAATTGGCTGCATCCTAATTCTCTGTTTTGATTAAAGTTTTGATTAAAGACGATGCTAAAAGTCTTATGTACTTGAGGTGGGCTGTTTCCTCCACATTTATTTATTGCACATCAGTGGGTACCCACTATGCATTGGGCAGGCAGGCCTCTGCCATTAGTTGAGACTACAAAGAAAGGAAGGTGGAACCCAATTGCTGGCCAGCAGAAATCTGTCTTCATGGGGGAACATATATGTAAGCATAGCGGAAATCACGTGAGAAGACTCTGCTCGAAAACTCTTCAGTCAAGGAATTTGAATATTATAGAACTCCTAATAAAAATTCAAGTTAGGGGGCGCCTGGGTGGCGCAGTGGGTTAAGCGGCCGACTTCAGCCAGGTCACGATCTCGCGGTCCGTGAGTTCGAGCCCCGCATCAGGCTCTGGGCGGATGGCTCAGAGCCTGGAGCTTGTTTCTGATTCTGTGTCTCCCTCTCTCTCTGCCCCTCCCCCGTTCATGCTCTGTCTCTCTCTGTCCCAAAAATAAATAAATAAACGTTAAAAAAAAAATTTAAAAAAAAAATTCAAGTTAGAACTGGTTAGTTTTCAGACACCTTACAAGGACATTTTTTTTTAATTCAACAAGTAATAAATATAAAGGGTACTTTCAGCTAGTTGGACATTTTTCTGAATAAATGTGATAGTCTAATGTCAGCACAAACTATTTTCACCTAAGCCCTATTGCATAAGACGCTCATTGGAGACCAACAAACTTCCCATAAATGTCTTGTTTTTCCTCATCTCTATTCTGGGGAAAGGAAGAAGCAAAATTATCTCTATAGTTACCAACACCCTGGAATCCTAAGAAACTACATATGCCCGATTTCCCAACATTATTCTTAGTTTTTCTCTGTTGCTTTCTGGAGTAGTGGCAATTTACCAAAGGAGAGTCCTCTGCCCATTGGTTTGGATTCAAGCTCACTTTTCTGAGGTTTGGATACTTTGTCTGTAATCTGAAAGTATTGGTAACCACATCTGATCATTGGTAGGAGGACTGAATTGTGACATATTGGGCCCAGTAAAAGGTTCCAGCAAAGTGGCTCAATGCATTGCTGAACCACACAACTCTGAGATGGGGTCAGCTTTGGGATTCATCTTAGCTCAGAACTTTAATGGAGGATAAACATGTGTACACTGTAATAGACTATTTCACTTTTTTTCTTTCTCTATTTTAACTTTTGAGGTATATATAGGTTCAAAAGTTGCAAAAATAAAAGCCCACTTTCTCCTTCACCTAACTTTTCTCAGTGGTGACATCTCACATAACTATAGTTCAACATAAAAACCAGGAAATTGATACTGGTGCAATACCCTTAGCCAGATTACATTTTTAATTTACATTTACATTATTTATTCAGTTTTCACCACAATTTATACGAACCCATTTGTACATGTGTGCATGTCAGTGTGTTTAGTTGAGTGAAATTTTCCCCATGGTTTGTGTGACTATAATGAAAGTCAAGATTCGGAACTGTTCCATCACCATAAAGGAACTCTTCATGTCATCTTTTTATAGCTGCATTATCCCTCTTCCTTCAACCCACAATCTCCTGATAGCAGCTAATATGTCATCAGGGTCTATAGTTTTGTGATTTGGAGAGTGCTATAGAAATAGACTATATAGTCTATATTTCTTTCCTTTTCTTTTCTTTTTGTCTTTGCTTTTCACTCTTTCAGTAATTCTGTACCTCCATCACCATCAAATGTCACTTTCCACTAGCCTCTAATATGTGTGAACAAAGCCTAGGTGTGTGTTTTACTTAAAAATTTGTAAGTAATTTTTAGGTAGTGGGAAGTCGCTGATCAGTTTCAATGGGTGTGGCATTCCTCATTTCATTTTGAAGATGCCCTTCTGAGTATTAGGTAGCCACTTGCCCCTGGATTAATTCTTTGTTGTTGCCTAGCAAATTAGCACAAACTGGTGAGCCTAAGACAACACGTTTATTGTCTCACCATCACTTTTATCAGAAGACCAGGGACTGTATACAGAGCTCAGTTGTGTTCTCAGTTAGTAATCACAGGCTGAAATCAAGATGTGGAGCATTCCAGATTCTTATCTGGAGGTTCTGAAGGAAATTCCACTTCTAGGCTCATTCAAGTTGAATTCAGTGCCATGCAGTTGCAGAAGTGAGATTCCATTTCCTTGTTTGCTATTGGCCTAATGTTGCTCTTACCTTATAAATTCTGCCCACACCCCTTGGCTCATGGCACTGTCCATCTTCAAAACTAGCAATAATGAATGGAATTCTTCTTGCTTTTGGGGTTTCTCTCATTTCCTCTTTTGCCTCTCTTTTTAAGGACTCAGATTAGGCCCACCTAGATTTTTTTCTCTTTGCTGTATAACATATTACAATCTGGGAATAACACAAGAGGACAAGGATGATAGGAAATACTATTCTATCTACCACAGCTCTATTTTTGTTGTTGTTGTTGGGGCTTTGTATATGTGTATGGTTGGCTTACGGGAAGATCATTTGGCTCAAGAAGTGTTAAATTTCAGACAACAAATCATTAGCCCTAACTTTCCGTTTTAGACTTAAGAAAAAAAAAGGTAAACAGAAGATTGTTTTTTGTAATCCTTTGTATTCTTTCCATATAACACAGGAGTGTTTTATTTTAGTATTTTAAATTATTTTTGTATACACCCTGTGATTTGTTGCTAGCCTGTGTGAGATATAGTTTAGGGAGAAACATGTACTTCCACTGATAGTGGTTTCAATAGCAGAATTCTATCCTGTTCTTTTTTTTTTTTTAATTTTTTTTAAATTTTTTTTTCAACGTTTATTTATTTTTGTGACAGAGAGAGACAGAGCATGAACGGGGGAGGGGCAGAGAGAGAGGGAGACACAGAATTGGAAACAGGCTCCAGGCTCTGAGCCATCAGCCCAGAGCCCGACGCGGGGCTCGAACTCATGGACCGTGAGATCGTGACCTGGTTGAAGTCGGACGCTTAACCGACTGCGCCACCCAGGCGCCCCTATCCTGTTCTTTTTAAATAGCATTCATCTTACTCTCCATGATATTTTGTTGGTAGAAATGATAATGGGCATAAAATTGGATTGGAAGTCCTCTGAGATTTTAAAGGAAGGTCTGCTTTTTAAAGAAAATGAGATGAAGTAGGTTAGACTATGTTGCTGCAAAAGAAGTAAATACCAAACCATGGCCAAATCCTCTCTCCCAAATACGAGTAAACAAGGAAGTTATGGCTTTATTGTGCCTCTAGTCTTATAGTAGGGGAGCCTAAATATTTAATGTATAAGAAAGATTTGTCGGGAAATGACATTTCTTAACTGGTGAAGGGTCCTACACAAAGCACAGCTGCTGTTTAATGTAACCAAATATTCAGAAACATCTCCAAGAAGCAACATGCAAGCAGATGTTATAAATGGATCGCCATTTAACACAAGTAGGTAGTTTTTCGAGACAAATAAGTTTGAAGAATATATTGTATTGTTCCTCATGGCTGTACTTGTGGAATAGCACTTCACAAGGAAATATAATTCATACCAGTGCTCTCCACAACTATGAACAACACTGTGGAAAACTTCTCTCTGTGGGTGAAAGCCAAAATTACATTTTCTGGAGTTAAATAGAAACATTCTTCTCTCTGATCAAATTTTAATGAAACAATTCAGAGGAAAACCATCATCTTACTTCAAAAATTGTTTTTACGGAAAATATAATAAATTCCAGCCCTCAGGCACAATCAGCTTCTCTGCCTGGTTCTTCACTGCCTGCCGAATGAAACTGATGAAGACCTAAACTCTGACACTGGCCATGGAGTCAAGGACAATTTTATGCGCATCGGGCACTGATTAAAGTGCAATTCATATCTTCTCTCAATCAATATAATAATATAAAATGTGGAATGTGGCCACAAAATTTTATATAAGCTTCTCTTTTTGTCTTTTATAATTTCCAAAGTACATTTTCTATTTATTATTTCAACCATGATTTAATTCTCCAAGTCACTGGGAATCTAGTTAGAACCACAGAGCACAGAGCCCTAAATAGTTCAGAAATCATTTTGCCTGAGCCTCATTGTACACGTGAAGATTGTGAGGTCCCATGGTGGCCAGGAATGAAGCCCTGCTCCTTGGGGGGCCGCTGGTGACAAGGAGCATGATCAGAGCACAGTCCCGCGATGTAGCGGAGCATCTCACTGCTTCAGTTCATACAGAACAGTCCATTCATTTCAGAAGTAGAGTTTCATTTTTAAATAAGACATATTGATTATAAGAGAGAAATACAAAAGCAAAATGTCATGAAATACAGAAGAGTAAATAGGCTGAATGAAAATCATCCAAATTATTGCAGAAACAACTGTGTCTTACATTTCATGAACATTTTATCTTATATTTAATGAACATATATATATATATAGAGAGAGAGAGAGAGAGAAGCAAGAGAGAGATAATGTGTAGAAAGGGAGAGACAGAGAAGGGGAAGAGAGGGAGGGAAGAATGAATATAGAGACAGGGAGAGAGAAAGAGGGAGGGAGGGAAAATTTTTAATCTTAAAGAGAGACTAAATATTTAAAAACAAGTATTATAGATGGCTGGTTGGCTCAGTTGGTTAAGCGTCCGACTTGGGCTCAGGTCATGATCTCACAGTTTGTGAATTTGAGCCCCATGTCTGGCTCTGTCATGACAGCACAGAGCCTGGAGCCTGCTTCAGATTCTGTGTCTCCCCCTCTCTCTTCCCCTCCCATGCTCATGCTCTGTCTCCCTCTGCCTCTTAATAATAAATAAACATTAATTTTTAAAATAAATAAATAAATAAATGAGTATTATAGTATACATGTTATTCAAATAAAACATATATTTTCTCTTATTTGAATGTAACCCAGGAAAGAAGTGAAGGAAAAGGAAATACTGAACTTTATATAGATATTTTACTACTTCAAGAGATAGTCATGTAAATATTGTCTTCTACAATTAAAAAAAGGTGCCCGGGTGGCTCAGTCGGGTAAGCATCCAACTTTTGATTATGGTTCAGGTCACGATCTCTCAGTTCATGAGTCTAAGCCTCATGTTGGGCTCTGGGCTGACAGCACGGAGACTGCTTGGGATTCTCTCTCTCTCTTTCTCTCTCTCTCTGTCACACAAAATAAATAAATAAAAATAAACTTAAAATATATTTTTAAAGTTAATACTAACTTTATTTTTATTTATTTATTTATTTTTATTTTTTTTTCAACGTTTATTTATTTTTGGGACAGAGAGAGACAGAGCATGAACGGGGGAGGGGCAGAGAGAGAGGGAGACACAGAATCGGAAACAGGCTCCAGGCTCTGAGCCATCAGCCCAGAGCCCGACGCGGGGCTTGAACTCACGGACCGCGAGATCCTGACCTGGCTGAAGTCGGACGCTCAACCGACTGCGCCACCCAGGCGCCCCTATTCTCTCTCAACTAAGAAGCTACATAGGTCACAGATAGTCATTTATGACACCATTCTGTGATTTCTGCTCTAGCTCTATGTGTCTCGATGTATTCCATCACAGCCAGTGAGGCTGTTCCCATTTCTCCTGGCCTGTGAACCTGGTCAGAACTTTCCTATCAGTTAAATGGTCAGTGAGCTTTCAAAGCTCAGCGAGACTTCAAAGAAATAGTACTTGCCTGTGGAGTGATACGCAGTTTGGGGTTGTAGCCATGTAATTATTTGGTTTAGCATTCTTTCTAGAAATAATTATTATCTTTGTCTTTCAGAAGCTTTCATAAGAGAGAAAGTAAATAAAGATGTCTCATTTTACCCATTTCTGAGTAAAAATCACAGACAATTTCTCAATATTGTATGTTTTCCTGGAACAGATCAGATGAATTGTGATCTGTGGTGGGCTTATATCTTGGTTAGATTTCACATGATCGTGCTCTGGTACCAATAACCCTCAAATTTCATTGACTTTCAAAAACAAAGATTTATTTATCACTCATGTCACTTCATCATATTTGTCTTCCTCTTGAAACTCAGGCTAATAAAACAACCTCTCTGGAACTTCCTGTTATGAAGGAAGGCACAGGATAGCATAAAATGGCTCTTAAAACATCTGCTTACCAGTGGGTGGTGTCTCCAGTCATAATCCAGGGATCCATGGAAATACACACGACTCAGACTAATGTTAACACTTACTAGTTAATAGCTAAAATCTACTTTTAGAGAGGAGAAGAGCATTTGGAATTTGTAATGAAATTTAAAACTGTCCATCCTTTTGAACACAAGTATTCACCTGCTACAATAAAATGTTACTCACCCCTCTTCCCAAGTGTAAACATCTAACAGTGTCATATGATCATACGGTTCGGCTCAAAGTCCAGGATCTCATGGGCTTGGTCAGATGCAATTTCTAATTTCTTTTTTCTTTCCCTTCTCTTTTTATTTTATTTTAATTTCACTACGGTTAACATACAGTGTTATATCAGTTTCAGTTGTGCAATATAGTGATTCAACAATTCTGTACAGCACTCGGTGCTCACCACAACAAGTGCACTCCTTAATCCCCATCACCTGTTTCCTCCACACCCCACACCCGCACGTCCCCCCTGATAACTATCAACTTGTTCTCCATATTTAAGAATCTATTTCCTGGTTTGCCTTTCTTTGTTTTCCTCTATGATCATTTGTTTTGTTTCTAAATATTTTTTATAAATTTTGTTTTCTAAATTTTTCTAAATTTTGTTTCTAAATAAATTCTAAATATTATTTTTCTCTGACTGACTTATTTCACCTAGCATTATACTGTCTAGATCCATCCATATTATGGTAAATGGAAAATTTTCATTCTTTTGAAGGACTGAAGAATATTCTAATTTTTTAATGTTTATTCATTTTTGAGAGAGAGACAGATTCAGAGCCCCTCCCCAATGCAGGAGGGGCAGAGAGAAAGGCATATGCAGAATATGCAGGCTCCAGGCTCTCAGCTGTCAGCACAGGGCCCGACGCAGGGCTTTAACTCATGAACTGTGAGATTGTGACCTGAGCTGAAGTCGGATGCTTGATCAACTGATCCACCCAGGTGCCCCATACGACTGAATGATATTCTATGATTTCTAGTTTTCTGTACTCATCCTCCAACATCCAGTGTTGAAATATAAGTAGTCTAATAATATTTACCACTCTCATTATAAAAATAAAGAAAGTAAACCACATGGAAGCTACTGGTCCATTGTATTTATGGAATATTGATAAGGAGATATTAAGGGGTCACTAGTTCTTCTCTTCATCTCATTGTAGTTCATGACTCTTGGTTCTTCTCTGAAGACCTTCCTTTTCTGTTACCTTCTGGCCCATCTGAAGAGAACTTTAAAGAAGGCGGATAAACATCAGTGACGTACTAATCAATTGATGCCTTAAATGCTACGTATCTTTTGATTCACTCTTGTTCACTGAGCAGAGCAAGAGTCAGAATCTAGTTCATCATCTGTCTCCTTTATTCCTTCCAGTTTGTTCCATGTGACAACTCTTTCAGCAGCCTTCCTTTTCTAGACCTGCCTCTCCCTCCAGGTTTAGTTACAGGAATGCTGAATGTATCAAGATTCTATGAGAAAGCCACATTTTTTTTTATTCCCCAATGAGTGATATGTTTTGCATGTGATAATAAATTCAGACATTTTAACAATGGTTGTGATTACAATACATGTGATTTGGTCCTTTACATAAAGCTCAGTTTGAATGATACTTTGTTGCTTAAGGGCATTCTTAGGTTTATCTTTTACCAATTTTAAAGGAAAATCAATTGCATCTTCCAAATCTACAAGTCCAAAGTTTGTGTTCTATGTATTTTCTGCTTAATCATGTGCCAGGTTTCTTCTTGAGTTCTTCTAATTCTTGAAAAAGATAGTATCAAATGCAGCCAATAGCATTCAAGTCATGTCCATAACTTCTCAGCTTTTCACCGAAAGCCACACAGTTATTTAGTTCCATAAATGTTTCCACAGTACTTCTAGTGATACCCAGATATTTTGCCACTACATAATGTGAGTTGTCTCTTTGCCAGTTTCCAATAATTGGTTTTACAGCATGCCTTTTTCTGACCTTGAAGCAAGGGTTACATATTTCACTTTGTAGCTATTATAGTAAAACCCGCTCTATGGTACAAATTGACCAAAGCAAAGTGTATGTCCATGAATGGTTCAATCCAGGTGAGAAAATTTAACTCTCTCATGGAGAACCCCAATAGTAAAGATATCAAGACAGTCAAAACAAAGCAGATATTGCTGTGATCAGAGTCAAAGTGAATTCAGCATATCTGAAATACAAGGAAGGACACAAGTCATATGGTGGAGACAATGAAATTGCTTTAGAAAATATACTAATTATGTCCCTTTCTTGAAATATTCTCCCAAACTAAGACAGATTACCAAATCCATTTGGGGATGGAATTTATAGATTTCCTCATTTGAGGCATATTGTAGCAATGTAAACATCACGATCACTTTCTGAGTTTTTTCTTTTCTTTTTTTTCTTTTTTTTTTTTCAGATGAGAGTTTTGAATTTGTTTTTTCACACTGTTCTTTTTGTAAAATTTTAACAAATATCTTGTATTGGTCATGACACCTGGCATAGTAGCCCACTTTTTTTTGCAAAGTAGAGTTCCTACAGTAAAGTTTACTTGTTTGTTTGTTTCTTTCTTTCTTTGTTTTATAGCCCAGGTACTCATGGGCATAAGTGTTAAATATTTTCATGACTCACGTTTGTAGGAAGGAAGTACATCTATAGACATTTGAAACAAGATAATCAGTGTGCTTCTTGGTAGTTATATACCTAAAATTTAAAAAATGGTTTAAGAGAAAGGATGGGGAAATATATCAAATGAAGCTATGCAACAAAATCTTCAAAACAGGTGTGAAAATGTGCACAGTGGATAGTAGAAATTTTTAAAGCATTGAAAGAGGTTTATTTTGTATTCATAAAAGTTGGAAACCACAAAGAAATATAACTCATAAATCTTTTTGTGTCAAGTAACACAGCATCAATATCTGCAAAGAAAATTAGTTGCAAGGAAAAGTCAACAAGATTGCCACACAGCAGAGTGTTTAATATATAAACTTTAGTTTCTGACAAACCAAGTGTACAAAATTTAAATGTGGTCACAGAGTATATTTATAATATAAATAATAGACATTAAAAATATTACATCCAGACAAAAAATCACATTTTTAAAATGTTTATAGAACTTTTGCTGCAAGTTGTCCTTCAAGCAACTGCTTATTAATTTCAAAGAATCAGAACGATAGAGGCTGTACTTCCTGACAATTTCTACCTTTAAACCAGACCTAGAATCCAAACACTTCTTTCTATCTTCATTTCTTGTGTGTATGTCTGAGTTATCATCAGTCTCTAGTAGGATCATTACACATGTCTGTTACCACACCTAATTTCCACTCTTCCCTTCTAAGAACATATTCCCAACATAGCAGGTAGACAGTCACTTGAAACAGGTGTCAGGTCATTTTACCTTCATTCACAAACCCCTGCTCTTTGTCTCCATTTGACAGAATGCAAGCAAGTGGTATTGCAATGGCTTCGAGTTCTCACAGGAACTAGACCCCTCTCTTCTCTGATACCCTTGTTAATTCTCCCTCTTGCTCTCTCTTTGCTTCAGCACCAGCATTTCTGGCTGCTTCTTGAACACACCAGTGTCAGCCTGGCTTGTTTCTCTGCCTGAAACACCCTGCTGACATAGAACCATTTCGATAACTCTCCTGTTTCCTTTAATGGTTTCACGTAAATTTCAACTTCCCAGTGAGGCTTACCGAAACCACTCTGTTGCTGCAAGCAGTGCCCCACACATTCCTGATGTCTGTGTTTTATTCATTTTTGTGCAGTGTTTATCATTACCTAACCTGCTTGCTACTTATTTATAAGTTTATTGTTTACCTCTTTCTGCTAGAACACATGCTCTATGTGTTTACAGATATTTATCTATTTTGCCAAAGCTAGAGCAAAATTGAGTATTCAATAATATACTGCTTAGCAAAGAACCAGAGTGATACATTATACATTAAATATATATATATATATATATATATATGCCATATATATGTAGCTTGAAGCTACACTCAAAGGCAAATTTATAACCTTAAATGCTTCCATCGTTTTTTTGAAAGACCAAAAATCAAATAATATTCACTCCATATTTAGATGATAAAGAAAAAAGTGTTTATTCAGGAAAATAGTAGAATCAGTGAATATGTCTTAGAGTCAACTCTTTTTATTAATTAACTAATTTTATCTTAAAGAGAGAGAGAGCATGAGAGTAGGGGAGAGAGGGAGTGGGTCAGAAGGGGAGAGAGAGAGAATCTCAAGAAGGCTCCTTGCTCAGTGCAGAGCCCAATGCAGGGCTCAGTCCCATGACACTGAGATCATGACCTGAGCTGAAATCAAGAGTCAGACGCTCAACAAACTGAGCCACCCAGGTGCCCCTCTAAGAGTCAACTCCTTGTACATTCCATCTGAAAAAGGACCCAGCACCACAAAACAACCAAATGCAATTTAACAAGTAGTAATATAATTTCATAGTTGAAGTGTAAAAGAAACTAAATCAGAAAGCTAACATGTGAGATACCAAGTCTTACTGATGAAGGTATAAGTGCTTTAAAACATGTATTATGTGAATATAAATTTGTAAACGCATGAAAATGTGCCTTTGAATGCAGTTCAGGTATTACCAAATAGAAGGCACTAATGTTATAGAGCAATTTTTTAAATCAGTTACTTATGAAATATTTCTAGAAGGAAGGATGGCAGGAAGGCAGGAAGGCAGGCAGGAAGGAAGGAAAAAGGGAAGGAAGGGAGGGAGGGAAGAAGGAAATACATATTTAGTTTTAGTTTTCAGGATGATGGTTACCTTGTATTTTCAACTTTTTCTGCTTAAAAATTTAAGCTGTGTAAGTTTCATGTTACTGGAACACTTCATAAACACTTCTGTTAGCTGCATGGTATTATGTTGAGTAGACGAGCCATAGGTTAATGACTTTTTAAAGTTATGAATAATAACAATACCACAGTTCAGCATATATTAGTTTAGCGCTTTATCTGTGCTCAGTAATCATATGCAAGCCCGTAGCCAGATGTCTGAATTTAGATCTGGAGTAAGTGTAAAATACACACATGATTTGGGAGAATTAATATGAAAAAGGAAATGCAAACTATCTCATGAGTATTTTATGCTGATTATATGTTGAAATAATATTTTAGATTTGTTGGGTTGAATAAATATATTAATAAAATTAGATGCACCTCACTTACTAATTAATTAATTAATTCTTTTTATATTTTTTAATGTGATTACTTCTAATATTTAAAAATGATGTATGCATTTCACGATGTTGGCTCATTTTTCTTTTAGACCATGCTGGACTAGACGTAGTGTTACGTGACCAGGGGAAAGGAAAATGAATTTTTAGCCTACTTGGTTATTTTGGAAAGGTTTGTCAGAAGACATATCATTTAAACAGGCGTTTTTGTTTTTGTTTTTGTTTTTTTGAGTTAATTCCTAATGGCACTTCATGTTGAGTATATCCTTTAAAATACAAACTGAGGGATGCCTGGAGGGCTCAGTCGGTTAAGCGTCCAACTTCCGCTGAGCTCAGGATCTCATGATCTGTGAGTTTGAGCCCTATGTTGGGCTCTGTGCTGACAGCTCAGAGCCTGCAGCCTGCTTTGGATGGAACCCTTCCCCTGCTCACTCTCTCTCTCTCTCTCTCTCTCTCTCTCTCTCTGTCTCTCAAAAAATAAATGAACATTAAAAAAATAAAATACAATCTGAAATAGTCTTCCTTAAAATACATGCACTTATCATTTTATTTTATTTTACATAGTCATAACTCTACAACAGCTGTACTTGCCACAATCATAAATAAGGAATTTTCCCTGTTCATGTAAAAGCACATACTCGCAGAATATTTAAAACATAAGAAGTACCATTCTCCAGTACTGATTAGTATTTATTCATTGTTTTGTTTTCTCATTCTTTCCTGGGAATATCTCTCCTGTTGTCAAAGTCTGAATTACCTCAAACTACCTTAGTCTCAAAAAATAATCTGTCACATACCCACAATAACGAACCCTGAATATATAAAAAATCATATATTATTTTAATTTACCACTTTGTGTGATTTTATAAAACCGTAAGTTTATTAATCTGTCAGTACCTATGGAAGGTTCTTTTGTATTTTTAAAAAAAAATGTTAACATTTATTTATTTTTGAGAGAGAGAGAGAGAGAATGAACAAGGGAGAGGCAGAGAGAGGGAGACACAGAATCTGAAGCAGGCTCCAGGCTCTGAGCTGTCAACACAAAGCCCAACGTGGGGCTCAAACTCACAGACCGCGAGACCATGACCTGAGTCAAAGTCGGACACTTAACTGACTGAATCACCCAGGTGTCCCTGTATTTTTTAATTGAGTTGAAATTGATATAAAATTACCACTTTGAACAATTCAAGTGCCATTTAGTAAAATGATAATGTTGTGTAACTGCCACCTGTCTCTAGTTCCAGAATGTTTTCATTAACCAAACAAGGAAACCAGTACCCATTAAGCAGTTCTTGCCCATTTGTGCCTTTCTCCGGGCCCTGGGGACTGTGTTCTCTCCAGGCATTTACCTGTTTTGAATATTTCATATAAATGTAATTACATGATGTGTAGTCCTTTTTGTCTGGCTTCTTTTACTTGTTTTAATTCTTTCTTTCTTTCTCTTTCTTTCTTTCTTTCTCTTTCTTTCTTTCTTTCTTTCTTTCTTTCCTTCTTTCTTTCTTTCTTTCTTTCTTTCTTTCTTTCTTTCTTTCTTTCTTTCTTTCTTCTGGTGGTTCATCCTTGCATGGATTGATACTTTACTTTATATGCCTATATAATACTTCATTGCATGCACGTACACAATTTTGTTTATCTATTTATTTAATAATGGAAATTTGGACTGTTTTCCATCATTTGGCTATTGTGAATAAGGCTGCTATGACTATCTGTGCACCTGCATTTGTTTTAGTACCCTCTTTCAATTCTTTGCGGTATATACCTAGGAGTACATATATTGGGTCATATGATAATTCTGTTTAGCTTTTTGAGAAACTGTCAAACTGTTTTCCATAGATGTTAAAGCATTTTACATCCCCAACAGCAATGTATGAGGATTATAATTTCTTCACACCTTCACCAAGACATGTTATTTTTTTTGTTTGTGTTTTTAGAGTCTCACTTAAAATTTTTTTAATGTTTATTTATTTTTGAAAGAGAGAGAGAGAAGGAGAGAGGGAGAGAGAGAGAGAACAAGCAGGGGAGCGGAGAGAGAGAGAGACACACACACAGAATTTGAAGCAGGCTCCAGGCTCTGAGCTGTCAGCACAGAGCATCGTGGGGCTTGAACCCACCAACTGCAAGATCATGACCTGAGCTGAAGTGGGACACAACCCAATGAACTACTCAGGTGCCCCTTATTTGACTTAATTATAGCTTTCCTACTGCTATTAAGTTGAACTTCTATGTGGTTTTTATTTTCATTTTCCTAATGACTAATGATGCTAAATATCTTTTCATATGTTTGTTGGCTGTTTGAATATGCTTTTTAAAAACTGTTTTTATGTTTATTTATTTATTTTGAGAGAGAGAGAAAGAGAGAGAGAGAGAATGAGCAGGGGAGATGCAGAGAGACGGAGAGAAAATATCCCTGGCAAGACTCTATGCTCTTAATGCAGAGCCAGACACGGGTCCTCGAACCCATGAACTGAAATCATGACCTGAGCTGAAATGAAGAGTCAGACGCCCAATTGAATGTACCATCCAGGCACCCCGTGAATATGTTTTTGAAGACATTTCAGGTCATTTGCCCATTTAAAAAAAATTGTCACTTGTCTTTTTGTTGTTGTTGTGTTGTAAGAATTCTTTATATATTCTGAATACTAGACTCTATGGGATTTGTAATTTGCAAATATTCTTTGGCGCTTTTTTTTTAAATTTTCTTGACAATGACCTCTGATGCACAAAAATTTTAAATTTAATGATGTTCAATTTATCCTTTTTTTTTTTTTTTTTTTTTGTTCGTGGTTTTTATGTCATAGGTAAGGATCTATTGCCAAATCCAAGGTCATGAAGATTTATTCTTCTTTTCTTGGAAGAGTTTTATGATATCACTCTTACATTTAGGTGACCAGCCCATTTTTGTATGGGGTGTGAGGTAGGGATTCAATTCCATTCTTTTGCTTGTGACTCCCCAGTTGTCCCAGCACCATTTGTTGAAGAGACTACTCTTTCCTCATCAAATGGTCTTCACACCCCCTTAAAAATCATTTGGTCAACAGTTTCCTGTACTACTTTGAGCACATGTAAGATGCATAATCTAAAATATGTCTAATAATATCAAATTCTGTGCTCCCTGAGGAAAAGTTTTGTTAATTTCATCTGTGAAATTCCAAGTAAGACATTGCTTTCTTGTTTCTTTGCATGCTTTGCTTCATAATTTTTGTTGGAAACAGTGTATTTTGAATGCTAAAATGTAGCAATTCCAGAAATCAAATTATCTCCCCTCTTTGGGGATCTGTGTTTATTGCTCTCCATAGGCTGGTTTTGTGTCCTTACTTAAACTATCTTTTTTAAGTTTATATTCTTTGAGATGGTGCCTGTAATGTCTGTTCATTTGTGAGAGAAATTTCCTGAAACACTAAGAGACAAAAAGCAAAGAGTAACAGAGGGAAAAAAAATAAAAAGAGAAAAGTAAAGAAAGCAACAAAGAAAGAAAGGAAACAAAAGTGAAGGAACAGAAAAACTTCTCTCAGTCTTTATGGCTTTTTTCTGTCCTGGAGCATTCCTTCAATACCTAGCCAAATTGTTCATAACTCTGCCTTAGCCTTCATTTCATGCTTGCTACTCAGCTTAGAAATCACCCAGATGTGAAAGTTCAGGGTGTCTTTAGGTATTTTGTAAACATTCATCTTGCCATGGTCATGCATGTCTTTGTCTTGTGTTGCTTTGTTTTTGTTTTTAATTCCTCAATATTTGTGGGTGTTTTTAAATGTCCTAACTCCTCAAAGAAACTCTCTCTCCAGCTTTTTCTTCCAGGTATTCTTTTGGTATTATACCAATACTCTTTTGGTATTCTATTGTATACCTCAACCTTAATCTTTTGCCCCAGGAAGCTATAAGTTTCTTGTTTGCCTCACAATACTCAAGAAATGCCTGCTGCTTTTCTGGCCTGGGTGAGTTCTCAGTTGTGTAAAATGAAGATGAGCATCTTTCATCAGTGTCTCCAGTGTTTGACAGACAGGTTAGAGTAGAAAAAACAAAAACAAAAACAGAACCTGAATTCCTTGCAAATGAGGCTTGCTTTGCTCCCTGAAGAACAAGGCACCAGGGTTGGGTCCTACCAGGATTGTTGGTCCACCATCATCAAGATCATTGTGAGTCTGACAGGGGGTAGGGCAAAGACAAGGAGAAATGCCAACAATTTTCTACCATTTTAAAGCTGCCTTTTCCTAGATTCAGAATTCACTTGGGCACTGTAAACCTTTGTTTTCCAGAATTGTAATAATATTAGCTCTACAGTTCATACTGTTTCTTTGGTAGAGGGATAGACGCTTGGAGGTTTCTACTCTGCCTCTTTTTATGATGTCCAGTGTATACATTTTAAAACCCCCTTACCTCCCAGATTATATCTCCACTCTCGCCTTCCTACATATATAACATTCCAGTTCCGTGGAATGCATTTCTCTACCTTTGTACCTGGTAGGAGACCAGTCTTCTCCCAGTAACTGTTCCCCTCTGAGTCCCCAAAGCTTTCAATGGTCCTTTTAAATATAAATTCCTAACTTTTGTTGTAATCACTTATTTTATTTTATTTTCCCTTACCCTAGTCAAAAGAGGGTGAGAATTTTGAGTGAACAAGCCGCATACCATTCATCCATGATTAAATGTACACTCAATGAAAATCTACTTTTGCTAAGTACAAGGGGCTCAGCATGGGCAAGGAAGACTGAGCTCGTTTCTCATGACATGTATTCTTGGTTTCACCAGCTCCAACCCAATGCCCACATACTGCAGGTATTCAATAACGGATTGCAGATGAATGAATGTCATGTATTCAGCTAACTCTAAATTGCCATACACTGAGCCATGAAGGGTCAGTCAATAAATAATGGCCATTTTTATATTGCAGGTATGTTTTATATATTATTTCATCTATTACCAAAAATACTAATCAGGAAGTCATTAGTGTATCGATGTGTTAGATGAGAAAATTGAGACTCAGATTAAATTATTACCCAGTAGCTGAGGCGTGATTTCAACCCAGCTGTGTCTCTCCACCCAACATCATTGTTTGACGTAAAACAACAACACAATTTGTTCCAAATAACAATTTTTGGTAACCCTGATATTTTGGAATAAAAGCTTTATTTACATCATGTTTAGTATAAGCATCTCTTTGCTGGGGAAAACGAAAGAAAAATTTTACACTGAATCTTTTGAAGTAATGTGTAACTTTTCTGTTCATAAACTGAACACAGACAGGAAATGAAAGTCTCGTTTGCATAATACAGTCAAATCACATTATCTAGTTCTTTCTCCTGCAAATCATGCACAAATTGTAATACTGAATGACAAACTAAAATTGAGAATGAATTTATACTTTAGTCATTACAGTCACCAGGGAAGCACAATGGTGGTACCTAAAACCATATCTTGTATATCTCCAATGGCATGTCCAGAAGATCCCTAAGATCTTCTTAAAACAATGGATTTCATTCAAAGTAAACCTTCCATGCTAAGTGTGTACTTAGGCTTTAGGGATACACATTTGTGTCTGCCTTTTTCCCATTTTCAAGATTCCCTTCTATCTTTTAATGCCTTTATCTTTCCTGTCTTCTTCTATCCCTCAACCAGATAAACCATCTCCACTTACCTTCTGATGTAGCCCTCTGCAGGAGCTGGAATGATGGACCCTCAAAAGATGTTCACATCCAATCCCCTGAAAGAGAGTTAGGAAAAGGGACTTGAAGGATGTGATGGATTTAAAGGTATTGATATGGAATAGTTATCTTGATTGCTCAAGTTGACTCTATATAATCACATGGTTCCTCATAAGAGAGAGACAGGAAAAATCAAAGTCAAAAAAGGCAATACAATAATGAGAGCTTAGGTTGGAGTGAAGTAATTTGAAGATAGAAGAAGGAACTCCAAGCCAAGAGATGTGAGTTCCCTTTAAAAGCTAGAAAAAGCAAGGCAATGGATTCTCCCCTGGAGCCTGCAGGAAGAATGAATGAATCCCTACCAATGCCTTGATTTTAGTCATGTGATAAGACTCACTTTGAACAGTTGACCTTCAGAATTTTAAGATAATGCATGTATTGTTTTAAACCATTGAGTTTGTAATAATTTATTATAACAGCAAAATAAAACTAATATACTCTCCCCTGTCTCGTTGTTTCTTTATCAGTGATACCATATCCTTTTTCAAGGAAAGGCATAACAAAACTGCTAAGAAAAGCAATCTGTTACAGAGATCCCTCATCAAGATTTAGACTATTCCCTTTATTTTAGGACTCAAAGGAAAGATGCATTTTTAAAACATCATAGTATGAGACAAAGCCTTAACACAAAATTACTATCTACATATAAATTTAAACAACACCCTAAATGGGTGGTGATATTTTTAATTTTTAAAAAATTTTTGGAAACCTATTATGATTTATTAATTTTTTTTGCATTTTTTAAATTTGAGTATAGATTTTTTTTTTGATCGAGAGACTGAAAGGAATGGTCACAATTCTGAAAAGATTTTTGGAATTATATGAAATAGAATATTTTGGGAAGTTGTGTGGATTTTGCCTTCTGTCTATAAATATCATTCTGTTTAAATTAATAAAGTTTATTTGTAGAGCAGCTTTGGGTTTACAGAAAATTGAACAGTTTTTACGGCCAATTCCCATTTACCCCCATTCACTCTGCCCTGTGCTTCCTTTATTATTAACATCTTGCCCTGGTGTGGTATATTTGCCACAATTGATGAATCAATATTGATTCATCAGTATGATATTCAATCCATAGTTCACATTAAGCCTTACTTTTTGTGTTTTACTGTTCTGTGTTTTAACAAATGCATAAGTTCATGTATCAACCATTACACTATCTTACAATATAGTTTCACTGCTCTAAATACCTAGTTTATTTTGGAAATGTACACATATATTAATATTGCATTTCTCTTTGCCTATTTTATAATTTTTTTTTGTTTATTTACAACAAATTGTTTACTTGGCATACACATCCTTAGATGTTCTACCAGCCTGTCTCCTTCCCCTAGTTTCTCAAACCGACTTTTACCACAGGCAAACTTGTTTTCTCATTGCCCCAGAGACAACTTCTTTCTGGCTACTATAATTTTGTTCATGTAGTTTTCCCAACAGGGATAATTCCCCCACTTTTCTCCATTCTGAAAATTATCCAAAAGCTTCTGTTCAAATTCCATCTGTTTTGACCAGTCTGTGCCATATCTGGCCTCTTTTTTTTATGGGCTCCTAAAGCAAGCGTTATCACTATGCCATTTATCCAACAGCAAACCATCCATCTACCAGTTAACCATGAGCCATTCTTGTCCTATCTTGTTACATCATCTGGTATTGTTACTTAATTTTTTGTTGTATGTACATATGTCCTGAGTATGTGGAATCATCATGAAAACAACAATTCTCATCACAATATTTCTTGAGCACATCAGAAAGTAGTCAGTTTGTACTGATCAGCAATAATTACTAAAGGGAAATTATTTGTTTCTTCTTGAGTTCTGATTTCTTGGTGCTGAATGGGAAGACAACATTCTCATTCTCACTGAGGAAACAAATCAGGTGTGGATTATTTTATTATAATAACAATAACAATAACAGACAACATACCTGAGCTAGAGGGAAGGAGGTCTCAGAGAAGAAATGTAAACATGGAAACAGTGCAAAGAAAGGCAGAGTACTTTGGTGGTGGGATGCTGATTGCACTTTGCAGCCTCTGTGTTGAAGTTGAAGGGACTCAAGTGAGCCTGAGTATGGCCAGGAGGTGTGCAAAGAGGTATTAAATTTACAACGGAAGTGGAGAGAATGTAAGTCCTCAAATCTGCAGATCCTGCTTTGTCTATCGCCTCATTCTTTCCACATCTGTTCATGCATACATCCCTGGTTTCCACACTGCATGTTTTTTATGTGCTACTTTAACTGTCTTCTTCCTAAAGTCTGTGTGAATGTTTGCGTGGCTGTGGTTGTGAGTGTGAAGGTTTTCTTCAAAGAACGATATATCTTCTTGTTTCAGTAGTCACTTCCACAATTGCCTCTTCCTCCACATAAAGATCCATCTACAAATGGTCATCTAGTATCTAGACACAGAACAATTACCTGCCAGGGATCTCCTCCAACACAGTGAGAACAGAGGAACCATGAACGCACGGGGTGGCTATTTATACATGCTTCTTGATGTCCCTTTGATACACTCACTCTGGGGGCAGTATGGGTTTGGTGGGAGATCAGAGGGGACAGAGGGGCTGAGAGTGGAGAAGAAAACGGTTGGCATTTATGGAGCAAGCATGTGAGCCATTCCCTGCGCTCGAACATTTTATTTACTGCTCAGAACAACTCTACCAGATTTATTGTCTCCCTTTACAACAGTGGCTCCACAGAGTATATTATTTTCCCAAGTCACTAGTCAAACAGGCTTCACATTCTGCTCTACCCTCATCCAAAGTTTATGCTCTTCCCCTCCACTCCATGTTAAACACTACAATAGTCAAGTGAGAAAAGAGATGCCATTTAGTGTACCCAAGGCCTAACATCTATAAATTTGTGCAATCTGGATTCAACACCAATTTTATGTGATCAAAGCCCATGCTGCTCTTACAAGGGGTTAATTCGGGGGTTTTCTTTTCCATCCAGTGAAAGTCTTTTGAAAATTAATGAAAATTACTTCAAAAGCACACCCTCTTATTTCCCTACTGAGTTACAGTCATCTGAAGGATGAAAATTAAAAATAATAAAAAAAAAAAACAGAAACAAAACCAAACTGCAATAGGACTCCCAGTGCCAACGATCATTAGTGGATAATTTCATGAGCATGTTTAAGAGCCTGATCATGTTGTTCCTACTGTTTGGCTTAATAACCTGAGAAACTTGTGGATGTCTCAGATCTCACCAGCTTCATTTAGGTTTTAAATCCAAACAAGAGACATTCGATGCTTGCATATGCTATGTTTGTGGCTAGGATCACTTATTTTGTAGGCTAATCTTAACCAGTTCCTTCAATTTGTCTTAATCATAGCACATAATAGGACCTTTTATGTACCCCTCTCTTAGACAAACTCGTGCCATCTGCTTATTCAGTAAAGAGGCTATTCTGAGCTTTGGATTGACTAGAGAGCTCAGAACATAACAGATGTTTCACATATATTTGACTTCAACTGTGCATGGAATAGGTCTGGTTATTAGAACTAGATATGTTACACCATAAGCTGAAATTAGCGTGTCAGTCACTCATATATCGTGACCCAAATAATCACTGTGGGGAGTTATTTTGTTTTCTTTTCTTCCTCAGATGTCAGTAGGATCAATAACTGAGTTTTTTCAATAAATATGTGTATCTGTAAGATTTCTGACTATATGGTGTCACTGTGTTAACTGCTGTGGATTTTGTGCAGAAGGATATATCAAAGTACAGCTGGGGATAATAAATATGTAAACAGCACTTAAGTACAAGGTGAAAAGTGCTGTTACGGAGCTGGGCAGAATTCGTTTTAAGGTATTAAGGAAGCTTAATGTTTGTCATTTTGTTCTTTATGGAGTTGGATTACTCAAGGAAAAAGCTCAGGATATTTATAGAATTAGAAAAGGAGTGGGGACAAAAAGGAAAAGGGTAAGAAACAGTGAATGAGGATTCTGGAAAGCTCTCTCAGAATCATTTGGCCTTTACTCTGAGACCCTAGACTGAAGCTAATTCAGGAAAATGTGATTCTCAGCAGGCCTCTATATTCTGTCCTCATAACTTAAGATAAATGGGTTTATTGATCTTCATTACTATTGTTTTTCATGGAGGGGCATATCTTGTCCTTGTCTGCCTTTTGTTTTTACCCCAGGAGAGGTAGAACAACTATCCTGATATAACAGAGTTTGTTAATGGAAAATTTGGGATTTATATTTTTAGGCTCATCTTCAAGGCTTTTTCTCTACTCTGCCATGTCTCAAGGTGTCACTGAAGAAAACAGAGCAAGTAGATGCCGCAAAGCTTACTACTGGCTCTCATTTTCATTATCACATTACTGTATACAGATACTGGAACTATTTAAGCAGAACACTAAGGCATCATTTAAGCTAGAGTGTGGTAATCAGCCATCCTAATACTAAGAAAAAAAGGGAAGTGAAAACATACAACAATAACAATATCCAACACTTATCAGATACATACAATTTGCCAAGCAAAACACAATTATAAAATAGGTATTCTTGCTTTATATATGAGGCAACCAGTTCAGAGACGTTAGCCAACTCGGGGTGGAATGATTTGAAACTAGCAGCGCTGGTGCACAAAGTCCCACTGTTAACCAGTATGAAATGCTCTACAAACACTTTCATAGGCACCTACTTTGAGGCATTTTATGATCCATGAGGCAGCTGTATTTTAAAAATGCTCACTTGAAAAATAAAGATTTTCATCTGCAAATAAAGTACCCCACTGCTTTCTCAAAATATTTCTTTCTGTCTATAGGATCATTTGAGATCAGTTTTTTCCTGCTTTTTTCTCATTTTCTTTGCAAATCTGAATATGATTTGGTTAACAAACCAGTCCTCTAAAGGACCAAAAGTCTGACAATCCAGAAAATTAGGATTTAGCCTGTGGTCTCTTGCATCATCTTGAAACTCTCCCGTCACGTGCCTATAGAGATAAGTACACCAGTGCTTGGGTGGTTCAGTCCGTTAAGCATCTGACTCTTGAGGCCAACTCAGGTTATGATGTCATGGTTCATGAGACTGAACCCTATCTTGGGCTTCGTGATGACACCACAGAGCCTTCTTGGGACTTTCTCTCTTCTTCTCTCTCTGCCTCTCCCTGACTGCGCACATGCTCTGTCTCTCTCTCTCTGTCTCTCTCTCTCTCTCGCTCTGTGAAAATAAACAAAAAACTTTAAAATAGATAGATAAATAAACAGACAAGAAGAGCCTATTGTAAATGTTTACTCAGTAAAAAATATCACACTTTCTGTAAGAGCTCACATCACAACTCAAGTTTTGAAACATAATCCAGACTCTTCACATAAGTCCTGTCCTAACAGGAAGCTTCCTAAGAATAAGGAAAAGAGTTCAGTGACAAGAGAAAAGTATGGTGTGACTTGGCCTGGGGACAGAGCTGCATTACAACGTAGTTCAGTGCTGTTAGAGTTTATTGTGTGGGGTATTCCTTTGTCTTCCTAATGTATTATTAATGCCTTGTAAATAAGTGCTCACACTGTACCAACTCACATGAATTTTCACCAGCCAGCCCTGCCCCAGGGAGCTGTACTTGTAATAAAAGGAGTAAATGGACATACTTCTCATGTCATTTGGTATAAGTCAGGCCTTAATCACCAGGCAGAAGAAGAATTTTGAATTACAATTGTGAATGGATATGTTTATTTTATTCTGTTTTAAGCTACTTAAATCTCTGCTAAGCTAATCATTATGCTTCAATTTGGACTCTATGGAAAAATCCAGCAAATACTGTCTCTTGATCTTATGTTGGGGATCAGGATGCCCACATTACACATTTTATTTCTGAATCTCAAACTTGCCTGTTTGCCAAGATAATTCACTTTTTGTTAGTTGTCTTTTAGCTCCCTGTTGATTTTCAGTTTACTCTCTATCTGGTTCTGTATGTTAATTTGCGATTCCTGCCATGCCTTTGGGTTACTTTTGCTTCAGCTCAACCATAATAAATGTAAGTTCAATGATTTTATCACATAAAGAAGGGCTTGGGCTTTTTCATGATCTAGTCCAAAGCACAGCCAGCATTGCATAATTTCAGAAGGTTCTTGATTTATATTGAATGATAAGACTATTGAAATTGAATTTTCATTTAAAAAATGTTAAATCAATATTGGCAAGGGGTGAGTGTGTGTATGTGTGTGTGTGTGTGTGTGTGTGTGTGTGTGTTGATTGGAAGATGTATGCACAAAATCTAAATCTTTGGGGAAGAAGCTATGGTTGAAAGAGATTGAGTAGTGTTTTCATCAAACACCTTGCTTGGAAACCACAGATATTAATCTTTCCAAGTCAACACATTGTATCCCTGTTCAATATATCCTTTTCAATTTTGGTACCTTCCTTCACCCTGAGCAGAGTTGTTGAAACGGATCTATGCTATAGGTGGAAATCATCTTGCTAAAACATAGGAAGCACTGAAAATATTAAAACAGAGTCGGATAATCTCCCACCCACAAGCGTGTTTGATTTAGGGAAAGCGAGTGCCTATCGTGTGAAACTGTGTGGCATCAGTCCCTAGAACCCAGGGGCTAACTGACCTGAAAGCTCTAGTTACCAGAGAAGATGTCCGTAAAGAGCTTGTGTGACATGTGGCATCTGTAGAAATAAATTGATTAAGACATATTTCTCTGAGACAGTGGAAGAGTATTACTTACCTGTTATGCACATCAAAATCATTGACTATAACAATAGCTCAATTTGTTGTACTTAGACTATGCCAGCCACTGTTTCAAGGGTTTTATATGTATTGACTCATAGAATAGCTTAAAAGATAGGTGCTGTTGTCATTTTACAGATGAGGAAATTGAGACACAAAGAGTATAAGCAATTTACCTAAAATCAAACAGTTGACTCCTGGGTTATTTATTTCTAGAGCCCTCACTCTTAATTTCTGTCTTATACTATTTCTTGAATTGTGTGGTCATGTTCACCTAGATAATAAATTGACAGGTAACACCTCTGTGTTCCCCTCTTAAAGTTCCCCTTAAAGTTCCCCTCTTAAAGTTCCCCACCCTCCACTTAATGTAGGAGAGTGTCTCCCACACCCAGAATAAGAAATAAAGAGTTGTGTCTTCCACACCCTGGAATGAAAATTTAATGCCTTTTCTACATGATTGTATGTAAGTCTCATTAGGAGATTGAGTGACTTATGTCATTGTCCAGTCCTGGTAGCTGGGGCTCACGGTGTATTTACTATGATGTTTATTTCTCACCTAGCCTAGACAGTACTCCATCTTGCTTAGTGCTCACATCTAAGTGCCAAGGAATTAAGATTCGTCTACTGGGTTTTGAAGAGCCATCTGTTTGCTTTACTTGGTTAACTCGAAATGTGTCTGCAAAAACATCATGGTGTTCTTGCTATAAGTCAAGTTGCCGATTAATTTACTTAACCTTTTAAAGCCTTGGTTTGCTCATCTGTTCAATGGCAAGAATAATGATGATGCACTATTCATGTGGTTTTGTGACCATTAAGGGAACAGTAACACATAAATCATTTTTCAGCTGCAATAACAGATATTAGTCATTAGAGTGGGTATAGTTATAGATCTGTCACCCCACCCAGAAGTAATAGGGAGGCACTCAGATTGGAAAAAGGCCATGCTCTAATGAGAATCTGAGCTAAAAATCAACCCATTTGCAGAGCTCTATGGGTTCCCTGTGGTGCCCATAGGAATGACTTAATCCCGGTAGAAACTGAGGAATAGTTCAAAGTGGCTCTTGTGCTGTTTGGACTAGGGTACTAATGAACACTACATTTTAAATAACACTGTCTTAATCTTCAGCATTTGCCATATACTCATGCCCCCTAATATTAAATCCCTCCATAATCTGGTTCTATCTTCTTTTGAGTTTGGAAGTATTGGTATAACATCAGGGAAAGAGTGGGAGAAAGAGAAATAACTCATTACCCCAAACTCACTTTCCCAAAGGGAGGTAAGGAAAACAAGGTATCTATTATTATTTCTGAGTGACTCATTTAGGAAATTTTTTTCTGGCACATGTTCTCAAGTCATAATTTTTCTTCATTTGAAGTCCTCTAATGTAAAATATGCTTCCTACCATTTCCAATTAATTTATTGCACATCCCCTCTCAAAAATTTGTTAACTTGAGGTGCCCACGTGGCTCAGATGGTTAAGTGGTGGACTTTTGATTTCAGTTCAGGTCATGATCCCAGGGCCGTGGGATCCAGCCCTGTGTTGGGCTCTGTGCTGAGCATGGAACCTGCTTGAGGTTTTCTCTCTCCCTCTGCCCTTCTCTCCTGCTCGCTCTCTCTTTGAAATAAAAATTTAAAAAATGGTCAACCTGCTCTTTTCCTTTGATACCAGGGACATGTGTCCAAGGGTTATTTTCAAGGGGTTTCTCTTTTTACATTCAGTTTGGGTCTCAACCCTGAGTCTACATCTGTCCTCTTAACTAGTTGAGAAAGTCAAAGCTCAGTGGGGGTGTTACAGGAGGATGAGAAAGAAGCTGGTCCTTGTCTCATGGAGTCGAAGAATGAATCTTACGGAGAACAGAGTGAGCAAAGTGATGGAGTTTATTGAGGGAAAGTATAAAGCTCTCAAGAGCGAGAGGGGTCCTGACTGGGTAGCTGCCGAGGATTTCTGCCCCTTTTCACTGGGACCTTATCAGAAAGTTTGTGAGACTCCACACACAGCACGTGGCCCAGGCAGGTCTGGAATATATTTATCATTCCCCACCCCCACCCCCAAACTCTGCTGCTTCTTCAGCTTCCCACTTGCAACTGCAGATTTCCTTCCCAAAGGCCCCCTATCTCTGCCTGCCTAACTTTAACACTTTCCTGACTCAGGTATACCAAAAAGTTAGAGCAATCTTGAAAACAAAAAACAGAACTGGAGGAATCACAATTCCAGACTTCAAGTGATATCACAAAGCTCTAGTGATCAAAACAGTATGGTACTGGCATAAAAATAGACACATAGATCAGTGGAACAGAATAAAAAACCAGAAATGAACTCACAACTGCATGGTCAATTTACCTTTGACAAAGGAGGAAAGACTATGCAGTGAGAAAAAGACAGTCTCTTCAACAAATAGTTTCGAGAAAACTGGAAAGTCACATGAAAAAGAATGAAATTGGACCATTTTCTTACATCATACACAAAGATAAACTCAAAATGGATTAAATAGCCAAACAGGAGACCTGAAACCATACAAAATCCTAGAAGATAGCACAGGTAGTAATTTCTCTGATATCAGCCATAGTATCTTATTGCTAGATATGTCTCCCAAGGCAAAATAAATAAAAGCAAAAATAAACTATTGGGTATATACCAAAATAAGAAGCTTGTGAACAGTTGAGGAAATAAACAGCAAAACTAAAAGGCAACAAATGGAATGGGAGAAGATATTTGAAAATGATCTATCTGATAAAGGGTTAGTATCCAAAACAGACAAAGAACTTATGCAATTCAACACCCCAAAACAATCCAAATTATAAATGGGCAGAAGACACAAACAGACATTTCCCCAAATAAGACATCCAGATGGCCAACAGAGACATGAAATAATGCTCAATATCACCCATCATCAGGTAAATGCAAATCAAAACTAGAATGAGATATCACCTCACACCTGTCAGAATGGCTACAATGAACAACATGAGAAACCACACATGTTGGTGAGGATGTGGAGAAAGGGAGACCCTCTTGCACTGCTGGTGAGAAGGCAAACTAGAGCAACCACTTTGGAAGACAGTATGGAGGTTCCTCAAAAGTTAAAAATTGAGCCACCTTATGATCCAGTAATCACACTATTGGGTGTTTACTCAAAGAATACAAAAACACTAATTCAAAGGGATGCATGTACCCCTATATTTATATATTTATTTACAATGATATGTATTATCATATATATGTAATATGTAGTGTATTATTTACAATAGCCAAATTATGGAAGCAGCCCATGTTTTCTTCATAGATGAATGGGTAAAGAAGATATGGATATACATACACACATACATACATATAGAATATATATATATGGAATATATATATAGAGAGAGAGACAGAGAGAGAGAGAGACAGAAAGAGAGAGACAGAGAGAGAGAGAGAGACAGAGAGAATTACTTACCCCTAAAAATTAATGAAATCTTGCCATTTGCAATGATGTGAATGGACCTGGAGACTATTATACTGAGCAAAATAAGTCAGTCAGAGAAAACCAAGCACCATACGATTTCACTCATATGTGGAAGTCAAGAAACAATACAAATAAGTAAAAGAAGAAAGAGACAAATTAGAAAACAGACCCCATGTATAGAGAACAAACTGATGGTTACCAGAGGGAAGAGGGTGGGGAATGGGTGAAATAGGTGATGGTGATTAAGTACCCTTATGATGATGAGCAGTGAGTAATGTGCAGAATTGTTGAATCACAATGTTGTGCACCTGAAGCTAATATAACACTGTGTGTTAACTATACTGAAATTAAAACAAAAAAAACTTAATAAAAAAATTAATGGACATAAAGATAGTGTCTCTTAGCTTGAACTTTTCTAGGCCAGCTGTAGTCACTTAAATCTACTGATAATGACATCTCCAGGAATGCATCATTAGAGGAAAGGATGGTCTCTATTAGAAAACAGATTAGGAAAATCCACACAAGCAAAAAACTGACTTTGACTGGGGCACTAGTTTCTAAAGAGGAGAGTTAAATAATTGGGATTTGAGAAGCATGTGCCTTTGAAGAGCTTGAGACACAATCCCCAGGAAAGGTTCACCACACCTCCCCCTAGCAGAAAAGAAATATTCCTTGAAAGTATTTACTATCTTTTTGCCAAATTTCCCAAGAATGCCAAGCAGCTTTCTTATTACTAAATTGGCTTAGAGGTATCATGAGTTAGTAGGGGAAGGGATGTTTGGAGAAGGTATATACCAATGGATCATTTGTTGGAAATGAAACAACTCTTCGACATTTCTGAAGAAGTATTCTCGTTTAAGTAAGACTGTTTCTGTAAACCCAGTTGGGGATTTGTTGGCAAATTTGATCTTTCCTAAGTGTGTCATGATTTGTAGACCTCAAACAAGGTATGTCCATCCAAGAAGTGCTCGTGGGATACCTAGGGCAAATGAGCATCTCTGAGCCTTTCCCTGTAACATATACAAGGTCTGATTTTTGAGCCACCAGAACATTCCTGCTGCTCAAAAACTATTTCACCGCTGCCTGTCACAATGACTGAAATTTTACCATTATAAGTTACAATTTGGCACAATCAACTCTTGTCGAGATTATTGACAGGGTAAATGTGACATGCCTTGTTCAGGTCAGGCTGAAAACTAGCTGGTAATAAGTGTTCAGTGTGTACTTTGTCTCAATTCGGTAAAGTTCAATGGTGATTACCATTTTGGTGAAGCACAGCTGGTTTCTTGTATAAAATGATTTATGGCTCAAAACAGACCAGAATGATGGAACTGACCATTGCAGGTCCTAAAGAGAAGCTTGGAATAGGCTGAAATGGTCATTTTAGCTCAAGCCCTTGATGATCATAGTTTAAGGAATGCAATTATTAAAATAATTTTTTTTTACATTTATTTATGTCTGAGAGACAGAGTGAGACAAAGTGAGAGTGGGGGAGGGGCAGAGAGAGAGGGAGACACAGGATCAGAAGCAGGCTCCAGGCTCTGAGTTGTCAGCACAGAGCCCTACAAGAGGCTCGAACCCATAGACTGTGAGATCATGACCTGAGCCGAAGTCGGACGCTCAACCGACTGAGCCACCCAGGCGCCCCAAGGAATGCAATTATTAAAACACTCTATCTATTGGGTACTTTAGTGACCGTGAGACACTCTTTGTGGAAGGATTAACTGTGATAAAAATGTTGACACTCTGTGCCAAGAACTGTGCTACTTTCTCCATTTATGGATCTCATTTAAACGTGATCACTGCCGTGTGGAGTAAATTCTATCTCCATTTTAGAAATGGGGAGAGCTGGAGCTTCCACAGGTCAAGGATTGATTATAAATTCACACTAATTATCATGTGACATAACAATTCATGTCACAAGTCACAGGTGACATCCACACCACCATGTCAAACTATCTTACCCAGGACAAAACACACATCCTTGCCACTGCAGGTACAATTGGGAAGGGAATCAAAGTTCTATTGATTTTTGTTCTATGTAGATAAATTATAGCTTTTGACCCTTGTACTATATGGAAAGTATTAAAAAAATAACGAGTTCATTTTGTTGATGGCCATAGACAAAGACTTTGATATTTATGTAAGTGCTATCTGTAATGTTTTTGACTTAGTAAAATATTACAAAATGATAGCATGTCACTAGGGAGATCACAATATAAAGAGAGCTGATAAAGACTAGAAATTCCTAGGGTTGTCCTTCATTCCCTTAGTAAGTCATTTTTCTTTATCTTTAAATTATGATCGGATGAAAACGCATCAGATCAAAATGTCTCTAGTGGTGTTTTTCCAAAGCAAGGGCTAGTTTGTACTCTATCCTCCCTGCTGGAATATGATTGCCTGTGCGATCAAAGATGTGTGTGAGAGCAGAAGAGAGGGTGACTAGAAAGTTTGGGATGGGAACATGCTGCCGAGCTGTCAAATTCCTCTTTTTAATTAAAATATATACATTTCGCATGAAAATAAATTCAACTGGGTTCTTATTTTATAATTTATGTAGTTGGCTCCATGCACTTTGGCCTATCAGATTGCAGCACTTCTCTTTCCTCCTCTTGGAAAATTGATGGAGGACATAAGGTTGTGTGCCCCGAGTCCTATTACATATCTGCAGATCCCCCAAATAAGCGATCACATAAGGGAGGAGCTATCAGTGTTAGAAGGACTCCAACCCATAATCATGAAAACTTTGCACACTTAAATATTTAAGAAACAGGTCTAAACCACACAAACCAGGAAGACCCCAGAAGCAAGCCTTATTTTTGACTGGGAAGCCAATTACTTGCTTTCAGCAGCAAATAGACTATTGTGGTTTAATCTATGTAATATTTACATTTATCTATCTATATGCCCATCCGTCTATCTGCAGAAATTGCAAAATAACATTTGGTCCGTGTTCTGGTAGTTCACAGCTCCCTTTTCTATAGGACAATTCTAAAATTGGTGACATTTACGATAAAAGACCACATATGCAAGGGAACCTCAGAATTGACACTCTTTCTGAAAACAACTTTATAGTCTGCCTGTTATTCAGTGTCTTTCCCATCTCAGAGCCAGTCTACCTGCCTAGCTCCGTCTTGAGGAAGGAAACATTTCCTGGTGGAGGATGTTCCTCCCTCCATCTTTCGTTACAACTCTTCCTTCCAGAGGAAGGCTTCCTTCCAGAGGATGACTTAGGTAGACCCTGAACTTTTGCTTTTCCGAATCCTTATAGCTTTCCAGTTTAGATATGGGTATTTGAGTGCCATCCCCATAAAAGCCATGTTAATGTCACTGTTTAGGCCAGAAGTACGTGGTAATGATCATAGTGATGTATGAAGTGTGAAACGTGGTGTTCAGTCCAAGAAGAAACCTTTCGAGATAACTGAACATAGGTTCTTGGGTATTCTCTCTAATAACACAACCTAAATAATTGTATGATATTTTCATGTTTCATGTATATAAATTTAATGTGCCAGACTGCAAACTGCTTTAGAAAGGAGTAATTTTTTTTAAACAATGTCCACAATGCCTGAATCATACTATAATTAACCAACTAGTTGCAGAATAACTAAATCAATGGGATTATACCTCTTACAAAGGTAAAAAAGGATGATATAATTGTACTTTTATTTAGTGTTAAGAAGACATAAAATAAAGATTTAATAAGTACTGAGTCAAGTATAATTTATATGTATATATCTGTGCAGTAACATTTAATTTTTATTTGGATTAGTAATCACACAAATATGGATCAATACATCTCTAAGCTCAGGCAGATTTATCTTTTACCTTTTGCCACTAGCATTGCCTTTAATCTGCACACATCCCTTGTTTGGGGATTTATGAGAAATACAATTGTAGCTACAGATAGACACCTAGAAATGTTGTAAGTTAGATAACAGAAATTTTCACTAAACTATGATTCTCCTATTAGCAGTTCAGTTATGTTTGTGTCTCCACTCTGAATTCTTACAGCCTTCATAAACAACCATTTATTTCTTCGCGCACAAACATCAGTCACTAAAACCAGAAAGCCAGTTGGGCAAATAAAAATAAAGGTACCATGAAATTTCCAGAAGAGAGGTGCAGTATAAACATAACACCTTTTACCCAGCTTACTCCAACATACTGCCCCCATCCTATCAGCATCTCCAACTAGGAGGGCTGGACCAGCTGTTGGACACCGTTCATAATCTCATCATTTCCCTTCTTGAAGGTAGGCGGTGTGAACAAGACTGTCCAATCTGTCCTGTTAAATTAGGCTTTGAAACAGGCTGAGTGGTAATAATAATAACAATAATCACACATCGATCAGAGTCCCAGATTGGCACCTCAAGAAACATTTGACACTTTTCTCTCCGAATGCAATACATGTGACAAAGCATGCCAGAATTCACGCTGGTGCCCCCAGATACTTCCATAAAACCTGAACTCAAATTCCAATGCCGACTCTTCCGCTACCCTCGGCGTTCTACTTAGCAATGTATTATTTACTGCCATGACACCTGCTGTTGTTTTGCTCTGCTGCGATAGAGCTTACCTCTATTGAATATTCACTCTCTTCTCCCACAGATATGTGTCATATTTTCTTCCAGACCACCCTCCAATTCGGACTTGACGTTCACAGCACCTTCACCTGGAGCTGCCTGTGACGCGAACGCCAGAGCTGGTATGGGCAATGCTTTGCACAGACAGCCTGCACACCCTGCTATGATGGATTTACTGTGGTAGTGCATGCTTGTGCATTGTAGACAAACAGGAAGACCAAACTGAGTTGAGAGACTGAATGATGGACCATATTTCTTTATATTTCTTTATCTTAACCAAACCAAACCAAACAAACAAAACAAAACAAAACAAACAAAAAACAACCACCAACAGCAACCAAAACAAACCAAAACAAAACCACCTCTATAAATTTCCTGTGTCATTATGATTCTTTTGTTTAGACAACCTTTTGACTCTTAAGGACAGAAAGCATTGAAATTCAGTTGTGATATTGCATCAGGCAGGAATCCCTATAACATTGCTGCTTTGTAGCTGAATGTGTTTACTACACATTACCTCAAGAATCTGAATTTTCAGTCTTTAAAAATTAAAAAAAAAAAACAACCAACCAAATGAACAAACAAAATACTTCCCTGTTCTTATGTAATTTCACTGTACTCTCCTTATGCCTTTTCTTTCTCTTTTTTACCATGATAATTCTCTCTTTTACTCAGCTTGCTTGCTTCTCAATTAAAACTCTCTATTCTCTTACCTTCCACTAAGGACCTCTAATGTAGCATTGCTGATATAATTGTTTCTTTATCTCCTAATTGTGCCTCCCTGTATCCTCCTACAGGCCAGTGTATTCCAAGAACTGAGCTGAGTGATTGTCAAATGCCTCATGTTAGGTAAATATTTGCTGAATAACTAAATAAAAACTAACTTCATAAATTCTTCACACCATTATAAATGACAACCTATTTTAATATTGTATCTCCAAATCCTTTTTTGATCTTGCTTTAATTAAGCTGAGGCCAGAAATATTCCTTCTGAAAGCCACCTCCCACATGAAAACTAAACTCTCTCTGTTTGCCTCTATTCCCTTTGTCCTTTAAACCCAAACCCCATTTCTTTCCACTAAATGGAGAGCAAAGGAGTGATGATTGGATTAATGGAATATTAAAGATTAGACTGAAGAATCACTTTTTCATGAGCAGATGACAAAGTGAAGTCTGAAAAGGAAATAAAAAATGGAATCTGACACAAATCTCATATTGCACATCTGTAGCTCACTTAATGAAAGTTGGTATTGGTTTAATTTGGTTAAAAGTTTTGGATAAGTAGAATTTTCCATTAAAATAGTACAGCTCAAAGGAAAAAGTCACATTCTGAATAGACAGATTATCCAGTTTGGAGCCTTTCCCTGACTGGAATGTCACTCTACCAACCCTGGCATTAATTACCTTTGTCAAGTACCAGTCACAAAGTAGTTAAATTTTCAGTAAGCATGTAATCTAATCCAAATATGTCTCTTCATTCCCCATTGCCTACTTAGAAAATATTTATCAGAAAGTCTACATAAAATTCATAGAATATTGAAAACAGAAGGGAACTTGAAGTTTATTTTGTTCATAAGTATTCATCCCAAATTCATCCAGTCTCTTCCTCAACATTATAACAAGTTAATATTACCTTGATTCAAACCCACCCAGGCTTGGGGAATTAACCTAATCAGGATACATTATCCATAGTTGGACAGCTCAAAATGATTTGAAATTGCTTATATGGAACTTGACCCTACTATCTTTTCAGTGATGCTATCCTACCCCCTAGAGTCTAGAACAACAGCTTGTAATATATATTTTTAACACCTGATAATCTTTCAAATATATGGATATGGTTGTCAGTTGCCTTGTGAGGTTTCTAGCCATAAAGAGTCAACAGATAGGTCTAGTTAATACATATTCAATGGCAATTTATAGAAAAATATACGTACAAATACAATTTATTTCCTCTTTTTTTAATCTATCTGAATAGCATAAACATCATCTGACCTTAAAAAATATTACTCTATTAAATCTTTTAGGTTTTTATCTTTTCTATGTCTAAGATCTCTTAGTGTATTTCTTCTAGAAAATAAAAATGAAAGATATTTTAGAGGACCATATCGTGTGTGTGTGTGTGTGTGTGTGTGTGTGTGTTTAAATCCAATGACTTCCAAATGTAATTTCTAAGTCATTACAGATTTCGGTTGTTGCTATCATTGCTAAGGGTGGGGAAAATGGGAAAAAGATCTGATGCCCTTAAATTGGGAGGATCTCTCCAAAATTCCTTAAAAATAGGACTGTTTGATACTATTTTGATTAAATTCCCTGCTCAATTAAGAAAACATATTTTAAATAGATTTATTTTCTAGTAAGTTGACCAGTGGTTTTAAAGAATTTACCTGTTTGTTTGCTTGCTTGTTTGTTTGTTTTGGTCATCTTATTTTGAGGAAATACAGAAAGATTCAGAAAAGGAAGTAGGTGAGAATTTCAACATAACAAATTGATAATGTTGTGACCTTGACAAGAAACTAATTCCTCCAAGTTTCAGTTTTTCTCATGTGTAAAGCAGGCTGATTTGTTACTATTTTGCAAGAATATTTGTGTGTATGAAAAGAAGTGAAGAATGTATGCAAACCATATACTACTGGGGCCACAGCAAGAAAATTAAAGAACATGTGAGACATCGCTATTGCTATACACAGTGTCTAAAGTGAAATTAGCAGGATTTTTTATGTCCATTAGTTTGATTTTTTTAAAATTATTTAAGTAATAAACATTTCAAAAGAACATCTCTTTCTTACTTTGCTTAAAGCTTATCCATTGTGAGTTGTCATGTGGATGAAGAAAGAGAACAACTGTGCATGTTATGAGAAAGTACTAAGATGACAAGACATTTGATGAAGTCATTTGGGCACTTACTACTACTATGTGAAAGTTTTAAAAACTATATGAATATTGTAGAGTTTTTAGTGCCACATAGTGTAAACAACAGACACCTTCACCATACCTCATTCTTACTCCGTCCCTGAAGCAGACCACATCTTTTTGGCCCATTTTCAAGTTGGGAGGGTAGGGTCACTGTTAGCGTAATGGTCAAGGGTAGCATTGGGATGGATGTCCTGAAAGGGAATGCTAATTTTGCCTCTGTGGAAGGATACAAGGAGGGTGTGGGTTCAGCATGCATACTGCCAGAAAAACAGAAAATATACACCAAAGGTTTACCTTTGTCCAGGTAAGGACCAAGATAAAGGTTTATCTTGTCCATCCTTTCCTGTCTCATATCTCATGCTCAAGATGATGTCATTTCAAAATGGGGCAGAGGCAGCTTAAAATGTGCTCTGTTTTTAAAGAGGATTTGAGGTAATGGAAAAGGTGTTGTGGACCTCCTTAATACACTCACTACTCTCTTGGAGATTGGGTTAGTCCCCCAGAAATGATGTGAATCAATAATGGAAGAATCCTGAATCTAGAGATCATACTTCTTGCCCAAACTATGAACTCTACTACAGTGAAGGGTACCAGAATTTGCCACCCCGAAGTATGTCATTTGAGAATAAGGATTATTTTGAGCTAAGGGCACTTGAAAAACAGCAGTTGCAAAAAGGGTACCCTAATCTCCCCTTTCTTCCTGAAATTAGGAGATAAAACTCCTGCAGGAGGTGTGACCTCCCTCACCAGCAGGAAAGAAACATAAAACCAAGAAAACTGTACAGACAGAAATAATTAAATATATATTTTTAAAAATTTCCCATTAGCTTCTACACATATTTTTGTTACTTGCCCTCTGTTTGTTCAACCTATTATAAAAATGCATTTGCTTTTTGCTGCTCCTTTGGGTCTTTGTTTTTTTGTTTTTGTTGTTACTTGTTTTTTTGTTTTGTGAGGGCTCTCATGTCATGTAAAACTTACATTAAATACATGTGTATGTTTTCCTCCTGCTAATCTGTCTTATATGAATTTAATTTTCAAACCCAATAAAAAGCCCAAAGAAGGTAAAGATAACTTTTTTTTTGCCTCCCCTCCAATAGTACTTCAGGGTTAAAATTATCTTTCTGCTTCTGACACTATACTACCCTTGTTCTCTGGCTAAGGGTACTCAATTTCTTTACTCATTTTCATGAGGTTAGAAAATAATTCATCATGGGAATTGGATGGGCAACACAGTTTGTCTTGATGCTAGGAGATAAGAGAAAGTGAATCAAAAAGTAAAGTAAATGATATTTACTGAGCATCTTCTATATTCCTATGACCACATTGGGTCCCTTACACTCACTACGTCACTAATATTCACATTGCCAAATATAATAATTATCCTTTTAATAGATGAGGAAACCCAAGGTCTTGAGGATGTTGAAGAGCTCCCAAATACATAAAATTGGTAAATAAATATTGGAATCAATATTGATGTGTAATTAATCCAAAGTCCTTTTACTTTCTATAATCATTAGCTACCTTTCTAGAAAAAACAACTGCTTATTAAAGAAAAGAGACATGAAACACATTTATAAATATTTTTATCAAAAATAATGAAAATATTAAAAGTTTTTTTGCCTAAAATATGACCTTCCATTATCTCCAAAATTAACTTTTATGGTATGCATCATGCTGTCATACTGCTGGATAAATGAGGCATTGTTGGAACCAAGGAAGAGAATAAAATGATTGATGAGTCACCAAATGCCATGAGTGAATTTGTTTTCAAAACTTCTGCCTCCTCTGTGTTTGATAAAAGATTCCTATCAACTGTATTTTATATGTGGAAACAGTCATTTCAGCCAGTTTTAATTTAAAAGGATGAATTCAACATTGACAGCACTGAGAAAATGTTTGTATCCATATATTTCGACATTGAACTCAATGCTTACTTGGATTCAATTAAAGGTAATTGAAACAAAGACTGTCACATTACTGGCTGAAATGCTACTTGTCAAAATTAACACAGCAGTGTACCTGGAAGATTAAATACAGCATTCCTCGAGATGCGATGTAATAAAAAAACACTCATCTGAAGTACAAATTGCCACATAACGAAGATACTTGGAAATAGAGTCCCAAAATACAAAGGAAAAAGGGCAAAGTGATGAACAATTGGAAAATAAAGTGAAAAACTAACAATCATATCTCAATCGCAATGAGTCTGCAATCTCTCTCTCTAGAAATCTGTCTCTTACCCAATCTTTCTACAGTTTTTAAGAGCTTAGAAATGTACATACAGGATGATATATTTTTTCACTTATGGAATACACATTTAAAAAAGTTCAGATGTGTTCATTGTGAAAGTAATATTCTCATGGGCTGTTGCTGGTAGTGCAAACTGGTGCAATTATTTCAGATATAATTTTAATAAATAGATGTTAAATCGGTAAATGTGAATATAAACATTTGAGATATTTATTTTGCAAAATTCCACTTCTGGGAATCTATGCAAAAAAATAATTACTTTTTATTAAAAAAGTTATTTTAATATTTATTTATTTTGGGGAGACAGAGAGACAGAGTGGGGGAGGGGCAGAGAGAGAAAGGGAGACAGAATCTGAAGCAGGCTCCAGGCTGTGGGTCGTCATCGCAGAGCCCATCCCGGGACTTGAACCCATGAAGCATGGGATCATGATCTGGACTGATGTCAGTCGCTCAACTGATGAGCCACCCATGTGCCCCCAAATACAGAATTATTTTATTCAACATTATTTATAATTAGATAATAATTATAATTATAATAAGATTAAAACATTTTAGATATTCCACCTATACTGTTTTTGTCTTGCATTTATTTTTTTAATGTTTATTTATTTTGAGAGATAGAGAGAGAGAACACGCATGTGTGAGCCAAAGGGAGGACAGACGGAGAATGCCAAGCAGCTCCACATGCAACAAATGGAGCCTGAAGTGGGACTTGATCTAATGACCTTGGCCAATATCAAGAATTGCCTAACCGACTGAGCCACCCCGTCTCACCCCACCTATACAGTTCTTAAGAGAGGGCATATAAGCACAAAGATTTATCAAGATTTATTTTGAAATGTAAATAAATTATTTACATACATACTTTTTTTTTTTTGAAAGAAAGAGCGTGAGTGGCAGAGGGGCAGATAGAGAAGGAGAGAGAGAATCCTAAGCAGGCTCCTCAGCCAGTGCAGAGTCCAGTGCAGGGAATTGATCCTACGACCATGGTAGATGACGTGAGCTGAAATCAGGAGTCAGATGCTTAAGTGACTGAATCTCCCAGGCACCCTCTATATACACACTTTTAGTGCAAAACCATTTGTGATCAAATTTCCTTATTGATATAAAATGCAGTAACCTTTCTTTCTTTTGGTCAAATTTGTTAAATTGGAGATTTTATTCAACCAGAAACCCAGAGAATAATTTAAACGACTTAATTTTTTCTGGCACTTTATTTTGAACATTGACTTTTTTTTTTTCCCTATGAAAATAATGACCCAAATGAAACAACACTCTCAATACCACTTCCTACCAATTGCTGTGTTTGGAGCCAGTTGTTTTAATTTTTTTTTTTTTAACATTTATTTATTTTTGAGACAGAGAGAGACAGAGCGTGAACGGGGGAGGGTCAGAAAGAGAGGGAGACACAGAATCTGAAACAGGCTCCAGGCTCTGAGCTGTCAGCACAGAGCCTGACACGGGGCTTGAACTCACGTCTGAGCTGAAGTCAGATGCTCAACCAACTGAGCCACCCAGCCAGCCACCCCAGGAAGAAACTAAATTGATTGCACAATCAAGAGAATAAAGTGTTCAGGCTCAGAAATAAGTGACATTAAAACAACTGGCTCTGGCGCCTGGGTGGCTCAATCGGTTAAGCTTCCGACTTCAGCTCAGGTCATGATCTCACAGTCCGTGAGTTGGAGCCCCGCGTCGGGCTCTGTGCTGACAGCTCAGAGGCTGGAGCCTGCTTCAGATTCTGTCTCCATCTCTCTCTCTGCCCCTCCCTTGCTTGCATAGCCTCTCTCTCTGTCTCTCTGTCTCTCAAATATAAATGAACATTAAAAATTTTTTTTTAAAGATAGTTTATTCCTAATAAGATTCTATAAAACCTTTTCACATTCAGGCAGCAGTCTTCAGTGTTTGGTAACCACATATATAACTATTATCACTATTATTACCTGTTATCAGTGTGCCATCTTTGTCATCATCACCCTCACCATCATTGTCACCATCATCATATGCATTGATGTAATTTTATGGGTTTCAAATTGTGCTAGCATTATTTACATGGATATTGTTCAAGTCAGGTTCACTATAACCTTATGAGATCTCTATACATTAAGTGTTGTCACTCACAGATAAGTAGCAGAGGCTTAGCAGAATTATCTAACATCACATAGCAAATACATGTCAGAAGGTTCCAGAAGCCTGACCCTGGACCCTGCTTCAGAGCAATTGGAGCCACACCTGGTTGAATATATCTTCTACTTCACCCACCCCATCTACCTGTTGTGGCATTAAAGCAAACCATTTTCCATGAAGCAGTCAAATATAGATTAATGAAAACATAAAGATATATAAACATATTGTTGCTAATTAGATTACCTCAGGAATAAATTGCTAAAGTTTAGGTTGTGAAGATACAAGTGTATACAAGGATGCAGAGGGAAGAGTTAGCATTGTCCAAATGCTATATTAGAACTTTTCTTTTCAAGGGGCACCTGGGTGGCTCAGTCATTTAAGCGACCAACTCTTGATCTCAGCTCAGGCAATGATCTCATGGTTTGTGAGTTCCAGCCCTGCATTGACCTCTGCACTGACAGTGTAGAGCCTGCTTGGGATTCTCTGTCTCTTCCTCCCTCTTTGCATCTCCAACAGAAACATTCTCTCTCCCTCTTTCTCGAAAGAAGTGAAGAAGGAAATGAAAGAAGGAGAGAAAGAAATAAAAGAAAGAAAGAAAAAGAAAGAAAGAGAGAAGAACTTTTCTTTTCAAGCATGGACATTTTCAGAGACTAGAGATTAATTACAATAATCTTTTCTTTCATCTTGAGTTATAAAGCTTTCTCATTCTCATAATCTTCCCAGTTTTGGGGATTCACCTGAGACTCTATGTGAAAAGTAAAAAAACTGTCTGGTACATGTCTTCTTCAGCAAGTCAGGAATTCATGAACAGGTTTCTATAGACACATTTTGGAATATAGATCTGACATGAAAATAGTCATATGCGACTGAAATTGTTTCAATGGCTATGATAAGGGGAAGCATTAGTACAAGCATAATTAATCTAAGATCATTAATTTTACTTTAGTTTTAATCAGAAACTATAGACCTATTAAATTTTAATTAATAAAATTACATATTGTGGTGTGATGTTTTTGCACAAAAATGTAAAATCACGTTTTGTTGCAAGTTTTGTTTTACTGTATGAGTCTAAAGATGCTACTTAGTCTTTCTTTGATAGGCATGCCCATACTTTTGGATACCACCTGCAACTTTCTCCCCATCTTATAAAAGTGTATTGCTGTTGTTCTTTGTCATTCTGTACAAATGTGTTCCTATTAGAAATAGCCACTTGTCCTGTGGGTAAATTAAGTTTTGGAAATTTATCTGAGACAAGACAACAGTGTTGTTGTTACAAGTATGAGCTTTCTGATAATAGAGCTCATTCTTTTACCTGTATCTAAAAGCTAGAAACACTTCTGTGGTGCTTTGAAGATGCTTGACAAATTATCACTCTATTAACATGGCCCCATACTTTTAATCAGATGTTCTGCTACGGTGCAGAAACAGCTTTGCATACAACAGACCTAAGAGAGGCTGGAAATTTACCTGTTGATTTAACTGTAAGAGTTTTAATAATGTATCATTAGACTTTGGATCCATTTTGTCCTGGTCTTCCTGAATTTTCCTTGAGATGATATGAAACTCTTTAAAAATCCTAAAAACAAAAGAATTAGGTGGGCAAAGAACTGGCCCCCTTTAGAATCCCTTGGCAAAGCATATGGCATACTCCCTTACCCGGTTTCTAATACCTGCATAACAAATTTATGGAAGAACACATTTTATCTAAGAATCTTCACATAGCCTCTTATCTGATCTTCATAGCAAAATCAGACAAAGCCAGAAAAGGTTCTATTCCCTCTTTGACAGTTGAGAAAACATATATGCAAGGGAATTATTTGCCTAAAGTCACAGAGCTAATAAGAGTTAATGTACAATTCTGTTTTCCTTTACCTTTCCTTTACCTCTGTGCTTACTGACTGAAAACTCACATAGCTTCCAGGTTCTATCTATTATCTATCTGTCTATCTATCTATCTATCTATCTATCATCTATCATCTCTCTACTATATCTGTTACTAATAGCCAAATATTTTTATGATTTCAATTTTTTAATGCTTATTTACTTGAGAGAGATAGAGAGAGAGAGAGAGAGAGAGAGAGAGAGCACAAATGGAGAAGAGGCAGACAGAGACGCAGAGAGAAAATCCCAAGCAGGCTCTATGCTCAGTATGGAGACTGAGGTGGGGCTTGATCTCACCAACTATGGGATCATGACCTGAGAAAAAATCAAGAGTTGGACACTTAACCAACTGAGCCACCCAGGTGCCCCAATAGCCAACTCTTGAACACAGCTGCTACATTTGTTAAGCAACTGCTTCATTATTGACTGTATATGCATTACCTCGTTTAAATACCACAACCACTTTGATACTATGTTCTCTGAATTCTACATCAGAAGAAATGATAGGACACACTGGTAGGGTCACCTCTATTACCTCTATCATTAGCAATCACTTACAGCCAGAGGAGAAGTGATTCTGATGTGACTTTGTCCATAACAACTAGTATAGTATTATCCGTTTATAGAATGGAGATGAATATTTTATGTTGCGGAAACCACAGTAGTTAAACAAGTACATCGTGTTTGTTAACTGCTTCTTATAATTCTTAGTTATAGAGAGGAGTCCAATGAAGAATGGCAATGTATTCTATAGAATCAGTCATCTGAAGTCACCCATGGTCACTGGGCTCTGGCATTTCTCACTGGCTAAACATGTTTCAGTTACAAAAAGTGAAACCCTTAATGGGTTGATTGTTTCCCTTTGCATTAGGGAAATTCACTTGGGAAGGGGGGCAGTTATTACTCTTTATGGTGCCATTCATTTACATTCCCATAAGGGTCCCCAGGGTTTTTGTGACGGGTGTTTGTTATGCTGGAGGTGCAGCACAGCCAATGGTGCAGGAAAGAAGATGAACTTTTTGAATGCTGCTATTATTTATTTCAAGTAGACAAGCAAGCCTTTCTCTCAGACGTAGACCTGTAGTTAACCTTAGACTGTGTATTTTCTTGTAAAGAGATGAAACAATTCCAGGCAATGGCTAGGAGGAAGCTTCCAGCAATTCCGACACCCAAATCTTTCAGTTGGAAAGTTGTTGAAGGCTGTTAAACATGTTAAATCAAGCATATTTTGCAAAATTTAGAAAAAGGACGAAGAGTTTGCATCACTTATAATGTGGGAAACTTTTCTCTAGATTTGCTTCTCGTCTTAACTTTCTTATCTTTTAGTTAATTTTCCTCTTACAGCAGGATTGGAGGACTGAGCTACTGAATGCTGCTCCTTGCCTCCAGGATCTCCAGAAATGAATTCTGTTCTGAATAACAAAACATTTCCCTATGTATTTTATCTATGGAGCATGATATAATGCGATGGTTTCCCAAACTGCAGGGTACATAAAAGTCCCTTGGATCCTCTGATCACAATGCACCTTCCTGGACCTCAACCTCGTATTCAGAATCAGGTGCTCAGAATCGGTACTCTTACGCTTGGGTTGAGAAACCATAGCCAACAAGCCAAATCTAGCCTGATGCTTGTCTCGTTAAGTAAAGTTATACTGAAACACAAGTTCCAAGTTGGTTCATTGACATGTTGTTTATGGTTCATTTTTACTACAAAGCAGAGTTGAATACTTATGCCATTGACCTTATGGATTGCAAAGCCCCTGGTCTAAAATCCTGAAATACGTTTGTATTCAATCAAACGTATTGATATACGTTTGTATTTCAGGCTCTTATACTAAATATCATCAAATCCTACCACTATCGAAGATGAAATGTTACATCTCAGAGGTATTTATGCCCCCTGGGTTTTCACATTCTTCCAACAAAGCTTCCCTTGCCATGAACCCTGATCTAAATGGACTGAAGTGAGCATAAAGGCAGTGTCCCCTCATATTATGATACTAAGGTAACTGAGTAGGTGTGCCCATGTACATATTGTATACCACCTCTCCAGCCTCTCAACCTCCCCACCTCTCCAATTCTAATTCAAAAGAATGGTTTATCTCTGAAGTAGCTAATTGTTTCTAGACCTATCCCCCCAAAAAAGGAAAAGAATTCTAGAACATGTAGTTGACTAATGCTGTGTTCATCTCCTAGAGTGGTCTTGATACTTAGATATTGCAAAGCTGGGACAGTGCACATAGTTCAGCCTGCAACCATGAGCTGGGATACATGTTATAAAATTACCTGTCTGTGATGACTACATATTGTTGATCATTCTAACGATTACCCTAATTTATCAACATTTTAAATCATTTAGCTTAAATGTCCTCCCTGACCTCCAAGTATATCAACCGTTAAGTTACAATTTCAAACCCCATCCACTGTCCACTGCTTGCCTTACAAGCATCATAAATGTCAAAAGATCATTTGAAGAATAATAAGCAAAACCTACCAAAATTTGATGAAATATTTAAACCTACAAATGCAAGACATGTGATGAACTCTACATAAGAAAAAACAAGAGTACAGGGAGACACATTATAATCAAATGGCTGAAAACAAAGAAATATTTTGAAAGTCACAAGAGAGGAACGTGTCATATACAAGAGAATGTCGGTAAGATTATTAGCTGATTTCTCATGAGACATAAGAAGGCAGTGGGATGATCTATTTAAAGCACCAAAGAAAAAAATCCCGGAAAACAAAAAAATTCTATATGCATCAAAGCCGCCCTTCAAAGTTGAGGGAAAAACAAAATATTCCAGGATAAACAACAAACTGAGGGAGTTTATTACCAATAGATCTGTCTAATGAGAAACAAGAGAAAAATCTTTTCATTTGTAGTGAGAAGATACTAGACAATAACTCCAAGACATATGAAGTTATAAACTCTCCAGTAAAAGTAAATACATGCACAAATATAAAACTCAATGTAATTGTTGTTATGCTATTACATTAGTCTTATATAGCATATCGTATTAAGGTAATTAATATTTCATTAATACTTTTTATTTTCTACAGGATTTAAAAGACAAATGCATGAAAACGTTTATATATCTGTGATATTAAGCACATGATGTAGGAAGATATAATGTGTCTCATCAGTAACAAAAAACAAGGGAGGTTGGGAAATGGAGCTGTACAGAAGGAGAGTTTTTATATGAGGTTACACTTAAGTTAGCATCGATTTAAATTAGACAGTTTTAACTTTAGGGTGCTATATGTAATCCCTATGGCAACTGGAAAGAAAATATCTATAGAATATTCATGAAAAGAGATGAGAAGGGAATGTAAATGTATCACTACAGGACGTCAGCAAAATAGTGGACCAGGAAGCCCCAGGCCCTCTTTTCTCCATGCAAATACCAAACAAACAACATAAAGACCAAAGTAACTTTGTGGGAACACTAGCTATCAGTCAAGACGCTGCAGCGCTCAAGTGATTGCCAAAATGTGACAAAGTCACTTTCAACATGGTTGGAAACTTTTGGCATTTTTGCTGTCTTCGGTCTCTCTCTCCATTCCCAGAAAAATGTGGCATGGCCACAGTCCCTGGCTCCTCCCTCAGGACGGAAATACAGAAATGAAACTTGCTTGCACATTCTGGCTTATGTAAGAACTGCCCAAGAGACTGGCTTCTCTCTCTCCTAACTTGGAGCACAGATGAGAATGGTGGCAGTTTGAATACTAGGATAAAGGCCACTAAAAACAAAGAAAGGCACTGAGGTATAAGAGAGATGCAGGGAGATTGCATACTCATGCTTGCCTGGGGCAACAGAGTATAAGAAGAGGGATACAACAGAACACTTGAGGTTCTGAGAAGAAACAAAGGTAATAAATACTCTTAGGAAAATAAAGAGGTTAAAAAATAGCCATGTATACTAGAGAACGGTGGAGGGTGGGGGGGGGGGGAGGGAAACAATGCATGCACAGATTCAGGGAAGATACATTCTGTACTATCCTTTGAAAGGATCCTGCACATTTATGACAGGCTGGTTCGCGAAGGCCAGACTGCAAAGTTTGAGAAAAGTTGTTTTTCAAATGCCCAATTTTCGACAAACTGTTGTAAGACTTACAAAGAAACAGGGAAATAACACCCACTTTTACAAACAAAATAAATCAGGAACTGACCCTAAGAAAATTCAACCTTCTGACTTACTTAATAAGGAATTTGAAAAACTTTCTTTAATATGCTTAGTAAGCTAAAAGAGAATAGAAACCGAACATATTAACAATATACATATTAAAAAAAATATAAGCAAAGAGATTGAAATTATTATTTTCTTTAATTTTGTTAAAAGTTTATTTATTTTTGAGAGACAGAGACAGAGTGCGCGCAGAGGAGAGGCAGAGAGAGAGAGGGAGGCACAGATCTGATGCAGGCTCCAGGCTCTGAGCCATCAACACAGAGCGTAATGTGGGGCTCAAACTCACAAACCATGAAATCATAACCTGAGCCGAAGTCAGACACTCAAGAAACTGAGCCTCCAAGGAACCCCAAAATCATTTTTAAAGCACCAAACCAAAATTCTGAAGATGAAAAGTATAATAACTAAATTGAAAAAAATCATTAGAGGGGTTCAACAGCAGACTTAGAACACTTAGAATAACAAGTTGGGAATTGAGATCAGATCATTTGAAATCACTCAATCTGAGGAGCAATAGGAAAAAAAAGTGAACAGAACTAAGGGACATATATGGCACCATTGAAAGGAACAATCCAAATGACAGCCCTGCCTTAGTTTAAAGCTAGGTTCTCTTTTCTGCTTATTATGGATCTTTGATAAGAAATACAATTGCTGAGAAGTCTGTTTTGCTTGCTGTTTGCTACGAGCATTGTGAGGCCTTTCCTGAATGTAACCCGCTGTGTAGTAGAATGGGTTGTAAACCTTCCTAAATGTAGTCTGATATGTAATGGAATGAGTGATTGTACATAAACTAACCGGCATTTCTCGCTTCTGTAAACCTGCTTGCTTAGCACATTCCTCACCTACCCTACCCCCTTCCCCCTTCCCCCTTTTTTCCTCCCGCCACAAGTAATGGACAAAGCCTTCCTGCCAAAGGACAGACAAAGGACGCCCAATCAGAGAACAACAAATGTCCTTACTTTAAAACCAACTAATCAGGCCCCTTATAATTTGAAACCTCCCCTGTGCTATTTGTCTCTGTCTATAAAAACGCTGTACCAACCCTGAATGAGGCCTCTTGCGTCACCAGCGACGAGTGCGCGGAGGACCAGGTTCGAACCTGCAATAAACGACCCTTGCTGCTTGGTTTTGACTTAAGACTCTGGTGGACTTTTGTGGGAGGTTTCGGAACTTCGGGCATTACACCATCAAGTTGACCTTCATATGTGTATATGAGTGTTGGAAGGAAAGAGCATGAAAAGGGCAGAGACCTGACTTGAAAAAATCATGGCTGAAAAATTTCCAAATTTGAAGAGACAAATACAAAAGTACAAATACCAGAAGCTAACAAAATGAAGGGAAGGAAAAAAAACACAGAGACTCACACTGAGACACATTGTAATCTAAATTGTCCGAAGTCAAAGTAGGGAGAGACGTGACTTGTCATATACAAAGGAAGCTCTACACTGTATTATGTTGACTTCTCAGCAGAGATCTTGCAAGTGGACTGTAGTAGGATGGAGTATTTATAGGACTGAAAGGAAATGGTAACAAAACCAATAGTTCCATATTTAGCAAAAGTGTCCTTCAAAATGATGGATAACTTAAGGCTTCCAGGGTAAATAAAATCTGAGATAGTTCATTACCAGTTTCCATTAAAGAGAGTTCTTGAGGTTGAAAAAAAGAGAGAGTAGACAGTACCTGGATACTGTATGAAAATATAAAGTTTTCTGATAAAGGTAAATATATGAACCAATGTAAAAACTGTATTGCTATACATTTCTTTTTTTTTTTTTTTCAATTTTTTTCAACGTTTTTATTTATTTTTGGGACAGAGAGAGACAGAGCATGAGTGGGGGAGGGGCAGAGAGAGGGAGACACAGAATCAGAAACAGGCTCCAGGCTCTGAGCCATCCGCCCAGAGCCCGACGGGGCTCGAACTCACGGAGCGCGAGATCGTGACCTGGCTGAAGTCGGATGCTTAACCGACTCTGCCACCCAGGCGCCCCTACATTTCTTTTTAACTACACTTTTTTCATTCTCTCATAGAATTTCAAAGACAAACATATACTAAATCATGTTAGGTCTATATTAATGGGTACACAGTATATAAAGATGTATCTTGTGACATAAATAACAAAAAAGTGGGAAGAAGCAGGAGTGTAAAAAGGTAAAGTTTTTTTAATGTGATTGAAATTAAGTTGTTATCAATTAAAATAGATTGCTACAACTTTAGGATGTTTTATGTAACCCCTTGGTGATCACAAAGAAAAATATATAAAATATATCACAAAGAATAATCTGAATACAGAGAAGGCAAAACTAGAAGGGAAGAGGGACAAAAAAAATCTATATATACATCATAAATAAAACAAAAAACAAAAGAGCAAGTCCTTCCCTATCATCAATTACTTTAAATTTAAGCAGATTAAACTCCCCAATTAATGGATATAGATTAGCAGAATGAATACATAAAACACAGTATCCACTATATAATATCTATAAGAAACTCACTTTTGATCTAAGGAAAAACATGGATTGAATATAAAATGATGGAAAAAAGATATTCCATGAATGTTGTGACCAAACAAAAATAGGAGTAGCTATATTAATATTTGAAAATGAAATTGAATAAAATCCTTTATAAATCACAAATTTGGTTATTACATAATGATGAAAGTGTAAATTCTTCAAAAGACACAACAATTGCAAACACATATGCATCAAACACCAGAGCTCCTATATATGTGAGACGAACATTGGCACACGTTTCAGTGGAAACAGGAAGTTCTACAATAATGGTGGAAGACTCCTAATCCTGCTTTAAATAATGGAAAGAACAACCACAGGAGTTCGAAAAAGATAGGGAGGACATCAATGACATCATGAATAAGCTGGACCCAAAAGACATTTTTCTGTGTGTCCAAAATCTGTTTATTGGGATAGCTTCCCACCCATTTTGACTTAGGGCACTTTTAGTGCTGCTTCCATCTGAAGGACCATCCTTCTCTCAGCCTTCCTTTTCCTCCTGTAGGCTGGCAAAGGACAGTGGAGCAGCCCACACACAAAGCTGCCATGTGTGCCTGGCTAAAGACGGTGGTGATTTTGCATTTCATGTCCATGAAGTAAGGGTTGGGGTTCCACACCAGGCGTTTCTTCTTGTGTTTCCTCTTCTCGTCCTCTGGGGATGGGTGGAGGAGGTACTTCACAAGCGACATGTTCTTGTGGGGAGGTCATCACTGCCAGAAGTCCTGGACATAAAAGACATTTAGAGAACGAACACTGCATGTGATGGCAGTGGATTAAACAGTTTTCTCAAATAACATGGAATAGCCTGTATGATAGACCGTGCGTGTAGTCACAAAACAATTCTTAATAATTTACGAACTTTGAAATAAAACCAAGTATCTTTCTAATCAAAATGGAATTAAATTAAAAATTGATAGCAGAAGGAAAAACTGAAGGTCTGAACAGATTTGGAAATTAAACAAGATACCCTTAAACAATGGTTCCGAGAAGACATCATAAGGAATTTAGAAAATGAGAAAAATGAATATGAAAGCTCAATGTATAAAACTTATGGGATGCAATGAAAATCAGTGCTGATAAGGGGCATGTATAGCTATGAGTGCTTGTATTAAAAGAGATCAAGGATATTGAAACCAACAACCTAAATGTTTATCTTAAGAAACTAGAAAATAAGAATGTACTATATCTGAGACTAGCAAAAAGAATACAAAATACTGATAGCAGAGATAACCAGAATAGAGATTAGAAATATAAATAAAACTAAGAGTTAGTTTTTCTTTCAGAAAGATTGACAAAATTAATAACCCATCAGCTGCACTAAAAAAGAAACAGAGAAGATTTAAATAAATTAAAAAATTGTCAGAATACTATGAACAACTGTATACTGAAAAATTAGAAAATCTAAATTAAACGGATACATTCTGGGCAAAGTGCAACCTATCAAGACTGAATCCTGAAGAAATAGAAAGTATGACACACCTAAAACTAGTAAGGAATTGAATCAGTAAGCAAACCCCCCAAATAATAAAAAGCTGAAAACCAGCAGTCATTACTGATAAATTCTACCAAACATTAAAAAGAAAATAAACAGCAATATTCTTCAAATTCTTGCAAAAAAAAGAAAAAAATGAGGAAGAGGGAACACTTCCAAACTAACTCTGTGAGGTCAGCATGTGCCTGATACTAAAGCAGGACAAAACACTATTAGAAAGTAGAACTATAGACCATTATCTCTGATGCATATTGATGTAAAAATCCTGAAGTAAATACTAGTAAAGATAATCTAATAGAACTTAAAAGGGCCGTATACCACAACCAAATGTGATTCATTCTCGTAATGCAAGGATGGTTCAACATATGAAAATCAATCGATGCAAAAATCACATTAACAAAATGAAGAATAAAATCACATGTGATTATCTCACTGATGTAATAAAAACATCTGAAAAAAATTCAATAATCTTTCATGAAAAAAGCAGTAAAAAGAACAGTTTTATATATATATATATATACACATATCTATATATCTATATATCTACATATCTATATATATGTATATATATATATAAGGCACCACAATGTTTTAATGGTCATATATTAAAAGTTCACAGCTCATCTCAGACTCAATGATGCAAAACTGATAATGTTTCCTCTTTTAGCAAAATAAGACAAAGATACTCACTTTCACAATTTTGAGTCAACATTTTCTAGCTAGAGAGTCCTAGCTAGAAAAAAAGGCAAGGAAAAAAAAAAGTAAAATTTAATCCATGTTGGAAAAGAAGTAAAATTGTCTCCTTTCACAAATGGCATGATCTTATATGTGGAAAACACTAATTAGTGCACAAAATAATGTCAGATGTAATAAAAAGTGCAGTCAAGCTTGAAGATATAAAATCAGTACACAAAGACTAGTCATATTTCTGTATAATAACAATGTGCCACTTGAAAACAAATTAAGGAAACAACTACACTTAATATAGATCCATAAAGCATTAAATACTTAGAAATAAACTTAACCAAGGAGATGAAAAGTTATATGCAGAAAACTAAAAACATGTTGTTGGAATAAATTAAAGAAGATGCAAATTAATGGAAAAACATCCCATGTATATGGAATGGAAAACTTTTTTTTTTAAATTTTTTTTTTCAACATTTATTTATTTTTGGGACAGAGAGAGACAGAGCATGAACGGGGGAGGGGCAGAGAGAGAGGGAGACACAGAATCGGAAACAGGCTCCAGGCTCTGAGCCATCAGCCCAGAGCCTGATGCGGGGCTCGAACTCACGAACCGCGAGATCGTGACCTGGCTGAAGTCGGACGCTTAACTGACTGCGCCACCCAGGCGCCCCTGGAATGGAAAACTTAATAGTGGTATGATGGCAATAGTATCCAATACAATCTCTGTCAAATACAATCCATATCAAAATCCCTATGATGTTTTCAATACAATCCCTATCGAAATTCCAAGATGTTTTTCCCCAGATGTGGAAAAATCCATTTCATCCAACAAGGGACACTGAATAGCCAAACTATCTTGAAAAAGAGAAACAAAGTTGGAGATCTCACTTTTTTTAACTTCAGAACTTATTACAAAGCTACAGTAATAAAAATAGTGTGGTATTGGCTTGGAGACAGGTGAGGTAGATGAGACCAGTGAAGTAGAATATAATCAGAAATAAATCTTCACATGGTCAAATGATTTTCAACAATGGTGCCAAAACCTTTCATTGAGAGAGGACAAAAAAAATGGTGTTGGGAAACTTGATATCCACATGCAAAATAAATGAAGTTAGACCTTTCTTTTGTACCATATGCAAATATGAATCCAAATGGATCAAAGACCTAAGTGTAACACCTGAAACTATAAACTCAGAAAAAATCGCAGGGGAAAAGCTTCATGATATTGGATGTGGGAATGATTTACTGGATATGCCACTAAGCACCAGAAAAATGAAAATAGATGAACTGAATGACATAACATCTAAAACTTCTGTGCATCAAAGCACACAATCAACATAATTAAAAAACCCATGAAATTTGCAAAATATTTGCAAATCATATATATAATAAGGGATTCATATCTAGAATATATAAAGAATTCCTCTGCTTTATCAACAAAAAACAAACAAACCAAGTAAAAAAAAAGGGGGGGGCTATTTTTTAGATAGGGTATTTGGATAGACTTTTCAACAAAAATACATACAAATGACCAAAAGATCACATGAAAATATGCTCAACATCATTAATTATTAGGAAAATATAAATCAAAACTACAGTCAGATAGCATCTTACACCTATTAGAATGGCTATTCTCAAGAAAGAAAAGAAGAAAGAACAGAAATGTTAGCAAGGATGTGGAGAAACTGGAACTCCTGTGTACTGTTGTTTTGGAAAAAAATAACAGTGCAGCCATCATGCAAAACAATGTGGTGGTTCCTCCAAATATTAAAAATAGAATCACCACATGATTTAGCAATTCAACTTCTGGGCATATACCCAGAAGATTTGAGAGCAAGTGTCAAAGAGATATTTGTACGTTCATGTCTGTAGCAGGACTATTCACAACAACCACAATGTGGAACCAGCTTAAATGACATCATCAGGTAAATAGAAAAACAAAACAAGGTATATACTTACAATGGAATGTTATTCTGCCTTAAAATGATGGGAACTTTGACACATGCTACAATATAGATGAAGTTTGAAGACATTGTGTTAAGTAAAATAAGCCAGTCACAAAAAGATGGAAAAAAAAAAAAAAAAAGAAGACATTCTGTATGCTTGCACGTGTATGAGGTACCGAGAGCAGCCGCATTTCCAGAGACAAAATGTGAAAGGGTTACTGTTGGAGATGAAAGAAATGGAGAGTGTGGGTTTAATGGATGCAGTGTTTCTACTTGGAACAATGAAAATTTTCTGAAAATAGATAGTGGTGATAAGTGTATAGCATTGTAAACGCACTTAATGCCAGTGAATTATTTTTTTAAATAGGATATTTTGAGAAAGACTTTATTTTATTTTTTAAGTTTATTCATTTCTTTTGAGAGAGAGAGACAGAGAGAGAGAGAGAGAGAGAGAGAGAGAGAGAATCCTAAGTAGGCTCCACACTGTTAGTGCAGAGCCCGAAGCAGGATTTGATCTCAGGAGCCATGAGATCATGACCTGAGCTTAAGTCAAGAGTCAAATGCTTAACAGATTGAGCTACTGAGACACCCCAATACCAGTGAATTCTTAAAATGATACGAGGGTAAATTTTATTTTTTATATATAAATGAAGGAAGTAAAAGAAGGAAGGAAGGAAGGAAGGAAGGGAGGGAGGGAGGAAGAGAGGAAGGGAAGGAAGGAGGCAGGCAGAGAAGAGAGAGAGGGAGGGAGAGTAGAGGGAGAAAAAGAGGAATACCTTGCTTGTATCCCAAGTAATCTTTAAATTATATAAAGTCTTTAAAAAGTACCAAACTTCCACAGCCTCATTTTCTGGTTTTAAAAATATCTCATTTTTGAGGCATCGGGGTATGGCTCAGTTGGTTAAGCATAGACTCTTCATTTTGGCTCAGTTCATGATCTCACAGTTACTGAGATAGAGCCCTAAGTCGAGCCCTTGCTGACAGCGTGGAAACTGCTTGGGATTTTCTCTCTTCCTCTCTCTTTGCTTCTCCCACACTCATATTCTCTGTCTCCCTCCCTCTCTCTCTCTCTCTCAAAATAAATAAAAAATACCTAATTTTTAAGTGTGTTTAAATCTTACACCAAATATCTAATTTATCCATCGTCACTCTAACAAACAAAATCAATTGTTTCAAGGAAACTTTGTGGGAACTTACAAATATAAAATAGCATAATATATATATATATATTTCTGCGTTTTTAGGATTGTATGCAGCTTGATGCAGGTAACGTATTTCGTACTTTCTTCTGTCACTTGATGTAACAGTGCAGTTGATATAGCTACCATTATTTAGTTTTGAATTTCATTTGATCTGGATTAGTTCACTAAATACTAACTGGAATAAAAATAACCTAGAGAACCCAAACTACTAGAACCTTATCTGCTTCTAGGTTTTAATTTAATAACAGATTTTACTTAAAAAAATCTTCAGGAAGAGTCTAGCCTCTACAGCTGTGTGATCATTAAAAATTGAGGGTTTCCAGGGATGGACAGAAAAAGCACTTGGATATTCCAATATTCCCAGGACTAGTGCTATGGTGATACTGTGGGTGTCATTGAAACTATACAGAAAGAAATTATATGTATATATGTATGTATGTATGTATACATACATACATACATATATACATACATACATAGTTAGTCTTCCAAAATACATATACAAATACAAATACATACATATATGTATGTATGTATGTATACATACATATATATATATATATATATATATATATATATATATATATAGTTAGTTAGTTAGTCTTCCAAACCTCAAAAGCACTGAACCAAATGGGAACCTAAAATAAGTGGAATAATATTGTAGCCTCCAAACAGCAGATTTACCAAAGTCAACAGGAATCTCTATGGGGTAACCGTGGTGAATAATTTGCCAGCAGCACTCAGAGCCATTAAATGTATCAAATGTGTGGATGGCTTCTTAACGTTATTGTTTATTTTAATTAAGGCACAACTGCCCGAATTTTGATTGAAGCAAACTCATTTGTAATATTTGCATCTTATTCCTGGAATATTTTAGCTTTCTATTGTCACTGTTTACATGAAATGCACTGTAATATAAATGACTTTCATAAAAGTTGCCAACTCCCAACCACCTGCTGTGTACTGATAGCAGTAGCAACAATTCTGCTGTGGCAAAGTGATATTCAGTTGCAATATCTACTGTTGGATCCACAAATTGTTCTCTTAGGTTATGTGGTTTGTTTGAATAAGATCATATTTACCAATCCTCTGCTCTCTTTCAGTCTTCCTGGTATTACCTCCTTTGGTTGATTCTGCCAAGGTATGGGCAAGCAGAAAGGTGACCCTGGTTGGAACCCTCATTGCCCTGCACTTCATAGGGGAACAGCCACTGAAAAGTGTAAGGTTTGCAGAGTTCCAGGAAACAGAACCAAGGAAAGAAAGTTCAGTGTAATATGGAAATGACCTGCTGCCACTTCAGCCATTTCTGTGCTATTGGGGCAGAAATGTCTCATTGCAGTGCTTGGAGTTGTACCAGCGCTGATAGACTAGGGCACCCAAAAGAAAGGGTTTAAGAGTCCCCACAGTTAATCTGGTGCAAGGAAGTACTAGCGTGGATAACAGATATTTTCTCTATATACTAGGACATGTTGCTATGACGCAAACATTTTGACACAAGTTTTTCATTGGTGATCAGATGGCAGCAGTTAAATTCTATATGCCCAGAGGGACCCAGAATCCAGTATACGTGGTTTAAAGAATCCATGAATATGTGCCTAGATGTATGTGGGTGGTCGTTGGGGACTGCGGGCAAATGGGCAGCACTGCCCTGTTTCCAAGACACGGCCACCGCCAGCTATTGCCCATGGCTGCCATGTTACAGTAGGAGCCTGCATTTCAGGTTATCTGGTGTTTATGATTTCTTCTCATGCATCATCAACTACTTTACACTTTAAATACAATATTCGAAACTCCCAAGCCAGAGAGGGCAAGGCAACCTGGTGAGGCAGCTGGAGATCTATCTTTATGGGCACAGAGCAAAATAGACAACAGGTGATGTATATGCTGGACTGGAGGGGGTGGGGCTACAAATATTAAAAAAAAAAAACAGCAAATACTGTTTTTTAATTCCTTTAAATGACATTGGACACTTTATAAAATGTTTATTTATTTATTTTTGAGAAGAAGAGAGTGCAGGCACACGTGCATGAGTGGGGGGAGGGGCAGAAAGAGAGCAAGAATATCAAGCAGGCTCCACGCCTTCAGCATGGAGCCCAGAGCAGGACTGGATCTCAGGAGCCACGAGATCATGACTTGAGCCAATATCAAGTCCTATGCTTAACCAACTGAGCCACTCAGGCATTCCTTATACTGTGTGCTTTTGATCTCCACATTATCACATTGCATGTTTGTTTTTTAGTCCACAACACAATCTTGACACAAGTGATGGCTCTTTTTTATTATTATTTTTTCATTCTTTTTAATTAATTCATTTATTTTTTCTTTCTTCTTCTTGAGGTATAAACTTAATTTGGATCCTACAAACTGACCCTCTTTTGGTTTCTTCTACTCCTATTATCTGTCCAGCTCAGTCTGTGTTAGATCTCCTCCTTCAAAGTTCAGTCTTGTCTGCCATATTTTTGCTCTCACTCAAGTCCCATAGTCTCAAATAGCATCTACATGCCCATTATCCCAGCCGTATATCTCCCTTCACCAATTATACCCCAAATGCTAAGATGTTAATCTCTTACCTACTCAGCAATTCTATTGGTTATCTCCAATGATCATCTCCAACTTAACATTTCAAAACCAAACTTTTAATGTTTACCCTAAGTTGGTCTACTCTCGTCTTTAGCACTTTACTAAATGGTACCACTATACACACACATACATACACATTGGACATGCATGTGCACACACTCACACACACACATGCAGACACACATACACACACACTCAGATACTTGTCTGTATTCTCCCGCTAGAAGACAATCTACATGCATGCAGGCGGTTGTGTGAAGCCACACCCCTCAACAAGATCTCACACCAAGTTACTCCCGTCTCATCTTTCTATCCCACTGCTTTTCTTCACTGCTCAAAAGTCAGCTTGGCTTCACCCTTATTGATGTATACTATCTCCATTCAGAGATAAATTACTATTTATTTGTTCCTACACTAAATATATTTCCATCATTGAATGCCAAATTTCATTGCATTTCTCTTTTCCTATCCCTTCCAATATGGCATGCTGGCACAAGGCCTGGCCCATTTCAGTCAATCAGCAATTTTTTTTGAATGAATAATTTTGCAGATAGGAGGCTAAAACATCTGCTGATAACATTAGCAAACACAAGAAGCACAGAGGTAAGTCGCATGACAGCTCTGATGGATGGAGATTGCTACCTGAATGTCTGTGCATAGGGCAGAGCAAACTCAATAAGAACAAAGGCAAGAACAGATTTATGGAGTCTCATTGGCCTGGTACCATAAAGCAAACACAGGCAAGGCAGACCTTTCTATTCCTGCACTTGTAACCCCTCTGGAGTCTCACAGCAGAGAAGATCAGTCTTTGAGACAAGTGCCTCTTGGAAACACCAGACTACTGAAAACACTTTGGTATTAATTATACCTCCCCGAAAATGCAACACAAAGCATATGCCTGAGTGAGGCCTCTCCACATCAATGCTTCAAAATTAACAAAGGAACATCAATGTAGTGTGGTAGAAAAAGCATGGGCTTTGACCTGTAAACTGGGGCATGAAATGCCAGTACAACTAAATCCTAGTTGTAGAACTTGAAAAAGTTGGTGAAAAATCTCTATATTCCAGTTCCCTTTTTATGAAGAGAAGGATAATGATAATTACCAATAGGTTCACTATGAACATTCACTAAAATTGTGCATGTAAATAGCCTATTATGAAGATAGTACTACACAGTTTAACAAATTAAACCAGAATTTACTGCTCAATATGGATCATAATCATTATCGTGTGGATGCTTTCCAGGCTTGGCTCCTCCCACAGATGGAACATCCATTAACACGGCATGACAGTTTGCTCACAAAGACTTGATATTTTCTGAACACCTATTATGTGCAAGGTGCATGATCCAGGATGTGAGGCATATAAGAAGAAGCTCAGCCACAACTTTTAAAAGTCCCAGGTATCTGTGAACAACACACATACAGACATATACATAAATATGTCATAAACGATAAAATTTATTTTCTAATTATTGACTGTGCCATATAAGATGGAGACTATATTTATATATCATAAAATTAACAATATAATTCATTTTATTAATAATTGCTCTGAACCTGCATCATAACAGGTAACATGCTAACATCTGAGGATGCATAAGTCATAGCCATTGGTCTGAAGGAACTGATTAAATTTCCTCATTCAAGTTGTCAGCATGAAAATACAATCTTTACTTGTGTTTCAGGATCCCATTATGATAAAGAACCATACAAAAAAAGAATTATCTGTGACAGCATAGGCTGTGTGGTCAATTGATTAATGACACCCTCTACCCCAAATCAATGATGCTCACATTCTAATCCTTGGAACCTGTGGATATGTTACCCTAAATAGCAGAAGTGACTTTGCTGATGTGATTAACGTAAGGACATTGAGATGGGGAGACTGTCCTGAATTACTAATGTGGACCCAGTGGAATCACGAGTCCTTAGAAGGAGGCAACCATGTCAGACAGGGATGACAACATAATGATGGAAACAGTGGTCAGAGAGAAAGTTGAAGATGCTATGATTCTGGGTTTGAAGGTGAAGGAACCGTGAGCCAAGCAGTGCACACAGCCTGGAAAGGCTTCAAGAGACGAAAATGTGGACTGTCCTCTAGAACCTTCAGGAAGAACATGGTTCTGCCAACACCTCAACTTTAGCCCTCTGAAAGCCATTTCAGATTCCTGATTTTTAAAATTATAAGATAATGGATTTGTGTATGTAATTCACTAAGTTTGCTGTGCGTGTAATTCACTAAGTTTGTTCACTAAATTTACTGTAGCAGCAATAAGCAACTAATGTAGATATATATAGGGCTCTTCAGTGAATTAGATATTTTATGATATTAAAATGTTAAAAGTAATTGGAAACACACTAACGGGTGACATAGTGAGGAAAGTTCCAACCCAATTTATCACCTGGTGGGAATCAGAGTTGGTTTCAGAGGAAGCAAGAGTGGAGCCATATTGAAAAGTAACCTAAAGCTATGAAGGCAATTCAAAGACAATGGACTCAACAGTGAAGAAAAGTTATTAAATAGAAGTTGTTACCCAAAACTTCTTTCACAACAACCAAGTATCACCATGGAACATGAAAACAATCCAAAGATAACAAAAAGTAAGGGAGAATAATTGATTCTCAAGGAAGCAGAGACAACTGAATGAGCATAAACAAAGAAACCACAAACACACACACACATGAATAACTTCACCGATATTTCAGAGGGCTTTGAAAAATGTTTGCTTCTACTGAATGAGAACAATCAGAAAATTTAAAGAAAGGAGTCTGGATGAGTATACATATGTGGGAAGATCAATTACTTGTAGATAAAGTTGGGGGAAAACTATGAAGTTAAAAAAAGGTAAAAATGACAGGAATTTTGGAACAATTAAACTATAAATAAATAATCTAGCTCTTAACATCCTTCTATGTCCCAAAAATAAAAGAAAAGAAGAGAAGAAGAAGAAGAAAATATCAAGCAAACATTTCCCAGCGATGGAGAGAAACATGAGGCTTCTTATGGAGAAATCTCAGTAAGTACCAAATAGGATAATTATAAAAGAACTTCTACCTACACGAAGATTAAACAGAAGATTCTACAAATGTTCAGAGAAATCAGAAGTAAGAAAGAAAGAGAAAGAGACAGAGAGAAGGTAAAGGGGAGAGGGAAAGAAGGGAGGGAGGAAGGAAGAAAGTATTTAACAATTGATGTTAAATTCTTCCTTAACGATCTTGAATGCCAGAAATAAAATAGCCTTCAACGTACTTGAGGGAAATATTTTGAATGTACTATCCGAATACCATGATAAAATATTAGTTAACTTTGGTAAGGCAAAAATATAGTCATATTCAGACTTGAAAGTATTCACAAAGTGTATTTTTATGCACATTTTCTAAAGAAATTTAAAACAAAACAAAAATCAACAAAATAGTGCCAAAACCGAGAAAAAGATAGACTTCCATGGAAAATGAAGGGTAGAACTTATCCAAAAATCCATCCGGAGAGAGGGCAGAATGAAAACTAATCGGTGGGCTTAGAAAACAGAAGGTCCACAGGAGATCAGGAGATCACTGAGTGATAAGAAACTCTCCAATAAGAATGAACTAAGTGGAATTCAGATATATAAGAAGCTAGATCATCTGTAATGATACAGTAACAGTGACATAATTTCTCTCTAACAAAATTTGATTAAAAAAATAGAAGAAACTTTAGAAAAACTCCTGAACTGTACAAGAAATGGACAATCTGACCATAAAACTAACTATATCAGTCTACAGAGGGAGAAGACAAGAGTTAACTATGGTCACAGAATAGACTGAAAGTTTCACTCTAAAGACATAGTTGACAGAATTTAGAAAGATGTAGCAGAGGAGAAAAATATAATAAAGTGTTTATATTCCTATTGCATTGGCAAGTAGTGAACAAAAGATACACCTCAAAGATCTAAAATATCTGAAAAAAATGTTTCAGTATATGCTTTAAATTTACTGTAATTGCAGAAATTTAAAATGATACTAAAAGTCAATACTGGGAAAGGTGGTGTTGAAGGGCAACATAAATGAACTAAATATCCATTTTTTTATTGTATATCCAGAAGTATTATATCAGTTTGATGAATTAAAAAATAATTGTATATGTTTATGTAGAATTATACCAGTGATCTTGAGTTAAAGATCAGAAATGGTAAAATGTGGTGGCTTCTGAGGAGACACAGGGTTGGGGTAGAGAGGGATCCTCTAAGTTTCTCCCCTTTCTGTGAAACATGCTATTAAAACATCCAAACAGGCATTCGGATACATTAAACTGATAAGAATTATTCCCACTATGGTTTCAAATAATGATTTTCAAATCATTGATGTCATGGGCTCATTTTCCTGGTGCTCTACCCAATATTAATTCTTCCCTTACTTCATGCTGATGAATACCTAACTGTCTCTCCACTTACCGCCTATACCCAGTTAAAAAAGAACCCCCAAAACGAATTAAACAAATGATATTAGCTGGTGCTGGGTGAGGAGACACGAACAAGTTGTATTTGGGTCAGGGGCTGGGACTTCTGTGATTATGTCACATTTGCAAATCACCATCTATTTATTTATTTTCCCTGCTAGGAAATACTATGGGTAAGTAGAAATAAAAGACTCTTCTTATGAACAGAAGGTAATTTGTAGTAGAAAGCCACATGCAAAAAAAACAAAAAAATCACTGAGTAGAGGGGAGCCTGGGTGGCTCGGTAGATTAAGCAGTTAAGCATCTGGCTCTTGATTTCTGCTCAGGTTATGATCTCCCCACTGACAACATGGAGCTTGCTTGGGATTCTTTCTCTTTTTAACTTTTCTTCTTTTCTAATATAAGCAATTGGAGACATATTTTCCCTTAAATATTGCTTTACCTGCCAGTTTTATTTTTCTACCAAACCCTTCTGAGCCATTATCTCAATACCTCTATTTCATTCAAGCCTAAACAATCCCTAATTTTCTTCTAGTATCTTTAAATTTGCCTATTCTGAACATTTCATATAAATTGAATCATATAATATGTGGTACTTTGTGACTAGTTCCTTTGATTCAGCATAATGTTTTTCAGGTTCATCCGTGTCACAGTATGAAGCAGATATCCATTTTTTGTTATTAAATAATATTCCATATCAAGGAAATGTTGGTTTTACTTAACCATTTATCAGATAATGTATATTTGGGTTTGTTCCAGTTTTTTTTGCTATTATGACTAATGTTTCTATGAACACTTGCATACAAAATTTTGTGTATACACATGTTTCAATTTCCTTGAGTGTATACCTAGGGGGGAAATTGTTGGACAACATGGTAATTCTATGTTGAGCATCTGAAGAACTGCCAGATTATTTTCCAAAGTGGTTGCACAATTTTACATTTCTACCAACAGTATCTGAGGAATCCAATTTTTCCACCACCTTGCCAACATTTGTTTTCTGTCATTTTGATTATATCCATGCTAGCAGGAAGGAAGAGGTAACTCATAGTTTTGATCTGCAATTCCCTGATGACTAATGATGTTGAGCATCATTTCATGGCCTTATTGCCATTTTCATTGCTTCTCACATGGTGCATCTTAAAAATTGAATTTTTTTTTTATTATTGAATTATGATAGCTCTTTATATATTCTAGATATAAGCCTGGTCAGATATAAGATTTTTAAGAAATGTTCTTACATTCTTTGGTTTATCTTGTACTTGTCTTGATTGTGTCTTTTAAGAACACAAATTTTTTAAATTATTTAAAAATTATTTATTTATGTATAGAGACAACCAATGGGGGAGGGGCAAGGAGAGAGGAGGGCAGAGGATCTGTGCTGACAGCAGAGAGCCCAATGCAAGGCTTGAACTCACAAACTGCAAGATCATGACCTGACCTGAAGTCGGGTGATGTTTTTTGGCCACCCAGGTGCCCACAGAACACAAAATATTTTAAATTTGGTAATGCCCAGTTGATCTTTTATTTTTTATCTTATTTTAAATCTTGTATTTTGGTGTCATTTCTAAAAAACTTTGCCTACATCAAAGTCACAAAGAGTTGCACCACCCTTTCTTGTAAGAGTTTTATAGTTTTAAATCACATATTTATGTCTTTGTTCTTAGTTAAGTTTTTATGATACGAAATAGGAGTCCAACTGTTTGTTTGCTTGTGGCTATCCAGTTGTCCCAGCACAAATTGTTGAAAGGACTATGTAATTGTCTTGGCACCCTTCTCAAAACACAATCGGCAATAAATGAGATGATTTATTTCTGGACTTTTATTCCATTGATCTACCTGCCTTCTAATAACAGTGCTACATTGTTTTACTTGGTGTGGTTTTGCAGTGAGTTTTTGAATTTGGAAGTTTGTCTTTCAACTTATTCTTTTTCAAGATTGTCTTACTCATTCTGAATTTCCATATAAACTTTAGGATCACCTTGTAAATGTATGCAAGAAATTTACTCGTATTTTTGCAGTAATTATGCTAAAATTTATATCAACTGAGGCTGTATTCCATATCGACAATATGGAATATTCTAACCCATGAATACAAGATATTTTCATTTGTTTATATCTTTAATTTCTTTCAGCAATGATCTGTAGTTTTCAGAATAAAATTTTTGTATTTCTTTAGTTAAGTATATTCTTTTTTTCCTTAAGTTTATTTATTTGGAGACAGAGAGCAAGAGAAATCATAAGTATGGGAGTGGCAGAGAGAGCGGGAGAGAGATCTCATGAACCGGGAGATCATGACCTAAACCAAAATCAAGAGTCAGACCCTTAACTGACTGAGCCAACCAGGTGCTCCTTTTATTAAGTATATTCTTAAGTATTTCATTGGTTTTGGTATCATTTTAATGGTGTTGTTTTCTTAGTTTTATTTTTGGCTTTCTTATTGCTATTGTATGGAAATATAATTGATGTTCATACATTAATTTTTGATCCTGAACACAGCATTGAGAACTCCTTTATTAGTTCTAATAGTGTCTTAGTGGATTCCTTAAAATTAAATATGTATCATGCCACTTGCAAAAATGGATAGTTTTACTTTGATCTTTTCAATCTAGATGGTTTATATTTCATTTACTTGCTTAATTTGTTTGACTAGAACCTTTACTACAATATTTATTAGAAGTAGCAAGAGCAGACATATTTGTATTTTTCCTGATCTTAGGGAGAACACATCCAGTCTTTTACTATTAAGTAAGATGTTAACTGTGCTTTGTTTTGTTTGTTTTTTTTTTCAAAAATATCCTTTATTAGGTTGAAGAAGTTCCTACTTATTCCTAGTTTCCTGAGTGTGTTTATGTTAATGAATTTTGTCATACCCTTTTTCTGCATTCCTTAAAATAATTATAATATGATTTTGTTTTTATTTTATAGATATGTGAATTCCATTAATTCATTTTTCAAAAAGTGGGCCAATTTGCATTCCTGAAAGAAATCCCACTTAGACATTGTGTATGAGTTTTTTATATTCATTTCTTAACATTATGATTTTGATTCATTTCTCAGTATTATGCTGAAGAACTTCTTCATTCATATTTGTGAGAGGAATTGGTTGGTAATTTTCTTTACTTAAAATGTCTTTGTCTGGCTTTGGTATTAGAATAATAATTACCTCATAGAATGAATTGGAAAGTAGTTCCTTCTCTTCATTTTTTGATAAATTTGTAAAGAATTTGTTTTTTTCTTTTTGAAACATTTAATAAAATTCATCAGTGAAGCCCTCTGATTCTGGGTTTTTCTTTGAGGAAAGTTATTAGACTACAAATTTAATCTCTTTATTATTTGAAGATATTCCATTTATTATTGAATCAGTTTGCCAACTTTATCTAAGTTATCCTAATATGTTCACATATAGACTTATTTCTACAGAGTTAGTAGTAATGTCCTTCTTCCCTTTCTGATTGTAGTAATTTGAGTCTTTCTTTTTTTTTCTCAGTCAGTGCAGGTTTAAGTATTTGTCAATTTTGTTAGTCTTTTTGAGGAATCATATTTTCCTTTGTTGTGTTTTCCTACTTTCTGTTTCATGAATTTCAGCTATAATCTTTATTTTTACCTTCCCTCTGTTTACTTTGAGTGTATTTTGCCCTTGTTTTTCAAGGGTTAGAAGATGGAAGCTATGGTGGTTGATTTGAAATCTTCCCACTTGTTCAGTTGTGGCATTTTCTTGGTATAAATTTACGTCCAGCACTGTTTGGGCCTTTTACCATACATGCTGGTGTTATATCTTCACTTTCCTTTATCTCAAAGTATAACTTTTTGGGATTTTGTTGTTGTTGTAATGATTATTTAGCATTGTTGTATAATTTCCACGTATTTGTGAACTTCCAATTTTTTTTTAACTATTAATATGTAATGTCACACTATTTTCATCAGAAAACATACTTTGTATAGTTCCATTCTTTTTAAATTTACTGAGTCTTGATTTATGGCTAGTGTCTGGAATAAGCTGGAGAATTCTCCATTTGCACTCAAGAGGATTGCACAATCTGCCCTTGCTGGGTGGAGTGTTCTTTATATCTGTTAGGTACAGTTTTGTTGTAACTTCCAGGTTTCATTGGTACCTACATCATTAAAAAATCTGTCTTTATAGCTACTAACATTTTGTTTTGTTTCATAGTGTATTTTGTCTGGTATTTGTAGTCACTCCAGGTTTCTTATGATTGATGTTTGCCAGATGTATCTCCTTCTAGCTTTCTTTTATCAACCTACTGGTATCTTTGCATATGAAGTGTGTATTCTATTGATAACATTAAAAAAAATCTATTCTGTCAATCTTTGACTTTTGCTTGGATTGTTTATTACAGTTACATTCAATGTTAATATTGACAGATAGTATCATAGCAATATTAATTTGATCATATCAAATTAACATTAATCAATATTAATATAATTATATACCAAGTATCTATATATAATACATAATGATAATAGTTATATATAATGTATATAATTATATATTTTTATGTCACATATAAATATACCATTGCAAAATATAAAATAATTATAATATATCATATATAATAATGCATGTAATTATGCAATATATTACATCATATATTACATATATTATATATTTTACATATAAATATAAAAATTAGAGGTTGCTCTAGGTTTTCCATGTCTGAATTTACCAGCATCAAGTTCACATTTATATTAAATTAATTGCAGTGAGATAGAGAAATCCCCCCCCCCACTTTTTGTGTTAATATTGCTATACATATTACACATATATATCATACAAATATGGCAATACATTGTTTTAATTATTACAGTACATAATTTTATAGCCATTAAGAAGATGAGGAAAGGAGTGAGAGGAAGTATATATTTTTATAGTTCACTTTATTTACTTCTTATTTATCTCATCTGGATTTCTTCATCTGTTTCTATGGATTCAACTTGAGAAATGCTATGATCTTTTCCTTCCAATGCAACTGTGCTCCATCTATCTCCTTTGTGCTGTTTTTGTCAAATGTATATGACATAGACCTGATGATATAATTATATGTATCTTTTTTTATAATTAAAAAAAATTTAATTATAATAAAGCCTTCATAACATAAAATGTATCATCTCAAACATTTCTAAGTGTACTATTCAGTAGTGTTAACCACATTCACACATTTGTGCAGTCAATTTCCAGAACTCTTTCTTTCTTTCTTTCTTTCTTTCTTTCTTTCTTTCTTTCTTTCTTTCTTTCTTCTTTTTTGAGAGAGGACACAAGTGAGTGATGGGCAAAGGGAGAGAAAGAGAGAGGAAAGAGAGATAAAGAGAGAAACGGGATTCACTCCAAGCAGAGCTTGAGCTCACCAACCAGGAGATCATGACCTGAGCGGAAATCAGATGCTTAACTGACTGAGCCACCCAGGCGCCCCAAGAACTCTTTTCATCTTTTGAATCTTAAAGTCTGTATCATTAAACAGCTCTCCATTCCAATCTCCCTCAGGCCCTGGCAACCACCATTCTACCTTCTGTCTCTAAGAATTTGAATAGTTTTGGTAGCTCATATACTTGGAATCATATTGCATTTAATTTTTGTAATTGAATTATTTTACTTAGTATAATGCTCTCAAGGTTCATCTATGCTGTATCATGTGTCAGAAATTCTTTTTTAAGGCTTAAAACTATTCCGTTGTGTCTATATAATGCATTTTATTTATCCATTCATCTTTTATGAGCACTTGAGTTACTTCCACTGTGTAGGTATTGTGAATAATGCTGCTATGAACATCTCTTTTAGATCTTATTTTCAAGTAATTTGGGTATATACCCAGAAGCAGAGTTGCTGGTCATATAATAATTCTATGTTTAATTTTTGAGGAAACTTCATACTGTTTTCTGTAGTGGCTGCACCATTTTAATTCCCACTAGAAGTGTGGAAAGATTCCACTTTCTTCACATCTTCCTCAACATTCGTTATATTCCAGATTTTGTTCTTTGTTTTGAGCAATAACCATACTAATAAGGTGGTATCTCATGGTTTTGATTTGCATTATCCTAATGGTTAGTGATTTTAAGCATCTTTTTTTTTTTTTTTTTTTTGCTTTTTGGTCATTTGTATATCTTTGTTGGAGAAATGTTTCATCCAGCCCTTTGTTCATTTTGTACTGGGTTGTTGGTTATTTCATTGTTGGCTTTTGGGAGTTTTTAAAATATTGTGGATAGTAACCCCTTATCAGACAGATGATTTTCAAATATTTTCTCCCTTTTCATAGTCTGGCATTCACTTTATTGATTGTATCATTTTATGCACAGAAGTTTTTAGTTTTGAGGTAGTCCAAATTATCTATTGCTTTTTTAATGTGTGCTTTTGCTGTTATATCTAATAAATCACTTCCACATCTAAGGTCATAAGGCGTTTCCTCTTTCTTCTTCTGAAAGTTTTATAGTTTTAAGTGTTGCATTTAGGCTTTGACCCATTGTGAGTTATTTTGTGTGTATGGTGTGAGGTAGGAATCTGACTTCATTTTTGTATGTGAATATTCAATTTTTCCCACACTGTTTGTTGAAAAGACTTTCTTTTCCCTATTAAATGGTCTTGACACCTTATTAAAAAATTATTTGGCCATATTATAGAGGATTGTACAATTTTTTTTTAATTAAGTTAGGAAGGAATGGGCACCTGGGTGACTCAGTTAACTGCCTGGTTTCAGCTCAGGTCATGATCTCATGGCTCCTGGGTTTAAGCCTTGTGTCAAGTTCTGTGCTGGCATCTGGGGGCCTGGAATCTGCTTCAGATTCTGTCTCCATGTCTCTCTGCCCCTCCCCTCTTATGCTGTGTCTCTGTCTCTTTCAAAAATAAATAAACATTAAAAATTTTTAAATAAGTTTAGAAGGAATAAAAATATGCATTTGTACTGTCTTTATAATTACAAAATATCTTTTACTGGTGCTTTTTTTTCTGTATGGATTCAGATTTCTCCCTGGATTTATTTGTTTCAGCCTGTAGAATTTTCTTTAGTATTTCTTAAAGGGTGGATCTGCTAAATATGAGTTGTAGTTTTTGTTGATCCCGAAACATCTTTGTTTGAAAGACTCTTTTAGTCACTAATCTAAGCCTGTCAGTAAACTCTGAACTTTGCTTACCTTTTTCATTGTGGAACTTCTAACCTATGATGAGGGGGGACTGGACTCAGTGTCCCAATATTCACATCCTATTGTACCTGAGGTATAGCCTCCCTCTGATGGATTCAGGTTAGATGGAAGGAGGGAATCCCTGAGCTTTTGGCCACATTGACCAGAAATTTAGTCTGTTCAGCTTGTAATTGGAAGGGGGTGAGAAGTGCTGTTGTCCTGTGCTGCCTCTCCCAGCTTCCAGTGAGATTTAGTAAGCCTTGACTGGGGACCGAACATAAGGGAATCCTGTTTTCTTGACTATACTTGTCAGGGCTGAGGCTCCGACTGAACTGGGTTGGGAAGGTGGAGGAAAGAGAGAGCATATTGTGGATCAAATACCCCAGAGTTTTGCTGTTCCTAGCAGATTTTAATATATTTTTTGTTTGTTTTTGTTTTTGTTTGGTTTTGTTTTGAGAGAGAAAGAGAAAAAGTGTGCATGCACACTAGTGAGGAAAGGACCAGAGAGAGAGAGAATAAGAGAGAGAGAGAGAGAGAGAGAGAGAGAGATCTTAAGCAAGCTCCATGCCCAACATAGAGCCTGACACTGTGCTTGATCCCATGACCATGAAATCATGGGCCAAAATCAAGAGTGGGATGCTTAACAGACTGAGCCACCCAGGCACACCTAGATTTCTTAAATAAATTTTTATTTATTTGCTGTATACACTTTGGACAATTCCTAGGTACTCTAATTCACTGTTTTATTTAGTAGTTCTTACCAGTTGGATTTGTTTTGCTGTGAAGTGGGTCCACAGAGCTCCTCATGCTGTCATCCCCAGAGCTGAATTCAGCTAGGGTTTTGTTTTCTTTTGTTTTGTTTTGTTTTGTTCTGTTCTTAAGAATTTTCTTTAGAATAGTGAACTGCAGAGGATGATATAGATATTTCTTTCCAAGGAGGAAGGTACACATATTTCTTATACAACCCCTGCTCCATACATTATAAGCCTCCCCCATTATCAGCATTTCCCATCAAAGTGATCAACTTATTACAATTAATGAAGTTACATTGACACATAATCACCTAAAGTCCATATATTACATTAGGATCCTCTCTTGGGCTTTTACATTCTATGGGTTAGCATAAATGTATAGGGCCAGATCTATCACCATAATATCATGCAGAGTATTTTCAATGCCGTAAAACACCTCTGTGCTCTGCCTTTTCAACTTTCAACCTCTAGCAACCACTGATCTTATTACTGTATGCACAGTTTTTCCTTTTCTAGAACGTCATGTATCTAGAAATTACATAGTATGTACCCTTTTCAGATTGGCTTTTTTTCATTTAGTAATATAGATTTAATGTCTTCTACATCTTTCCATGTCTTAATAGCTTACTTCCTTTTGGTGCTGAATAATATTTCATTGTCTGTGTGGATCACAGTTTATTTATGTATGCATGTACTGAAGGACGCCTTTTTTATTTCAAATATTGGCAGTTATGAATAAAGCTGCTTAAAAACATCTGTGTTGAGGTCTTTGTGTGGACATAGTTTGAAACCCAAAAGTTTGAAACTTTTTTGGGTAAATACCAAGAAACGTGTTTTCTGGGATACATGGTAAGAATATGTTTAGTTTTGTAAGAAACCACCTAACTCTTTTCTGTTTCTGTTTCTTTTTTTTCTTTTTGTTTTGTTTTGTTTCATTTCATTTCATTTCTCCTTTTCTCTTTTCTTGTCTCTTTTGTTTTCTTTTCTTTCCCTTCCTTTTCCTTTCTTTTCTTGTTTTCAGAGAGAGAGAGAGAGAGAGAGAGAGAGAGAGAGAGAGAGTCCCAATCAGGCTCCATGCTCAGCACAGAGACCAACACAAAGCTTGATCCCACAACCCTGGATCTGAGCTGAAATCGACAGTGGGACACTCACCCATCTGAGCCACCCAGGCACCCCCCTAACTGTGTTCTAAAATGTCTGTACCATTTTGTATTGTTACCAGAAATAGATATGGGTTTTTCAATTTTGTGTTTAAATTATGAAGAATTAAATAAATTAAATAGAAGAAATAAATAGATTTCCATTCTTGTGCTTCTAATAGGAGTGCTGGTGTGTCTCCTAAAAGAAGAGTAAAAGGAAGTTCTTTATGATGAAACTCACCCAATAGGGAAAAGGTAACACAAGCACAGTGAACCATGTATTTCAAGGAATGGGAATTTAGCCATTGTAGCCATCCTACATTCCAGAAAATGTAAATATTTCTATGAGGCTGGAAAAGAGATTGGGTTTATAAGATAATTCAAAAGGGATGCAGAGGCCAGGTCATGATTAAGGGTTTGAGTTCCACCTTGAAAAAGATTCATAGGAATTGATTTATGTTTTAGAAAAGACCTAAACTTTCAGTATTATATAATAGATGCAATGTCCCAAGGTGAACATGCTAATGTAGATAAACTCATTTGGATGTGCAAGGCATAACACCTTCATGGATACACAAATTAGTATAGTTCCCCCAGCCTCTGGATTCTGATTCTCATAGGCAATAAGACAAATACCATGTTTATTTCAACAGAATCTTTTCACTCAAATTGTCTTCATCTATGTCTTTTAAATATGTTCCAGTTCTGCAGGAGTCCTGTGATGGGGAGCCAAATCCTTTCAAGCTGATTTTCTTCATACACACACACACACACACACACACACACACACACACTAAATTATTCAAACTATGACAGTGTGTTTATGTGTTAAAATAATAACATGTGTGAGTAAATGAGATGTGCTTTTGGTGTAGTAGGGCGAAGAAAAATGTAGTTTGACATGGCTAGAAAAGTCGTTCCAGAGGGAGTGAAAAGTGAAACAGAGCTTAAGACATAAGAAAACAAATAATTAATTAATTAAAGGTGAGAGGAATGATTTTCAGGCAAAGGGGAGTTTATTATGAAGAAAAATTTTAGGTGTGGGATTATGAACAGATAGAGATTTATAAGGTTCTTAGATCATAGTCTAGAATTGTGAAAGTGTTCAATAAATGCTAGTCATCTGGTTAAGGTAAGTTATGTTGAGATTCTAATGTAGTAAAGTGTGTTGTGACCTCCTAAACTTTGCAACATGGGGAGATTATTAAAAAGCAGGTTTAGGCACTGCATCCTAAGCAGCTCTTCAGGTGGAGTCTAGGGATTTGGATTTTTAAAAAGGTAAACATAATTACAGTGTATATGCTGAAATTTAATAATTAATCTAGTGTGAAGAATTTGGAACCAATTACTAATTAAAGGCTAGTGCATAAAAATGAATTCTCCTGTTTCTAAAAATAGGAAGTTCATGATAGCATAGTGATTGAGTGGAAATAATATAGTTCTGGTGTTAGGCAAACCAAAGAAACTTAAATAACTTCTATGTTTCAGTTTCCTTAAATTATAAAACAGATACAGTTTCATTGTTTAAATTAATGTAAAAATATAATAGTATTTACCTGTAATGACTGAATGAAATGCAATATGTATCTTGAATATAAATGGCTTTTGTTAAGGGTTTATTATTATTATTATTATTATTGGATATTTTATTTAAATTAACAAAGGATACTTAATAACAATGTTAAATAATTAAACTCTTTAGTGGGCTGCTTTAAAAAAAATTTTTTTTAAACATTTATTTATTTTTGAGACAGAGAGAGACAGAGCATGAATGGGGGAGGGTCAGAGAGAGGGAGACACAAAATCTGAAACAGTCTCCAGGCTCTGAGCTGTCAGCACAGAGCCCGACGGGGGGCTCGAACTCACGGACCGCGAGATCATGACCTGAGCTGAAGTCGGCCGCTTAACCAACTGAGCCACCCAGGCGCCCCAGTGGGCTGCTTTTTAAAGGCCTGCCTCCATCCGTACCAACTCGTTTTGTTATCTTTTTAGAAAGAAGAAAAAGTTAGTTTAGAGGTTACAGTCCTAAAATTCCTCAACTGCATGAGAGGAAAGTATTCATTTCCATTTTTTCCCCAGCAACATGGGATATTGGGAGTATCTGCAGTCCTATTACTTCCATAAAACATGGGGTCATTTTAAGGTATAAATCATATATTATCCAACAAAATATAGACACACTTTGAAACTAGAGTGTCAGTTTTCCTTACTAGATTTAACCACCCCCTAACAAATAAGAGAGAAAGCTTCTACATACAAACCAATATAAAAGAAAGATCTATTAAATTCCTGCTCCCATCTCAATGTCTGTCAGAATAGTATTTGCTGTGATATGCACCATCTCTATTATGTGTTTATATATTTTCTATTCCCCTCAGCACTTCTTCAGGCTTCATCTTTCTAAGGCCAAAACAACTGTTCAGTTCTGTTTAGAAAACAATGAAAATCAAGGTTGACAAAACAATTACTTTGAAGTAAGTTTTAAAGATTGAAGTCAGTAAAAATTTTAGTGGTTGATTAGCCAAAAAATTATTAACCCGTTAACGTGTATATTGATTGAGTGGAATGTTACAAGTTTTTATTAATAAAGAAAATAAACTGGGGCACCTGGCTAGCTCAGTTGGCTAAGCGTCCAACTCTAGGTTTTAGCTCAGGATATGATCTCCTGGCTTTAGGAGTTTGAGCCCCTTGTAGGGCTCTTAACTATCAGTGTGGAGCCTGCTTAGGATTCTCCCTCTCTCTCTCTCTCTCTCTCTTTCTGCCCCTCCCCCACTTGTGCTGTCTCTGTCTCAAATAAATAAATAAACTTAAACAAAAAAGGAAAATAAACCAAACTTACTACAAAGAAAGGTTTGGACAAAATGTAAAATAAGTGTTGGTTTTCCTAATTTCTACCAAGAATGCACTGGGCCAATGAAACATATTAACTGCATTTCAAGTAGCATGAACATCATCTACTTCCAACAATTTTTTGAGTACTGTAATCCATAGTCTCCAGGGGAGGTTCAGGGTACTTCAGACCTTCACGGAAATCCAGGAAGAATAACTCCAGTCAGGTCGGCATCTTGTGGTTGACCAGGAAATAAGAATGTAGTGAATTGATATGACCCTATACACTCCACTGAGAGAAAAGGGAAACTTCACCTGATGATGGGCAAGCATTGCTTATAGCATGGGATTTATTTATTTATTATTTAATTAGTTAGTTAGTTAGTTAATGTGAGTATAGTTGACACACACTGTGACCACTTTTCAAGTGTACAGTTTAGTGATTTGACAAGTTTAAACATTATGCTGTGTTTAGCACAAGTATAACTACCATCTGTCCCATTACATTGCTATTATAATATCATCGACTATATTCCTTACGCTCTGCTTTTTATTCCCGTGACTTATTCACTCTAACTGGAAGCCTGTTATCTCTCTCTCCTTCAGTCATTTTGTCCAAACCCCAACTCCCCTCCTCTCTGGTAGCCATCAGTTTGTTCTCTTTGCACTTATAGCTCTTTATAGCTATGGTTCTGCTTTTTGTTTATTTATTCATTTTTAGATTCTATTTCTGAGTGGAATCATATGGTATTTATCTTTCCCTGACTGACTTATGTCACTTAGCATTATACCCTCTAGGTCCATCCATGTGTTTTCAAATGGTGTGATCTCATCCTTTTTTTGGGCTGTGTAATATTCTGTTATGTATGTATACCACAGTTTCTTAAACATTCATCTATTGACAGACACTTAGGTAGCACCCATATTTTGCTTATTGTAAATAATGCTTCAATAAGCATAAGAGTGCATGTATCTTTTTAATTATTGCTTTCATTTTTCCTGGGTAAACATCCAATGGTAGAATTATTGGATCATATGATATTTCTATTTTTCATTTTTTGAGGAATCTCTCTACCATTTTCCACAGTGGTTGTAGCAATCTTTCTTTCTTTCTTTCTTTCTTTCTTTCTTTCTTTCTTTCTTTCTTTAATTTTATTTATTTTGAGAGAGACAGAGAAAGTATGATCAGGGGAGGAGCATAGAGAGAGAGTGTGAGGAGAATCCCAAGCAGGCTCTGCATGGTCATAAGCCAGATGTGGGGCTCGAACCCATAAAACCATGAGTCATAACCTGAGCCAAAATCAAGAGTCAGATGCTCAACCAACTGAGCCACCTAGGTGGCTGTGGCTATAGCAATTTGCATCACTGTCCTCTTAGACTAGCAAGCCAAAAAGACTAAAAGTAACAATTTTATTAATAACAACAATGATAATACATCCTGTTTGGGTGTTGCATGTATATATGTTTGTACTTTCCCCCCTCCCCATTTCTCTGATTACTACTATATTAGGAGGAAAGTAAATTATTAATGACCAGTATGAAATGAGATAATGATAAGTATGGGGGTGAGGAGGGAATTTTAGAGAAGATTTAGAATGTGTCTTTGGCCTTTGTGGATCCTCTAATTCCTCAACCCACATTTGGCAATTTTTATTACAACTTAAACTCATTTGTAAAAATACTACAATGCCTACTTTGATATGTTACATTGTGGTTAATAAAATAAAGTACCTAACAGAACATATAATTCATAGTAGGTAAGGGATAACTTTGATTTCCTGTTTTCTTCCTCTCTCTTCTGTTGAAATATGTGTCATTCTCTCTTGCTGCCTTTTAATTTGCCTGGTACTCCTCATGACATTCAACTTATCAGAATGTCATTTAGGCAGACTGGAGCCACAATCCTTGTGCGCAAATTTTAGCTCAGCCACAAAGCTAGCTGTATGATGATGGACAAGGTATGTAATCTGAGATTCTTGTTTTAATAGTCCACTAAACAGGGGTAAATAAAATAACAAAGTAAAACCACCAAGTTAGTAGAATCTTAGTAGCTCTTTGTAACAGCATCACTCTGCAACCTTCCTCTCCCACATCTGTGATTATCTTCATATCCAAACAATTAATTAGATGATTAGTGTCCTCTTTCTATGTTAGCTACTAACTCATTTTTTTTTCAGATAATTTGTTATTGTTTCTCTACTCAAAGAGTAGAGTTTGTGAGTGGGACAAGTATAGTGTAGATTTTGTGTACATTATTGAAATTCAATTTTTTTTCCAGCTTAAAATATATTGTTATAACTATCACGTGTTTTATATAAGTCTCTTGGTAACTGTAAAGAAAATACCCAAAGAAGATACACAAAATTAAATGAAAAAGGAAGCAAAGCTTGCTTCTACAAAAACTGAACTACAAAGGAAGAGAAGAAAAAGGAAAAGAAAGAAAAAAATATCTACAAGACAGAAGGAAAGCGATTAACAAAATGGTAATAGTAAGATTTACACATTCAGTCATTAGAAAAAGTCACCCCTGGTTAAAATGAACCACTCTACACAATGTCTGAGAAATAGTAGATGCTCACAGTTTTATGGACAGTCTCACCTAACTTTTCCTTATTTACATGTGCTAAGGTCAGGGGCTGAACATCATTTATTTTTATATTTGTAGAGTCTGGAACAGTGTCTAGTGCTCAAAAATATTTATTGGATAGAAATGAAAAGGGAAACTCCAATATATTAAAATCACCACCCTGAGATATGGACTAATTTTGGCCATGATTACGGAGGGAAAGATACAAACTTTGCAAATTCATTTTCTGTACTGAACTGTCTGTTGGATGCTTTACAAATACTATATATTATTTGGTCTTTATAAGAAATACATGGTAGGTACTGAAGTTTTTGTTTTTTCTTATGAGCACTCAAAAATTTTGACGACTGCCCAATATCACCTAAAAGTTTTGTACTAAATATATTTAATAGCATCTTCCAATTTTTGGTCAGTATACTACCGAAAACTTAGTTCTTACACTGGGAAAAGAAATTAGAATACATGCCTTATTCATAAATCTTGCTCCTTGCTTGATTGTTGCCTCTTTATATTCTCAAGTTTGTTCAGTCAACTTTTCTTGAGCATTTTCCTCTAAAAATTTTACAAACTATTTCTCTTTTCTCCCATTTTACTACCACCAAGCTGATTCAAACTGTGTCCTCTTTCTTCAAGACCACGCTTCTTCAAAAGCCGCCAACTCTGGATCTCCTTACAAATAACCTCATTCTCTTGAAATCATTGTCCGTACATTTTCCACAGTGTCTTGTATAATACAGATCATCAATACAACTCTAATGGCTATATTTCTTTGGAAATAAGTTCTTTTATCTTTAGAAATCATCTCCTCTAGATTAAGATGTAAACTAAGGAAAAAAAATAATTGGGGAGATTTCATTGAAGGTAATATTTGTTATCTGGAAGTAGATAAAATAAAGTTATTACTGATTTCAACTATTCAACTCCACACTAGCTGTGTCATTTTTTTAAGATAGAGAATGCAAGCAGGGGAGAGGGGCAGAAGGAGAATTGTAAGCAGTGTCCACACTCAGTGTGGGACCCAATGCGGGCTCAATCCCACGACCCTGGGATCATGACCTGAGCTGAAATCAAGAATCAGATGCTTAACTGACTGAGCCACTCAGGTGCCCCCTTAGCTGTGTGCTCTTTAACACACTGCAAAATTTCTATGGTCCTCATTTTTCCTGTTCAAAATAGAGAGAAATAATAGAACCTACCCGTCAAGACTTTAGTTAAGCTACTCCATGGTATTGCTGTGTCAGCGTTCATGTTGTTTGGCCAAGTGGCCTGATGGGGCCTTAAAAAAGGGCATAGTCCCTCATGCAAGGCATGCCCTGGATAAAAAGCCACAGTGACATATGTAAATGTCAGTTTCTGATATGACTTACTGACAGACTTTGTGATAAGCAATCTCACTGAATCCTGTGGACTTCCCTTGTGTACCTCTTAGTCCCCCTGTGGAGTTAACCTCAACTCCCTCTCAGTTTGAATTACCCTATTTTGCCTTAGTTTGGAAATCCCAAAACACTTCACCTACAGACTCTTAGAACCCCAAGACCTGAAAGTCTCTGTCTGCATGCTGCCTTGCCTTCCCTTATGGCCCCTCGAGAAGTGCCATGTACTTCCTTAGGACATATGAGTAACAAACTTCTCTATTTCATTCCTTGTGGTCTTTGTTGATCCAAGGCTTCCCATCTGACACCCAGTGTTCTACTTAACAAATGTAAATTTGACAAAATCACAACACTACCTGATAGCATTTTTGTACTTACTAACATAATTCACATTTGACCTTACCAGGCTGCCTGGCACATTGTAAAAATTAAATAGATATTAACTGTTACACTGTAATTCTGAGTAGCAGAATCGTGAGACACGGTGTGGTAGTAAGTGGCACAGCTTTGGGATACCAGAAGTACTTGAAATGATGAACATAGATATAATAGTTTTCAAAACTGATAAAAATAATTACGTCTACTTCAAGGTATCTGAGTACCCGACCATAAAATTGTTTTATGATCCTACAGAAGTCGTCCCCATTTAGTCTCTCTTTTCCAAGTTTTTTTGTGTTCATTTATAGTCTATGAAAATAAACTCAAGTGGGTCAGAATTAAGATGATAAGTTGATTCTTGGGACATTTGTTTCGCTACTTATTTTCTAGGGTCTTGTTCACAATGTGCATAGTTTACAAAGGATTCTTTTCTTAAATGATTAAGTATTTTGTATGTGTTTACTAAACTGAAGACCAACACATCCTTGATTTTCTCCATAAAGAAAAAATAATAAAAACAAAAACAAGCAGGTTAAAAATTGAGGAATAATGGTGTGGATAGCGGAAATACATCACAGTAGGAGAGAGCCACATAAATCATCAGGATTGCATGCTGACTTCTATTAAGTCTCAAAAATATGATAATTAGTAGGCACTTAAAAAAATCATGCCATTCTCATTGTGTGATTATTTTTGTTCCTACTCCATAACTATTATCTCTCTGCTCTTCAGGAAGTAAATCAAACCTTTGAGGTCTGACTTTGTAATCATTCTCTGTAGAACTTTATTAGATTCACTGTTTTGAGCCTGTCCTGAAAATGGTACTTTTTAAAAGTGATGCCTCCCACCTACTGACGATCAAATACAGCAAAACTCTCTGACCTTTGAAAACGTGGGTGTAATAGTCAGATTGAAGGACGGAAATCAAACAGCAGATGGATGAAATAACTATTTTTTTATGACAAGTGTTGATCTTTTCTGTAGCTGCAAATTCCCAGAAAAGTTTTTCTTGATTTCCAAGGTCATTAACAACAGAATGGAAATAAAGTCAGACTAACTCTAACTGCCATTTTGGATAAAGATTTCCCATGAGTCTGTTAGTTCACTCATATGTCATTTTTGTGACGTTGGGAGACCTTTTCTTTCCTCTCTAGGAAGTGTGACTGTTTGGATTGATAATTTGATTTTTTCAAAAAGATTTATCCTTCCAGGATTACATTTTTCGGCTTTGGCTTATGGCAAGGGTCCCAGGAGTGAATTGCATCCTCTTGGATACCAGGTCCTTATCAGAGAAGAGGAAAGAAGGGCACAGAATGGGCAGAAGGAGTTTGATCAAAAAGCATGCAGAGATTGGTCTGTGTGTCCCACTCCTCCCTGTAATCTTATAAATTGATTTTATGGTTTATGCAAGGTATTCTCTCAAAGCATTTACAACTCCCTTGCATGAGTAGAAATGTGTGAAGGGTGTTCTTAAGAGACTCAGAATTGACTTTGTAAAGAAGAGGATGATAAATGATTCTCTACTTTACCCAAGTCCTCTCCCCTGGGTACAGAGTTCATGGGGCAGGACATGACTCAAGGTACATGGAGGGGACTGTAGAGATCTGGGTCACTAGTACCTATTGTGAAGAAGTTGTGCAGGGAGTGGTCAGATACAGAAATGGTGATCATAGGGAAAGGGAAAATGATGTGGGCTTCATAAGCTTATACTTAAGCTTTTCAGAATGTTGAAAATCTAAAACAAGGTGACACCCAAGGGTAGTATGGAGGTTTGGGTCACAACTAGCTCTTTGCTGTATAACCACTTGAATGGGTTAAGTGGTTGGATGAATAAAAACAGTAATTTTCTTGCACTTACCTATAAAATATTTGTTCACATCTGTAAAAAACATTGTCTGAGAGGTACCCTTGATTTCCCAGAGGTTCTTCATTTAAAGCAAATGCTCTAACTTATCCAATCATTTTTATCCCATTTTACTTTTTTGCTTACTCTTTAAATCATTTTTATTCTTTATGAGATCAAAACACAGAGTAACTATTTTTTCCACAAAGCACCAGTCTTGTGGGGCAGGGAGAAATAAGTACTCTCAAGCTGTAGCGATTTGACTTTGCACAAGTTAACTAATTTCCATTAATGTATATAAAATGGACATTATAATGTTTTATTGACAATAATATATATTAAAAGCTACTATTATGTTTACTCGTACACAATTGATATTCAAACTTTGTAGCAGCTTTGATCGTATGGGACAAAGTATTAGTTGGGTGAGAAGGTGTACTACTGCAGCCATGAACAAGAGAAGACAAGATGGTCGGAGAGAGACCAGGGATGTGACAGAACCAAGTGGGAAGGTCATCTTACAAAGAGTACATTGTAACTTCCAAAGTCTTGCATTCTGCGCCATATTTCCTTCAGTTTGTCCTTGGATCACACTCGTCCCATGGAATGACCCTGAATAATTGAACTGTGTCACATCTTTGTTAACATGGAGCTCCAGTCTTTGACATTATTGGGAAAAGTGTCCTGTCTAATAATATTAGTTGAGGGGAAAAAAATGGAATCCAATTTCTGTCTCTGCACTGACCTTCAGGATGTTCATTAAGAGTCAAGCTTTATATTGTTTTGGAGTATTGGCAATAAATTAGGAGATAAGAGGAAGATACGCTAGTTAAAGAGAAAATAGTAAATGAGCAATAAAGTAATTTCATTCTGTGGTTAAATCCCCCATATATCCTTCAAACACTTATTAACAAAAGCCATAGATTTACCTTGCCTAATGAGACAGTGCGATTAAAGTTCAGGTATGCTTACATTGAATGGTTTAAGACTGGGAGATTTTGTGACATGGCATCATCTTAATATTAGAAGGAGGAGAAAAAGTGCAACCAATTCTTTGTCATAGAGGATTTATTTATAATAAATCCTTTGGGAACTTTGTTTGAGTTTACTTGCAGCTTAATTAACAGCAACCAAGCATATTTTTCTAAGGGGTGTCATTGGAGTCATTTACTTTCTTCCAACAACACTGGAGATTTTAAGACATCTGAACTCAGGATGTTCAGGAGAAATTGTGATGGTAATCATTTACGACTTATGTGATGATGTGTCGTATTCAGCAGGGCTATTTTTGTCACTGTAAATACACATAATAAGGCCTCTCCCTGAAGAAGTAGTGACAGTGAAGAAAGATAGAAAGCCATAAAGAAGTAATAAGGGAGAAAAGTCCTTTCATATATGAATGGACAGAAAAGTCCATATATAGAAGGGGAGACACTTGCGCTAAAAACTGAAATATGAACAGAATTTCTGAATTATCTAGAGAGCAGGGATAGGAGTAGCAAAGAAAATTTTAGCAGATTGAAAGATGTATTTGAAGAGACACCGAGCATGACAGGAGGCTCCATTATTTCTTGTCTATAAATAACTGTTTCATCAATATTTTCTTTTTTTTTTGCTGCCTCTATAAGAGACTAATTTTATTTTTTTATTTAAATTTTTTAACTTTTATTTTTTTTTGAGAGACAGAGACAGAGCATGAGAGGGGGAGGAGCAGAGAGAGAGGGAGACACAGGATCTGAAGCAGGTTCCAGACTCTGAGCTGCCAGCACAGAACCTGATGGGGGGCTTGAACTCATGAACCACGAGATCATGACCTGAGTTGAAGTTGGATGCATAACCGACTGAGCCACCCATGCACCCCTAATTTTATTTTGTATCGCTGTTTTGTTTCTTGATAATTTTACTGATGTTTTGCAAGGTCTATGCAAGGCATTTACAAACGGTCAATTTGTTAGATTATGTGATATGTAACAGTGCATCTTCAAATGATATCAGCATGAAAACAAACTGAAATTATCAAATATTTGCAAAAATGAATATACATTGAATAGCTGTCATTAACTTATATGCACAATTAACAGATTACATGCCATTGGACAGGCTTCATGAGATAAAGGTTCAGAGTGCTAAGGTCTAATCACACACTGAAAAGCTGGTGAATGTATTGACAGCAGGCACTCCTGTTGTTTCCACATCCCACTAGAAACACTGTGTGAGGGGAGATAAGGAAAAAAAAGAAGTAAATGGTAATGCTTATTTGGGTAAGCATGAAGCAAAGTGCTTTCAGATAAGTGCCAATATTACTCTGGCTTCATTCTTACAAGTAGAGAGTAATTGATACAGCTCAGAAAACTTCCAGGTAGAATTAATGAAGCTGATCTTTAGGGTCATGAATCTCAGTAGACATGGTAAGTCAGAGGGCATGGCCATTCACTCCATCCATGCCATGAATGGATCTCCATCTTTTATGTACTTTGATCACCTTATCTCAATATGATTCTTACTTATTATAAATATAGCTCCTATGGACACTTATTTAATTTCTGCTTTAAATTTTTAATTTTTAATGTTTTATGGGTCCTTATCTAAGCACACAGAACTACATAAAAGCCAACCCAATCAACTATTTAATTACTAAAAATCCACATATTATGGAAAGACAAGAATATTTGAAGAACTCATTGTATGCGTTGCAGGTGTCCGTAGGTAGAGGACCTCAGCAAAGGACCGTTTCTTCATTTGCTCCTAGTACATTCCACCCTTTTTCCTCCAACACATTTTCTGACAAGGAGACTGACAAATAGTCTTAATACATAACAAACAAGGTAATTAAAATAACGTAAAATAAAATCTCTTTTGAAACACTGATCTACTTCAGCCTACTTCACTCTTCAGAGAGACTTCGTAACTATTTGTAGATAGCGTACAATGAAACTCTCCTATTTTCGGTAACCAATGAAGGCTAATGATTGCCTTTGAGCTAGAATTTAAGTTCATTCAGTTCTAACATTGTGCCAAAGGACACTTAACTGGTCTATGAGGTCATAGATTAATTACTGATGAGAGAGTATATATCAAAATTTTCTGCAGCAGGCTCAGAAGGCATAAGAAATGTCTTTTATAATAGACCCTCAGCTATATTAATTCAAGACTAATAAATTCTTTAAACTTCTTGAGTGTAACGATACTACTTAAGCGTTTGGGATCCTGGTGATGAAGTTTTTCCCAATAACTGAACACTGAGTTTTGTAACACTTAGATAGCAATGTTGCAAGTGGTAATGCAAGATTGAATCAGATCATTACCATTCACTTGTAAATTTATTCACCTGACACCAGACCAAAATGTTTATAAATTTCAAAAACTTCCTGATGAATAATCCCTATCCTAGTAAGACAAATATCCCAGAGCTCTGAGAGAAAAGTACAATTTCAAATTAATTTTATAAAATAGTTCAATTTTATACAAAAATTATAATTTTATACTACATACAAAACTAAAACTATAGACTAGCTGTGTTTATCAAGCTGCAAAAATTTGCCAAATATATGCTAATATCATAGTAGCCATACACAAAAGCATTAGGTTAATATTGATTATAAATTCAGTATAAGACAAAAACGGCACTTTGAGCACACTGAAAAACAATGGAAGGCAGGTGGAAATGGAAGAAAATCCATCTCTGAACCACAGGAACTGTATATATTGATTAAGATTTATGTTTTATGCTTTGTCTCCTGAATATTCTGTCTAGGCTTAATATCAATGATCGAAGCTTCCAATTTTAGAATTTAGAAAAAGAAGAGCAAACTAATTCCAAAAAAAAGCTGAAGGAAAGAAATAATAAAGATAGAAGCAGAAATAAATGGAATAAAATCCAAAAATTAAAGTTAAAAAATGTCCCCAGAGGCAAGCATTGCCAAGAACAGGAAATACAGAGGGACATCATAGACTGTTCACTTCACTGGTTACAAGGAATTATTGCTAACAACTCAAAAGGTTACAATGTTGACAATTTAGAGAAATAGACAAGGTTTTGGGGTGGGTGGAATCAGTGCATATAAGGCAAAGATTTTATAAGGAACAAGTTATAAAATAAAGGGCAAATCAAAGGACACTAACATTGACAATAAGAATAAAACTAACAAAGTAAATTTGGTTGTTTGAAAATATTAAGAAGAATGACAAATTTCTGCCAAGACTGATGAAGAAACAAAACAAAAAACAGATGCAAATAAACACTAATGCTAAAACAGAAATATTTGCAGATACACTCATATCATTTAAAATAAGAAATAATCAATTACTGTATACCAACATTTAAAACCAATGAAATAACCACATATTTGGAAAGTATAAAACTTTTCTTTTTGAAATAATTTTTTTTAATTTTATATTATAGACAAGGATCCATGTGGTATTTAGACTTAGAAAGCTAAAATGTGCATTTGATAAGCATTTGTTAAATTTGCCTGTAGAGTGAAACAGTAAATTTATGTCAAAGCTAAAATTTTCTGATTTTCATTTGTTTGCTTTTTAATATTTTGTTAATGTTTTTGTTTACAACCAAGAGAGGGACGCTTTAAAAATATATATATATAGAACAATCATTGTAAATTAAGTTACTCTTAAATTAATAATGATAAGAAATAAAGCTTTGAAATATCACTATCTCCTACACCACACATTTTTATGAATTTTTATAATTTTATAAGATATAAATTTTATGGCACCTAGCTGGCTTAGTCGGTAGAGCCTGTTAACTCTGATCATTCTAATGCTTCTTTCTGTGTCTTTGATTCTCTATTTTTTAAATCTATCTATCTATCTATATCTATCTATCTTCTATCTATATCTTATTTATATATATATATACATATATGTATACATATACACATCATTTAATTGTCAATGTAAAAGTGAAATAAATTATATTTATTATTTATTGTATTTATAATTTATTATATTTGAAATTTATCAAATTTAAAATTTGATGAATTATGCTGAAGTTTCATCTATGAGGTTAAAATTCTTCAGTAAGGAATTTGTTGATACAAATAAAATATTTGTTAAATTTTGTTCCAAGATACTTACATATTTGTTGTAATAAATTGTGTTTTTAAAATTATGGTTTCTATTTTTGGCTCTGCATATAAATGAATTAATATTTGTATTATGATATTGAACGCAACACACTAAATTCTTTTTATTTATAGAAGCTTTTCTGCAGATGGCCTTGTGGTTTCTAGGATGAAGATAAAATCAATGAGAAATAAGGAAAGTTCTGCTACATGTTTTCCAATATATATATTTTTCTCTTTTTCTTCTACTTTCCTTTTTCCTTTCCTCCTTCTGCAGCAACAGACCTAACTACTAAGGTTTTATCTTCTCTACACTCTGAAATTTAGAAGTAATACATTTCCCTGGGCCTTCTGACTCTCACACAAAATATAAGAATTTTTTTGGCTTATTACCTAGACTAACTGTCTTTTATGGGGAGCAAATGAGTGGAGATTCATAGATAGATGATAGATAATAGATAGATATAGATAGATAGATTGACAGACAGATAGATAGATGCTGTGAACAACACCAGAGTGCACTGAATAAAAGTAACCTATAATTTAAATAAAAAAAATGCACAGTACATGATTTCACTAGTCCATAATATTTTATGTCTCATATAGGTATGTCTCACTTTATTATGCTCTGATATATTGCACTTCACAGATACATATTTTTTTTTTAACAAATTAAAGGTTTGTGGCAACTCCGCATTTAAGCCACTTTATTGGCATTATTTTTTTTTCAATAGCATTTCTCACTTCATGTCTCTGTGTCATATATTGATTTTTCCAGTATTTCAAACTGTTTCATTATGATTATATTTTTTTGGATGATCTGTGTGATCAGTGATGCTTAATGTTATTATTGTTATTGTTTAGGGGAACCACAAACTGTGCTCGCATATGATGGCAAACAATTTATAAGGTGAGTGATCTGACTGCTCCATTGACTGGTCCTTCCCCCATCTCTCTCCCTCTCCTCGGGCCTTCCTATTCCTTAAGACACAACAATATTAAAATTGGGCCAGTTAATAACCCTACTATAAATTCTAAGTATTCATGTGAAATGGAGAGTTGAACATCTCATCTATTTTCATTTTTATGATATATATATTTATAAATATATATTTATTTATATATAATTCATATTTATTTATATATAATTCATATTTATTTATATATAATATTAATATCAATATAACTATATGATATTAATATTATATAGTATATATAAGTATATATTTATTTATATAAATATATATTTATTTATATATTATATGTATATATTTAAATCTCTCACTTTAAATCAAAAGCTAGAAATGACTAAGCCTAATGAAGAAGACGTAGGAAACGGTGAGACAGGCCAAAAACTAAGCCTCTTGCCCAAACAGGTGGGCAAGTTGTGAATGCAAAAAAAAAAAAAAAAGTCCTTTAAAAAGGATTATGTATAGCAATGGAAAAATAATCAACAAAGTGGAAAGTCAATTTACAGAATAATAGAAAATATTTGCAAACTGTATACCTGATAAGGGGTTAATTTCTAATATGTACTAAGAACCCCCAACACTGTAGATAAATATCCAGTTTCAAAATGGTCAGAGGAATCATATGGTATTTGTCTTTCTCTGACTGACTTATTTCACTTAGCATAAGACTCTGTAGTTCCATCCATGTTGTTGCAAATGGCAAGATTCCATTCTTTTTGACTGCCAAGTAATACTCCATTGTATATATATACCACTTCTTCTTTATCCATTCATCAATTGATGGACACTTGGGCTGTTTCCATGTTTTGGCCATTGTAGATAATGCTGCTATAAACATTGGTGTGCATGTATCCCTTCAAATCAGTACTTTTGTATCCTTTGGTTAAATACCTAGTAGTGCAAATTGCTGGATGGTAAGGTATTTCTATTTTTAACTGTTTGAAAAACCTCCATACTGTTTTATATTAAATGTATAAACTATATATTACATATAAATATATTCTATATAACATGAATATACAAAATATATATCATATACGTGATAATGTACATATATGCGTAGGTAAATGTGTGTGTGCGTGTGTGTGGGGGGGGGAGTGTAGAAAGAAAGGTAGGAAGGGAGAAAGAAAGAAATCTTGCCTTTGCCACAACATGGTTAAACCTTGAGGGCATTATGCTAATTGAAATTAACCAGACAGAAAAACAAATATTGTAAAATTTCACTTATATGTGGAATCGAAACAAACAACTTAAACACATAAATACACAAAACAGATTGGTTGTGGCCAGAAACAGGGGATGGAGGTGAGAGGAATAAATAAAGGGGGTCAAAAGTAACAAATGTCCAGTTATAAAGATGAATAAGTCCTCGGGATGTAATATACACCATGGTGACTGTAGTTAACAATACTACATTCCGTATTTGAAAGTTGCTGAGGGAAGAAATCTTAAAAGTTCTAATCACAGGAAAAGCATTGCAAATACGTGTGGTGACAGAGGTTAACTAAACTTTTCAAGGTAATTACCTCACAGTACATACATATAAATCACCATGTTGTACGCCTTTAACTACTACAATGTTACATGCCAATTACATCTTAATAATAAAGAAGTTTAAAGTCGATATAAATGTCTAGATAAAAATGTATAGATATAAATATATCTTGTATAAATAAACACATATTAGACACATACATGCATATATGCATATAATTGTATATATGTATTCAACACGTGGTAAATAACATGATACAGTTTGTAAACAAACTGATTTGGCAGACAGATTAAATTCCTATATGCCTACCTGGTGGTTGTATTTCCCAAACCTAGATGTATGGTGATTCTAGCTGAGGGTAACTTCTCTTAAATTTCTATCCTTCAAATGTTTAATGAAAAAAAAAAAATCTCAAATAGTAACATACAGATTTGATAGCGATACAGACATAACAAAGAAAGTAAAGAAGAAAGGAAAATCGCAGCACATTGGAGCCCTCCCAAGGCCAAACAAAATGCTTCTGTAATTAAAAGCCGGTGTTATCAACGTCCTATAAAGTAAAACTGCGTCAGGAATAGATTCCCCACAGGCTGTGTAGGTGCTGGGGGACCGCTCTCCAGCCTGTACCCAAAGAAGCCTAAAGGCGGAGAGTTCATCCTGAACTCACTAGAAGGTAAAAAGTTTGTGAGGGAGGTGAAACCCAGTTATGCAACTTGCTTACCTTAGACCAGCCAGAACCCAACTTCCATTAACGGAGACTAATGAGAAATAGTAAATTGAGGAAAGAAAGGCAAACTGTCAAACTGGCAAACCGCCAAAAGAAAAAAAAAGGCGGACAAGACTAAAGAAAACTCTAACCAAAACCACAACAAGGGGCGCCTGCGGGGCTCAGTTGGTTGAGCCTCCAACTTCGGCTGGGGTCATGATCTCGCAGTTGAGGAGTTGGAGCCCCCCATCCGGCTCTGTACTGACAGCTCAGAGCCTGGAGTCTGCTTCCAATTCTGTCTCTCCCTCTCTCTCTGCCTCTCCCCTGCTCATGCTCTCTCTCTGTCTCAAAAACAAAGATAAACATTTTTTTTTTAAATTTAAAGGGGCGCCTGGGTGGCGCAGTCGGTTAAGCGTCCGACTTCAGCCAGGTCACGATCTCGCGGTCCGTGAGTTCGAGCCCCGCGTCGGGTTCTGGGCTGATGGCTCAGAGCCTGGAGCCTGTTTCCGATTCTGTGTCTCCCTCCCTCTCTGCCCCTCCCCCATTCATGCTCTGTCTCTCTCTGTCCCAAAAATAAATAAACGTTGAAAAAAAAATTAAAAAAAAAAAACACAACAAAAGTAAGCAGAGTTCTTGGGAAATTGCTTTTAGAGTATGTTTGCATACAAATACAGAAAAGACTGGGGCGCCTGGGTGGCTCAGTTGGTTAAGCAGCCTACTTCAGCTCAGGTCATGATCTCACAGTCTGTGGGTTTGAGCCTTGCATTGGGCTCTGTGCTGACAGCTCAGAGCCTGGAGCCTGCTTCGGATTCTGTGTGTCCCTCTCTCCCTGTCCTTCCCCTACTCATGCTCTGTCTCTCCTCTCAAAAATAAATAAACATTAAAATAATTTTTAAGAGATACATATAAAAGTTATTTTCCAAACGTTAATAACATGAAACAAACTAAAACAGAAGCAGTAGCTGTGGTCGAGGGCTGAATTAGTATTCTAGAATATGGATTGGAAGAAAATATCTCACAGTGCAGGCAAATCCCCACAGATATGGGAAAACAATGAGAGAATAGATGGTAAGATGGGGACTTGAATACCTGATACTGGGACATAATGTGACAAAACAGAAGTTCTAAAAGAAGAAAACTTAGGGCCTACATTATTAAAGAACCTTTTGTGACTTGTCTTTTCATATTGAAGGAGGGCAACCAGTCCCAGGGAAGATTTATCTACAGAAGGCTTCATATGAAATTTTTGAATCTAGGATAGGCATTAAACTTTACAAACTTCCAAGTAGAAATACAGCTTACTTAAACCATGAAATCAAAGAGAAAATCATCACTCTAGCATTCTATAATCATAGTGCCACAAAACAAAACACATAAACTTTGTCTAAATGGCAAAAATACTTACTCATCTCTTCTAACCAAATGTAAAGTCAATTAAAATTGAAGAGTGATCTCAAGATGAACAAATAAAAGTAGAAGAAGCAGATGTATATATAAACTCACAATATGTAGAGTATCTAAAAGTGTCTGATGATACTATGATAGGGAATTTATAATACGTTAGTAATTTTTATTGGAACAAAATATATACATATAAAAGGGAAAACTGAGTAATGGTCTAACTAGATATATCAGAGAAAAAAATAAGGAAAAATAGAAAATACAGATTTGCAGAAATTCACACCTATTGGTGAAAAAAAAGGTGTAGCCAATTAAGTTGTTTTATAGAAAGCGTAAATATATTTTAATGCAGATGTATTACTTAAGAAATATCCATTTGTATAAAACAGTTAAAAAGATGGCAAATGCTAACTCAATTGAAAATCATAGTAGAACTGCCAAATTTCCAGACTAGGACATAGCTGAGAAAGGGAAATAAAGAAAAAGGCACAGACAACCCAGGGAAAGTAAGAGGGGAGGGAGGGTTGATGCTTCATCACTTAAGTGTAAAAAATTGCAAGATTAATGTATTAACACATAAAGCAGACACACACACACACATGTTTTTAAAACAAATGTAAATATTTTATCAAAAGACAAGGATTGTAAGAGCCACTTAAGAATAAATCCAAACTCCCAGGAGTGCCTGGCTGGTTCATTTGGTTGAGCTTCTGACTTAGGCTCAGGTCATGATCTCATGGCTTGTGGGTTACAGTCCCGTGTGAGGCTCTGTGCTAACAGCTTGGAGCCTGGAGCCTGCTTCAGATTCTGTGTCTCCTTCTCTCTCTCTCTCTCTGCCCCTCCCGTGCTCATGCTCTGTCTCTCTTTCTGTCTCAAAAATAAACATTTAAAAATATTTGAAAAAAGAATAAATCCAAACTCCCTGACATCATTGTTGGTAAAGATTTTTTTGGATCTGACCCTGAAATCAAACACAATAAAATGAAAATATATAAGTAGAACTGCATCAAACAAAAAATTCCACACAACAAAGGAAACCATCAATAAAATGAAAAAAAAAAAACAAAAAACTAGGGAATGGGAGAAAATATCTGCAAATCATGTACCTAAAAAAGAGTTAATATTCAACATATATATAAAGGCTCATATAACTCAGTAGCAGGAGAGAAGGACAACAAAACAAGAAATCAAATTAAAAATGGGAAGAGAATTTGAATAGGCATTTCCCCCAAGAAGTCATACAGAGGAGATGGCCAACAAGTGCATGGAAAGATAGTCAACATCACTTATCAGGGAAATACAAATCAAAGCCACAATGACATAGTACCTCACACGTGCCAGAATAGCTATATCAAAAAGACAAGAAATAGCAAGTGTTGGTGAGAATGTGAAAAAAAGGGAACCCTTGTGCACTGTTGGCAGGAATGTAAATAGGTGCAGCCATTACAGAAAACAGTATGGAGTTTCCTCAAAGAAGTTAAAAACATAGAACTACCCTAGGATCCAGATATTCCACTTCTGGGCATTAAAAATATTAATTTAAAGATGGGGGGGGGGCACCTGGGTGTCTTCGTGGATTAAGTATCTGACTTTAGCTCAGGTTGTGGTCTCACAGTTTGTGAGTTCAAGCCCCACATGGGGCTCTATGTTGACAGCTCAGAGCCTGGAGCCTGCTTCAGATTCTGTGTCTCCGTCTATCTCTGCTCTTGCCCCCCCCCCACTCTATCTCTGTCTCTCAAAAATAAATAAACATAAAAAAAAGAAAGTATAATGTCTGGCATAGGGCAAGTTTTTTAAAAAATAATAAAAAATAAAGATAGAAGTTCTATCGTCATTGCAGCATTATTTACAACAGTCAAAATATGGAACCAACATACACACACACTCACACACAGTGGACTACTGCTCCTCCATAAAAAATGAAGTCTCGCCATTTGTAACAACATGGATGAAACTTGAAGGTATGATGCTAAGTGAAATGAGTCAGACAACGAATACTGTATGATTTCACTTAATATATGGGATCTAAGAAACACAACAAATAAACAAAACATAAAAACCTGCTCAGAGATACGAAGAACAGATTGGTCATTGTCAGAGGGGGAGGATGGTGTGAGTATGAGTAAAAGGGGTGAAGGTGGGCAAAAACACAAACTTCCACTTACAAAATGAATGACTCATGGGGATGTGATGTGCAGCATGGTGACTATCGTTAACACTGTGTTGCATATTTGAAAGCTGCTAAGAGAGTAGATATTGAAAGTTATCATCACAAGAAAAAAAATTTGCAGCTAAGTAAGGTGACAGAGGATAACTATACTTACTGTGGTGATCTTTTTTGCAGCATATACAAATATTTGATCATTATGTTGTACAGCTGAAATTAGTATAATGTTAAATGTTGATCATGCCTCAATAAAAAAGTCTAACTCCCAGAACTTGCCTTAAAAAGATGAGACTATGTAAATGTCCAAAACAGAGAAATGGGCTAAGATATAGAAGGAAATGACCTTTTCTTCTTCTTTCCCAGTAAAACCACAAAAATATCAATACCAACGACAAAAAGTGTAAATTAAGTTCAAATCTTTAAGTGGCACAAATGATACTCTGTGACAAAATATTTGAATTAATGAACTGGAGAGCCAACCAAAGAAGTAAGCCAGGATGCATCAGGAAGGCTGAAAGAGTGGAAGACTTAAAAGAATGTTATGCCATAGAAGTAGAAATATTGATATTTTTATAGTAGAAATCACCCAAGGACAGGAAAAAAAATATATAACTGAAGGGATGTTTTAAAAGGAAATGACTGTAAGAAGATGAAAAGCCAAAAATCCCTGGGCACACAAAATGCTAAAAGAGAAATATGAAAAAAAAGGAAACATCACATCAATGAAATTTAAAGGTAACCATGAAAAAAAAAATTCAGAGAAAACACCAACATTCTCCAGTGTAATAAGACTCAAGTTGGCATAAGACTTCCCAATAGCATCTGTCACGAGGTGCATATAGTTAACACTACTGCACTGTGTACTTAAAAATGGTCATCATGATTTAAAAAAGAAGTTTCCCAATGAAACTGATGACCAGTTACAAAACCAAAATAAATTAAGATTTTCAAAAATTTTAAATAACACTTTGGAAAAAAAACTTCTGAGTACAAAAATGTTCCATGATATAAGGGCTCAGAAGCTTAAAGCACATTTTTATATCCTGAAAAATGGCCTGGAGGAATAGCTCCATCTAGTATAAAAACAATTCAGGAGGATATGTCAAAATAAATGGTAAGGAAAGATAAGTAAGGAACTTAGAAAGCACTCTGCTAAATGGCGAAGCAAAAAAGAATGTTTATAACAATTCCACACTAAAACTCTAGATGATACCCACAAAGTGGGGAGTAAAAGAAGAGACAATTACTAAGATAGCTGTCATTTTAAGAGGGAGATGTAACTATTGTTACATTTAAAATTTGATAGAGAAAAATGGACATTAGTTGGATTAATTAGTAGAGCAGTGACAATCACAAATAGAATGAAAATGGAATCATAGTGTTAACACACAAAAGACAATTCTCTATATCCAATGGAAAGTAGAGGGGAAAAATGGCAGCAGAAGAAAAATGATCTAGAAACAGTATCTCACAACACACACACACACACACACACACACACACACACACACACCACACGCACATGGGATTTGGGGAAAAAATACAGAACAAAAGAAAGAATAAAGAATTGGCAGGAGAGAATACTAGTTTCCAGTTACACTGGTAAGGAACCTGGAAGGTGCCACTTCATTCCAACAGCAACTGAAAAGCTGAACAGAGTGTAAAATAACAAGTATTCTTGGACCAATGAAAGAAGGACAATTGCTACTTCCCAGATTACGGAGACAAACAGGTGAATGCAGGAAGTCATGGCTCACTGGAGCATAGACTCACAGGCAGAAACCTGGCAGAGAACACATGTCAGGTAGGAAAATCTGAACTGTAATTAACAAGTGCTGGAGCTGCAGTGTGGATATTCTAAGAGTTAAAAACTCCAGAGACCCAGTCACAGGGGAGCCCCCACAATGTGAGATTTACCAACAAAAGCTCAGCCAGGTTTACACTAAATATTGGAGAAAAATCCCCTTGGTTCCTAACAGGGGGAAATCACATGATGTCCACTCTCAGACCACAGTGCAATTAAACTAGAAATTAACAGGAGAAAGATAACTGAAAATCCCATAATGCATGAAGATTAAAAACAAAATTCTAAATAATATATGGGTCAAAGAAGGCATCTCAAGATAAATTAGAAAATAATTTGAACTCAATGAAAATGAAAACACAACTCATCAAAATTTGTGAGATGCCATGAAAACAGTGCTTAGAGGGGAATTTATACTGTTGCATATATAGACTAGGGAAGAAGAAAGACCTAAATCCATCATCAAAGCTTCCATGTTTGGAAACTAGAAAAGAAAAAAAAATAATTAAATCTAGAGTAAGTAAAAGGAAATAAATAAGAAAAATGAGAGGACAAATAAGTGAAATAAAAAGGGAAATCAATACAGAAAAACAATACAACCAAAACCTGGTTCCTGAAAAAAGATGAATAAAATGGATACGCCTCTAGTTAGTCTAGGAGAGAAAGAGATGGAGACAGAGACAGAGACAGAGAGATGCACAGAGAGAGAATACAAGCTACTAACATCAGAAATGAAAATGCACATCACTACAGTCCCCATGGACATTTTTTAAAAAGGATAATAAATAAAGAAATACTATGAACAACTCTATACCAACAAATGTGATAACCTAGATGAAATGGATCAATTACTTGAAAGGCATAACCTGCCATAACTCACACAAAAGGATACACAAAATCTGAACAGGCCTATATCTATTAAATACATTAGGTCAATAATTAATAACTTCCCCAAACAAAAAGCAGGAGGTCCAGATGGGTTCAATAGCAAATAACACAAAACATTTAAGGAAGAAATTTTTTTTTTATTTTTAAATTTTTTTTAACATTTATTTATTTTTGAGACAGAGACAGAGCATGAATGGGGGAGGGTCAGAGAGAGGGAGACACAGAATCCAAAACAGGCTCCAGGCTCCAAGCTGTCAGCACAGAGCCGGATGCGGGGCTCGAACTCACAAACCGCGAGATCGTGACCTGAGCCAAAGTCGGCCGCTCAACTGACTGAGCCACCCAGGCGCCCCATTTAAGGAAGAAATTATACCAAATATATAGAATTTACCTCACAGGAGAGTGCAGAGGGAATGTTTTCTAACACATTCTGTGACGAAAATACTGCCCTAATACCAAATCCAGACAAAGACAATACAAGACAACCATTGACCAATATCTCTCATGAATAAACATCAACACAAAAATCCTCAACCAGATATTTGGAAATCAAATCTAACAATGTGTAAAATAATAATACACTACAATCAAGTGGGACTTCTCCCAGATAAGCCATATTTGTCCACATAATATATTCCATCACATCAACACACTAAAAGTGAAAAATGACAGGATCATATCTATAAGTACATTTGCTGTATTAATCTACAGAAAAAGCGATTAATAAAATACAACACCCATTCATGATAAAAACTCTCCTAAACTGGGAATAGAGGGGAATTTTCTCAACTTGATAAAAACTATTGACAAGAAAGAAAGAGAGAAAGAAAGAAAGAAGGAAGAAAGAAAAAAGAAAAGAAAAGACAGAAAAGAAAAGAAAAAAGAAAAGAAACCGCTACAGCTAATATTATACTTAATGGTGAGAAAATCATCGCTTTCCTACTAAAATATGTAGAGGCAAGGATACCTTCTCACAACATGACAACAGAGTATTAGAAGTTCTCACTAGTTCATAAAGGGCAAGAAAAGGAATTAGAAGGCATACTAATTGGGGAAGAAGAAATTAAACTGTCTTTGTTCACAGATGATATGATTTTCTATGTGGAAAATATAAAGTAATTGGCAAAAATCTCCCAGGACCAATAAAAAAATTGGCATGTTTGCAATTAATATAGAGAAGTCAATCACTTTCCTGTATTTGACATTAAAATATAATATCATTTGGGCACCTGGTGTCTCAGTCGGGTAAGCAGCTGACTTTGGCTCAAGTCATGGTCTCACAGTCTGTGGGTCAGAGCCCCATGTCAGGCTCTGTGCTGACAGCTCAGAGCCTGGAGCTGCTTCAGATTCTGTGTCTCCCTCTCTGGCTCTCCCCCTTCCCGCCTCTCTCTCTCAAAAATGAATAAACATTAAAATTTTTTTAATAAATAATTTAGTATCATTTCATTAGCACTCAAAAAATAAAATAATTAGGTATAAACCTAACAAAATATGTTCAAGATCTATATGAGGAAAACTACCAAACTCATATGAATGAAATGAAAAAATAACTAAATGAATTGAGAGATATCCCATGTCCATGTATGGAAAGACTCAATCATGTCAAAATGTCCTTCCTTCCCTACTTGATCTATACAGGCAACAATCCCAACCAAAATCCCAGCAATCTATTTTGTGGACATTAACACACTGATCCTCAAGTTTATGTGGAGGGGAACAAAGACCCAGAACAGTCAACACAGTATCAAAAAGGAAGAATAAAATTGGAGGACTGACACTATCTGATTTCAAGACTTACTATAAAGAGACAGTAATCAAGACAGTATGGCATTAGCAAAGGAATAGACAAACAGACCTAAGGAATAGATTCGAGATCCCAGAAATAAAACCACATAAATACAGTCAGCTGATCTTTGGCAAAGGAGCAAAGGCAGTACAAAGGAGCAATGATAGTCTCTCTTTTTTTTAATTAAAAAAAAATTATTTTAGAGAGAGAGAGAGCATCCGAACAGGGCAGAGGGTGAGGAAGAGAGAGATTGAGAGACAAAGAGAGACACACAGAGGAAGAATGAATCTTAAAGAGGCTCCATGCTCAGCACGGAGCCACCGGAAGCACCGCCAGATGTCAAGACCAAGGATCACAACCAGAGCCACCAAAATCAAGAGTCTACTGCTCAACCGACTGAGCCACACAGGCATCCCCACCAAAGATAGTGTTTTCAACAAGTGGTCCTGAAATAAGTGGACATCCACATTAAAAAAAGAAGAAACAAAAAAACCAAAAATGAAACACAAATTTACATTCTTTTCAAAAGTTAACTCAAAGTGGATCATGGCTTAAATTCAAACTATTCAGCACACACAAAAACCTAGATGATCTTGGATATGTAACAAAGTACCACTCTGCTAAGTAATATTGGTAATAGGGGAGACAATGTATGGGTAGAGGTAGTGGATGTATAAGAATATGTGTACCTTTCTCTCAATTTTGCTGTGAACCTAAAATTACTAAACAAAATAGACTTAGAAAAGGAATCAAAGGAAAGCTACAGTAGCAAATTTAATATGAGGCAGAATAAGGTGGAAAGAGTAATGTTATAATTTTCTAAAGGTAAAACTAGATCAACAAGTTATAATAGTCATGAGCATATATTTTGTCTAACCTTAAAACCTTGCTATATGTCAATCAACAACTGAAAAGGGATGGTGATAAATAGAAAAATCCAATGTTAAATATGCCTACATAATTACATAAATATTACTGTATAATTTAAAATGCACCTGTCTAACTATGTTGGCTTAAGGTTACAAAAATAAATAAAAATAAAGATTTCAAAAACTTGATTAAAAATATCCATCTAAGATAAAGAAGATGTGGTTTATATATACAATGGAATACTACTTGGCAATGAGAAAGAATGAAATCTGGCCATTTGTAGCAATGTGGATGGAACTGGAGGGTATTATGCTAAGTGAAATAAGTCAGGCAGAGAAAGACAGATACCACATGTTTTTCACTCATCTGTGGATCCTGAGAAACTTAACAGAAGACCAGAGGGGAATGGAAGAGGGAAAAAAAAAACTTACAGAGAGGGAAGAAGGAAAACCATAAGAGACTCTTAAATACTGAGAACAAACTGAGGGTTGACGGGGGGGTGTGGAGGAGGGGAAAGTGGGTGATGGGCATTGAGGAGGGCACCTGTTAGAATGAGCACTGGGTGTTGTATGGAAACCAATTTGACAATAAATTATATATAATATTTTGTTCCTAAAAAAAACTATATCATAACAAAAAAAATCCATCTAATGTTACTGACTATACATAACTTTCAAGTAAGCCTGGTGCGCTCACAGAAAGGACTTTTCTAGATACTGAAAAGAAAAATGTTCTTTTATCTACAGTAAAAATATACCCAAGTTTATCCTTTACAATTGCAATATATGATTGTCATCTTGGCATGATCATTAATACTACTCTCATTTCATTCACATTAAGTGCCCTGAGTATGACAATAAATCATATCATAACCTATTGTCAAGAATAATGTAATAACATTGGAAAGACAGAGCAGAACAAAATAATAGTTAAGTAAAAAGCTAAAAATCTTTAACTTTATGGATACTTAGAAAATCCTTCAGGTCTGAACACATGGGAGAAGGGTTAAAGTAAAAAAAAAATAATAGCATTTCCATCATGCTTAAAACTGGTAGTAATTAAAAAAAATAAACTTTATCTTAAAAATTGTGGGACAAAGCTAAAATATATTTTAGAAGGAATTTTATCACTTAAAGTGGTGTTCATTAAGACAGAGTGAGATTGACTTATAGAAAATAAGAGAGAGCTCTAAAGTAGATTCTTCTATGAATATAGACAATGTATGTGACAGAAGAGACATTTAGAAATCATGAGGAAAGCAGAAAGGATGGATTATTCAATAAATGATGCTGGAATGTTGGGCTATTCATGCAGAAAAGTTTAAAATACATTTCTATTTCCTACTTTGCACAAAAATAAAATCCGTGCTGATGAAAAGAACTAAATGTGACACATGAACTTAAAATATTTAGAATATATTAGGAGCATGTTTTTGTCCTAGTAGCTAAGGAAGATACCTTTGGCAAGATATAACAAGCTCTACGTGTGAATAAACTTGAGTGGAAATAAACTTTGACCAAGACAATTCATGGCTCCAGAATCCCATTCCTGAAGTTGTCACTCTGGAAAATGTCAATTCACTGTTGGAACTGGGACTTCCAAATGCTCCCTGGTCTTCTTAGAAATCTAGATTGAAGTGTAATGTGACTTCAGAATTCTAGGTAATGATAGAATTGAAAAAATCTGAACTGTAAGGGAGAAGAGTGGCACCATATAATATTGGATTACCTGTTAGCACTGACAACTCTGGACAGTTCACTACAAGACCTCTCCAAAACAGAGTGGCAATGTATGGTTTCATGGTTTTTTGTTTGTTTGTTTTGTTTTCTTTTGTTTTTTTGTTTTCCTTTTGGTTTTCTCCCTCTCCCCAGGTATGATGGCATCACTTATTAGTTCTGCTTGTCATTTTTTTTGGAGTATAGCTGACACACAATGTTACATTAGTTTCAGGTGTACAACCTAGTGATCTGATGATGTGTTTATACATTATGCCATATTCACCGCAAGTATAGCAACCATCTGTCCCGTTACATCACTATTACAGTATTATTGGCTTGCCCATTTAACTATGAGAGAGAAGAATCGTTTTCTGGTGAGTTTTCTGGCATAACTGTGTAGCTAATGTGCCTGGATGAACTTTATTATGATGAAAATCTCCTGATGGACAGTTAATATCCCCTGTATACTAACATAAAAGCAAAGATATTCCATTAAGAATTCCATAGTACTATTTTAACTTCTCAAACCACAAGATCTGGTAACACTGGGCCTAGTTTATACAGAAAATACTAGGCTAACTAGAAAGAATGTTTTTCCATCTGGGCATGGTCTTTTGTTTTCCAGTTCAAGACAGGGCCTACCTATTCATTTACATTTTCTGCTTGGCCCCTGGAAACATTGAAGTCTAGGAGATGATGCAGGCCTATTGCCTCTGGTATGGTTTTCCTAGCACAAAGATAAAAGTAATGAGCATGAACAAAGTGTTTGTGGTTAAGAGGCAGTATAGAGTGTAGATCAAGGATGAAGTTCTCACTTCTAGAGCAGTACTATATAAAATGAAATTCAAACTCTCTCCCTTATTAGATGTGTGGCCCACATTGTCTTTTACTACTCTGTGCCTTAGTTCACTCATCTGTAAAAGGGCATACAATAGTACCTTCTTGATTGAGTTGTTAGTAGGATTAAAATAATCAATACATGAATAGCAATCAGAACAGTACTTGACATATAGTCTGTTTTGCATTTTATTTGTTTTACACCTATATTATTATCTATTGTTGCAAACATCTTACAAAATTATTTACCCCAAACATACTGAACATAGTTCTTTTCTATTTATTTGGAAGTTCCCTTCTATTCCAAGTTTTTTTTTTAATATGAAATTTATTGTCAAATTGGTTTCCATACAACACCCAGTGCTCATCCCAACAGGTACCCTCCTCAATGCTCATCACCCACCCTCCCTCCCTCCCACCCCCCATTAACCCTCAGTTTGTTCTCAGTTTTTAAGAGTCTCTTATGGTTTGACTCCCTCTCTCTCTAACCTTTCTTTATTTTTTATTTTTATTTTTCCTTCCCCTCCCCCATGGTCTTCTGGTAAGTTTCTCAAGATCCACATAAGAGTGAAAACATATGGTATCGGTCTTTCTCTGTATGACTTATTTCACTTAGCATAACACTCTCCAGTTCCATCCTTGTTGCTACAAAAGGCCATATTTCATTCTTTCCCATTGCCATGTAGTATTCCATTGTGTATATAAACCACAATTTCTTTATCCATTCATCAGTTAATGGACCTTTAGGATCTTTCCATAATTTGGCTATCATTGAAAGTGCTGCTATAAACATTGGGGTATAAGTGCCCCTATGTATCAGCACTCCTGTATCCCTTGGGTAAATTTCTAGCAGTGCTATTGCTGGGTCATAGGGTAGATGTATTTTTAATTTTTTGAGGAACCTCCACAGTGTTTTCCAGAGTGGCTGCACCAGTTTACATTCCCACTGACAGGGAAGGGTTCCCTGTTTCCCGTTTCTCCACAACCTCTCCACATCCTATAGTCTCCTGATTTGTTCATTTTAGCCACTTTGACTGCAGTGAGGTGGTATCTGAGTGTGGTTTTGATTTGTATTTCCCTGATGAGGAGTGACGTTGAGCATCTTTTCATATGCCTGTTGGCCATCAGGATGTCTTCTTTAGAGAAGTGTCTATTCATGTTTTCTGTCCATTTCTTGACTGGATTATTTGTTTTTCGGTTGTGGAGCTTGGTGAGCTCTTTATAGGTTTTGGATACTAGCCCTTTGTCCGATGTATCATTTGCAAATATCTTTTCCCATTCTGTTGGTTGCCTTTTAGCTTTGTTGATTGTTTCCTTTGCAGTTCAGAAGCCTTTTATATTCATGATGTCCCAATAGTTCATTTTTGCATTTAATTCCCTTGCCTTTGGGGATGTGTCAAGTAAGAAATTGCTGCAGCTGAGGTCAGAAAGGTTTTTTTTCCTGCTTTCTTCTGTAGAGTATTGATGGTTTCCTGTCTCACATTCAGGTCCTTCACCCATTTTGAGTTTATTTTTGTGAATGGTGTAAGAAAGTGGTCTAGTTTCATTCTTCTGCATGTTGCTGTCCAGTTCTCCCAGCACCATTTATTAAGGAGACTGTCTTTTTTCCATTGGATATTCTTTCCTGCTTTGTCAAAGATTAGTTGGCCATACTTTTGTGGGTCCAATTCTGGAGTGTCTATTCTATTCCATTGGTCTATGTGTCTGTTTTTGTGCCAATACCATGCTGTCTTGATGATTACAGCATTGTAGTAGAGGCTAAAGTCTGGGATTGTGATGCCTCCTGCTTTGGTCTTCTTCTTCAAAATTACTTTGGCTATTCGGGGCCTTTTGTGGTTCCATACAAATTTTAGGATTGCTTGTTCTAGCTTCGAGAAGAATGCTGGTGCAATTTTGATTGGGATTGCATTGAATGTGTAGATAGCTTTGGATAGTATTGAAATTTTAACAATATTTACTCTTTCAATCCATGAGCACAGAATATTTTTCCGTTTCTTTATATCTTTTTCAATTTCCTTCATAAGCTTTCTATAATTTTCAGCATACAGATCTTTTACATCTTTGGTTAGATTTATCCCTAGGTATTTTATGCTCCTTGGTGCAATTGTGAATGGGATCAGTTTCTTTGTTTGTCTTTCTGTTGCTTCATTATTGGTCTATAAGAATGCAACTGATTTCTGTATATAGATTTTGTATCCTGTGACATTGCTGAATTCATGTTATCAGTTGTAGCAGACTTTTGGTGGAGTCTATCGGGTTTTTCATGTATAATATCATGTCATCTGCAAAAAGTGAAAGCTTGACTTCATCTTTGCCAAGTTTGTTTTTTAAAAATAAATGCATATTAAATTGTATAGATATTTTCTAAGTTTATTAATATTACTTACTTTCTCTCCATTGTGTTAGTATAGTAAATTATATTAATTGAATTTGAATGACCATTTTAGTTTTCAACTTATTTATATTATATTATCCATGTGTATTTATTGCTGATTCATTTTATTAATTTTTTTAGGATTTAATTTTAATCTGAATATATGTGGTCTATAACTTGAATTTGTTAAAATAAGTTGTTCAGGTTTTGGTATCAAGATTCTGCTAGCCCTATGAGTTGGAAAGAAAATTTCTTCCTGAAATATTTGGTGAAAACTGCACTGGTAATGACTTCTGGAATTGGAAATGAAAGAAAAAAAAAAAACTTGAACAATTTTTTGGTAGGAACAAGACTACTCATGTTTTCTTTTTCACTCTACAACCATCTCTTCTAAATATTCAGATTTATTTACATAATTGTGTTTATAATATGTTCTCGTGATCTTTTTGATGTTGGTAAGAATTTATAATATGTCCCATTTTATTCTTGATTCCTTATTGGTTATTTCTTGCCTGTTTGTTTTATTAGTTTCAGAGAGGGATTTCTTCAAATCTCCGACTCTGATTGTGAATGAATGTTGCCTCACAGAGTCCCTCATCCACAGAACAGCCCAGCTGAGGACAGTAAACACCTGGCAGTCTCTGGCTGGAGTTTGACCTTGGCCTGCTTGAGCAGCAAGATATAATGACCAGGGTATTTAAAGCCACTAGAAATGCCTGAAGCTGATAATACAAACTAAATCTCACAATTTCCTTATCTCTCAGATGTAATTGTTGTGAGCTAAATTGTTGATGGAGTTCACCAGGGGTATGAAGCCGCAGAAGCCCAAGGTAGGAACTGACACAAACTTTGTTGGCTTTCTCCCCATTTGGGTTCCCTCTCCCACCTCTTCAAACCATCTCCCTAATACACTACTTTTACTCGAGTATATTTCTCATGACCTTTATCCAAAGAAGCCCAACTTAAAGCAAGGTTTATAGCATTTTTTGAATTTTATCTATTGTGGAGCTATGCTGTCAAAGGTGTGCATATTTAGAAATGTAGTATCTCTCGATAAACTGAAACACTTGATTTTTGTGGGATCAACTACTATATCTATCATAAAGCTTATGCGTTGGAATCTCTTTGCTCCATGATGGATATAGTTTCTTAGGTATATTTGTTTATACAAATATTTGTTCAATCTTCTTGTAAATTTTTCTTTAGAGGTCTTTTTTAGCAATATATAATTATTTTATTTAAATTCAGTTTCAAAACATTTGCCTTTTAGTTATAGTATTTGGTCAATTAATATTGAATATAATACTAATATATTGGATTTAAATATACAGTTATATCATAAGCTTTTATTTAAATTTACCCACATATTTATTTATTTTTTTATCTTTATTCCATGCTGCAATTATTACCTTTGTCGTGGGATTATTTTGTTTCTTCCAAAAGAACATCCTTTATGGTGTCTTTAGTATGGATGTTTGTAGTAAATTCTAATTCTAATTTTTCTATTTCTATTTCTGTGACTCCAGTTTAACCTATATTAGATTTTCTGTCTTCCCAGTTTTACTGAGATACAATCAACATATTACATTGTGGCAGTTTAAGGTGTTAACATAATGATTTGATAGATGTATATAATGCAGAGGACGACTACAGTAACTTTAGTTACATTCCATCACCTCATATAGTTACAATTTTTTTTGTGATGTAAACTTTTAAGATCTACTGTCTTATAAACTTTAAAATATAGGATATCATTTTGTTAACTGCAGTCATCATCATGTGCATTACATACCCTGAACTTATTTAACTTATAACTGAAAGTTTATACCCTTGGACAACCTTCACCCATCACTACCGCTCCCTCTCCAAGTTCTGGCAACCACCAATCTGTTCTCTGTTCCTATAAACTCAGGGTCGTTTGTTTAGATTCCAACTATAAGTGAGATCATACAGTTTTTGTCTTTCTTTGATTTATTTCACTTTATCTCCATTTTTTCACTTGTATTTCATATATTTTTGTCCCTCCTTGAGTTATTATAAATGCTTTCTTCTCATTTATAATAGGTTTCTAATTATCTCTTGAATTGTGACTAAGCAATTAACAAATTTGATTAGCCCTTAATTTGGGTTATTTTACATTTTTGGTTCTACAACATTGATTTTTAATTTCAAGATTCCAATTTCCTCATAGACTTGCAATGGTGTTAGATTCCTAAGGATGCTTCCAAGATCCTCACCTCTTGAGTACACGTACTTCATAATCCCTGGGATTGTGAATAGGGTGGATTTTACTTGTGACTAGGTTATGTGGGTGGACACTGGTGATTTAAAAAAAAAAAAACTTAACGTTTATTTATTTTTGGAGGGGAGAGAGACAAAGTGTGAGTGGGGAGGGGCAGAGAGAGAGAGAGGGAGACACAGAATTGGAAGCAGGTTCCAGACTCTGAGCTGTCAGCACAGAGCCCGACGCAGGGCTCGAACTCACGAACCGTGAGATCATGGCTTGAGCCGAAGTCGGACCCTCAACCAACAGAGCCACTTAGGCGCCCCTGGATACTGGTGATTTTAAGAGAAAGAGATTAGGCAAGTGGGTCTGACGAATCACATTAGTCCTTCCTTTATATCTGGGCGTAGAGGTAAGGAAGTCATAAAAGACATGAGGCATAACAGGGATTTAGCACTCGGGACTATCTCCCACTGGCATTACAGTTGGAGGAGTCCACATGAAAGGAACCCAGGACAGGCCTGTAGGAGTTGAAAGTGGCGTCTGGCTAACAGCCAATGAAAGAAGCAAAAACCGTCATACATCAACAACAACAATGAAATAAAGTCTTCCAATGACATAGATTACTTTAGAAGAATATCTTAAGTTCTGGATGAGAGAGCAACCTGCCAATACTTTGATTTTGGCCTCATGAGACCCTGAGCAAAGATACCAACTTTGACTCCTGAAGTACAAAAGTGTGAGATAATGAATGTTGTTTGAAACCTCCCGGTCAATGGTCATTCTGGGTCAGCAGTAAAAAACCAATATGGCTTGAAGTTTGGCTTTATTTTCTTGAACTTAACAAGCACAGGTTTTTTTGTTAGTTTATCACTTGGGTCTAATCAATCTGGTTATTTCTGTTGTCAAACTCAGGCCAAATAGAAACTCTAAGAGCAATTCCAAAGAAAGTTTGATTAATTTCAAATAATCACCACAATGGTCTCATTAAATATTATCAGCTATAATTAATTTCAAAATAGAGTAGAGCAAGTGACTTAATTTCTGAACTAAAATAATTTTGAATCTAGAATTTAATGCAAAGTTAAGTGATCAAGTATGAAAGAAAACATAAATAGAATAAAGCAGTGTAGTTAGATAATGTTTTCTGAAATATAAAATATTCATGCAATTTTTTTTTTTTCTGAGAGAGATTTGGTGCAAAGTGAAGACAATTAACAGGCTTTAAATATAAAGACATTGTGAAAAGACCCATCCACCTTGGGATACAAAAGTTTGGAAGGGCCAGAGTGTGACTATGGAAGAATAATAGTAATAATAAAAAGAATAATAAAATATAAAATATATAAAAATATAAAAAATATAAAATAATAAAATAAAATAAAATAAAATAATAAAAAGAATAATAATTCCAAAGATATCTATGCTCTAATTTCTGGCACCTATTTATGTGTTATGATACATGGCCAAGGGAATTAATATTGTGGATGGAATTGAAGCTGTTAATCAGCTGATCTTAAGATAGGTAATAGACAGTTATCCACATGTGTTCAAAGTGAAGGGGAAACAGAAGAAAAGGTGCAATATGTGAAGAAATGGACTCACCTTTACTAGTTTTCAAGATGGAAGATGTGGTGATGGAAAAAAGGATAAAGACAGCTTATAGATGCTGGAAAAGGCAAATATATATATCTATATATAGATATATCTATATATATCTATATATAGAGATATATATATATTCTTTACAGAAAGAAATGCATTACTACCAATGCCCTGACCCTTTTCCAGACTCTTGGCAGTCTTGAGAATCAGCAGCATTGTTGATGAGTGAATGGGTTTTGGAACTCCTCAAAAAGATCAAAATGTTTTACAACTCTCTCAAAAAATCTTATTCTGAGAGTGTTGTGACTTTCTGACCTTATTCAGAGCTTACTCTTTGAGAACAGTGTTATTCCTAGAGCAATTAGTGTGGAATTGAAGAAAAATTAAGTCAGATCCATACACAGGTTCAGTTCAAGGTCACTGTAATAAAGCAAATATCATAATAAAGAAAGTCAAATGATTTGTTTTTGGTTTCTCAGTGCATATGAAAGTAATATTTACACTCTACTGGAGTCTATTAAGTGTGAAGTAGCATTATGTATAAAAAAGCATTAATTAGGGGCGCCTGGGTGGCGCAGTCGGTTAAGCGTCCGACTTCAGCTGGGTCACCATCTCGCGGTCCGTGAGTTCGAGCCCCGCGTCAGGCTCTGGGCTGATGGCTCAGAGCCTGGAGCTTGTTTCAAATTCTGCGTCTCCCTCTCTCTCTGCCCCTCCCCCGTTCATGCTCTGTCTCTCTCTGTCCCAAAAATAAATAAATGTTGAAAAAAAAATTTAAAAAAAGCATTAATTATACCTTAATTATAAATTAATTTATTGCTAAAAATGCTAACCATCAGGTTAGCTTTCACAGAGTCACTGATCACCATAAGAAATATAATAATAATGAAAAAGCTTGAAATATTGCAAAAATTACCAAAATATGACACAGAGACATGAAGTATGTAAATGCTGTTGGAAAAATGGTGCCAATAGACTAGCTTGATCAAGCTAGTCTTCAATGTATCAAAACCTTCAATGTATCAAAAACCTTCAATGTATCAAAAACACAGTATCTGCAAAACATAATAAACTAAAACACAATAAAATTAAGTATGCCTATATTAACTGTATTTAAAAAATTTAAACATTATAAAGAACATTAAATTTTTAAGTATAAGAAATTATATAATATGGACTTATTACTATAAGGAAGGGGTTAATGTAGGACATCATGAGCATAATACAAAATCCAGACAACAATAAGTAAAAAGTAATATGTACGTTCCCAAATTACATATATTTATCTATTATCTATCTATCTATCTATCTATCTATCTATCTATCTAGATGTGTATGTATGTGTGTATATATATATAGTTTTGGGGGGCTGGTAAAAGTAACAAATAATAATGATGTCAATAAAGATCCTTAGAGTGGTCTACAATTAAAATTCTAACAGCCTTTTTTTGCAGAAATGGGAAATATGGAAGAACTAAAATTATAAAATTCTTAGAAGAAAACAGTGAAGAAAACATTCAAGATATTGCATTTGGAACAATTTCATAGATGTGACAGCAAAATCTTAGGCAACAACAACAAAGAAAAGTAAATAAATTGAACTTCATCAAAAATAGAAACTTTTGTGCATCAAAGGAAGTACCCAGAAAATGGGAGTGAGGAAATGATGAGTCTGGTATCTAGAATTTATGAAAACTCTTCAAACTTAATAAGAAAGAAAACTCAGTCTAAAAATGTACAAAGGAAGGAGAGACCTTTCTCTACAGAGGATATACAAATGGTCACTAGGCATAGGGAAAGATACTCAACATCATTAGTCATGGGGAAATGCAAATAAAATTATAACGGAATGCCATTTTATACCCATTGGCATGACTATTACTGGAAATTAAGGAGGACACTTGTTGGACGAGCACTGGGTGTTATATGTAAGCAATGGATCACTAAATTCTATGCCTGAAACTAATATTGCACTGTATGTTAACTAGAATTTGAACAAAAATTCAAAAAGAGAAGAAAAAGGAGGATAAAAAGATAAAACAAATAAACAATAATCATTGAGGAGTATGTAGAGAAATTGGGGCATGTGCGTTGAAGGTGGGAATGTAAAATGATGCACGTGCTGTGGAAAACTGTCAATTCCTCAAAAAGTCATAGAGAGAATTACCCTATCATCCAGCAATGCCAGCCCTACATATATATCCAAAAGAATTGAAAGCAGGGATTCAAACATATATTTTATACCAATGTTCATAATAACATTATTCACAATATCCAAAAGGTAGAAGTAATCCAATGTCCATCAACAGATGCATGCATAAACAAAATGTGGCATACAGTACAATAAAAAAGTATTATTACTGGCCATAAAAAGAAAATACATTTTGGTATATGTTGCAACATAAATAAGCCTTGGAATCAGTCTAAGTGATATAAGCCAGACAAACAAGGACACATCTTGTCTGATTGCACATATACGAGATACCTAGACAACCAGATAGTAGAATAGAGGTTGGGAGAGGGGGAAGGGAAAGATGGGGAATTATTGTTGATGTGGTGAAGTCTCTACTGAGGATGATAAAAAAGAGGGGGTACATGGAGGCCGCTTTCAGGCAAACAGGCTTGAGCAATGGAATGTGCAAAGGGCCCGCGGCAACCACCTGGCTGAATGCAAACAGGCCAACCAGGCAACACACCTCAAAATATCCATGGGCCCCGGGATGCCTGGGTGGCTCAGTTGGTTAAGCCTCTGCCTCTTGGTTTTCAGCTCATGTCATGATCTTGCAGTTTGTGACTTGAGGTCCTGCATATGGTTCTGAGCTGATAGTGCAGATTCTGCTTGGGATTCTCTCTTCCTCTCCTTGACCCTCCTCTGTTCCTGCTCTCTCTCTCTCTCTCTCAAAATAAATAAATAAAGTTAAAAAAAGTCCATAGGCCCTAACTACCCAATGGACTACTTACAACTAGGCACAGTTACTAAAAAAGGGAAAATTTCATGCATCGCCATACCTTCTCACTTTCCTTCCTTAAGAGCAGCCCTCTCCCACTACCTCATTGCAGACAGGCTTTTTCGGCTGTCCTGCCTCCATTCCCTTGGCAATGTATTCAACAAATTTCTATCTCCTTTGTTTGATATCAGGTGAATTTTTTCACCTCCCCCACCACACACTTGCACCCAATAGTCGCCCCACATTTGGGAGCCCCCATCCAATTAAGAGAAACCCCATTTAGGCAATGTAGGGAATAGATAATCATGATGGTTGCACAACATTGTAAATGTATTTAATGGCACTGAATTCTACTCTCACAAATTCTTCAAATGATAAATATGATAAATATTATAGATAGATGATAGATGATAGATAGATTATAGATTGTAGAGAAATATTTTTAAAAGACAACTAAGAAATTGCAAAAACATTTTCAACTTATATACAAGGTAATAACTATCAAAAATATATAAGCAGTTCTCTTATATGAATGATGAACAAAAACTTAAAATGGAAAAGGCATATGGATAATTAATTTAAATTAGAAAAACATCAAAAGTCAAAAAATATGTGAAAAATATGTGAAGAGATGCTCAATTTTATTAGTAATTGAGGCAATGGGAATCAAAACAATGATCAGATTAAAGAATAAAATAAAAGAGTAGCTCCAGTATTTTTAAGGAGAAATGTAACTCCAGAAATTTTAAGGAGAATTTATTTGTAGGAGAAATGATACATTTATAGATAGTCATGGTAGCATATACATTGGAATAGTACTTTTAAGGCAGCTGGCAGTAAAATAAAGTGAAATAAACAAAAAAATATAGAAAGAAAGAAAGAGGAAGAAGAAAGGGAGGGAAGGGAAGAGAAGAGAAGGGAAGGGAAGAAGGATGGAATTTGACACTTTGACCCAGTGGTTCCAGGTAAGTATCTCATATTTGTTCACATGAGAAAATATTACATATAAAAATGTCCCTTGTAGCAGTCTTAACAATGACAAATACATGAATAGAATATAAAATTCTATTAGAGGTCCTCTAGCACACCCTCCAAATTACCTCTGCCTGTCATTTTCTTTGAAAAATTGTAGAAAATTGTAGAAAACTAATAATAATGTTAATAGTGTATTTACATTTAAATACAACTGAATTATATCCATTCGAGCTGTAAATATTGACCAATTTTGAATGTATCTATAGATTCATTTTGTATATTTATTTGTCTCTGTGTTAAATTCCTTGAACCAGTTCTAGCATCTCATTTTCATTTTATATCCGTGTAAAAGTCATCATATTGCCTTTTAAAAATCATCCTTTGACATCATAATTAGAAACAATTATCATCTGAATTAATACCATTTTGTACATTTATATTCAGGAATATCACAAAGCTAAAAGAAGTCAGTCTGAGCCACATATTTCGTTATGGAAAGTTCTCTGAGAAATATTATTATTAACTAAGTTGCTAAAATATATGCAATAACTCTATTTTAAAATTTGTATATGTGGAACTTGAGAAACCTAACAGAAGACCATGGGGGAAGGGAAGGGGAAAAATAGTTTCAGAGAGGGGGGAAAACCATAAGAGACTCTTAAATATAGAGAACAAACTGAAGGTTGATGGAGGGCAAGGGGAGGGGAAAATGGGTGATGGGCAGTGAGGAGGGCACTTGTTGGGATGAGCACTGTGTGTTGTATGTAAGTAATGAATCATGGGAATCTACCCCCAAAACCAGGAGCACACAGTATATACACTGTATGTTAGCTAACTTACAACAAATTTATAGGGGCGCCTGGGTGGCGCAGTCGGTTAAGCGTCCGACTTCAGCCAGGTCACGATCTTGCGCTCCGTGAGTTCGAGCCCCGCGTCAGGCTCTGGGCTGATGGCTCGGAGCCTGGAGCCTGTTTCCGATTCTGTGTCTCCCTGTCTCTCTGCCCCTCCCCCGTTCATGCTCTGTCTCTCTCTGTCCCAAAAATAAATAAAAACGTTGGAAAAAAAAATTATATATATAAATATAAAAGAAGTTATATAGTTACAAATATGTAAAAGAAATACACATTTACCCTACAAACTCTTAACTAAGGTGACTATATGATTTGTCATTCCAACTGGGATATTTTTATGAATTGAAAATATCTCCACTACATTAACAACTACACCAGATCAGCAGGTACAAATTGGGACATGTGGTCCCTCAATTTCTAATAATTCTTACTTCTAGGAAGGATCATAGAATCTCTTTCTAGTTATCTCAATATTTTAAAAATAAGAACATAGTCCTTTATTGCTTCTACATTTTTAAGAAAAATGAAATACAAAAATATGTTTAATTGGTTGAGCTTAAAAATAGTTTGAAGTACAAGTTTTGTCATATTGTAGATAATAGGTCAAGTTAACAATGGGGATCAATTAAATGAATTATGGTACAAATGTAGGATATACTATTGTACAGCTTTAAAAAGTTTCAATAGTGCTTAATCATATATAAGTTGCTCATTATATAATAGAAAATTAAAAAGCTACATAGGGGCACCTGGGTGGCTCAGTTGGTTAAGAATCTGGCTCTTGATTTCAGCTCAGGTCATGATCTCACGGTTTGTGGGATGGAGTCCCATGTCAAGCTCTTTGCTGACAGCATGGAACCTGTTTAGGATTTGTCCTCTCTCCCTCCCTCTCTGCACCTCCCCTGCATGCGTTCTCTCTCTCTCTCACTTCTCTCTCTCTCTCTCTCTCTCTCTCTTTTTCTCTCTCTCCCTCAAAATAAATGAATAAACACTAAAAAATGATATATAAACAATATACAAAGTAGTGATTTCAAATTAAAATGCATATCCTGGGAAAAAGGTAACCAATAGCTGAGACTTTTAAAAACATATTTTTGTGTGCATTTTACTTTTCCTATTTTCCAGTATTTTCTGCAGTGGTCATTTATCTCTGTTTCAATCATTAAAAATGCGCACACGTACATTTTTACTTTCCATGGGTATGATAGCTGTTAACTCTCTTATTTTTCATCCCAAAGTTTGTTTTGCCCAAACCATTAACCAACTAAAACAATTTACCAATTTACATAACCTAGAGAAATTTTACTAAAGTACAGGAGAAACAGGGACAGAAGTGTAAACATACATTTCATTATCTGGGCCGAAGACAAGGTATTTACATATCCGGCAAGAAGTGTAAGTATATGACAAGATGTTTACATATTTCTTGCCAAATTCTATGCTAAAAGGCAACTTTGAGTTATCATGAGTACACTGCCCTGAAAATGACTTTCAGAGGCTAGCTCTCCCCTTTGAAACATCTGACTCATTTCACAGGGATATAGACCACCAAGGCTGACACCTTCCACAATGCTGCCACACTGTCGCTCAACATCTGAGCCACTTTATCAATGGGGAGCTTGTTGCCTTCAGAAATAGTTCGTTTTATTTTTTTGAAAGCTGTTCAAGAAAGAAAGAGCTAAATTTATCTCCTGATATATTTCTTGTCTTTTGATTATTGGGAAAAGGTTAATCCAATGTCAAATAATTGAAAAGAGATGTGTGGCAACTCTTTCCCATTTGTCACCCTGAGTGTCTCCTCCTGTCCAAGCTAAATATCTTCCACTGCATGGAAGAATACTTTCTTCATTTCATATCCTCATCCAGAAATATCTTCATTATCATTGTCCAAGATGACCCTCTTGTACTGACTCCCTGAGGAAAGTTCCCTGATGTTCTTGCAACACCCCGATTCAGTTAGGTCCCACATAAATTACTCACATCACATCCCGCTGTTACTCTTTTCATAGAATTTTCCACGTTGTATTTTTATTGTAAGTAACTTTCAGGTTTTGAACTGTGAGGTCCTAAAGAGCAATGACCGTGAATTTTTTTTGTGTGTGTGTGCAAAAATACTTTGGCTTTATATTTTTGGTGCAAAAATATTTCACATGTGTTTCAACTTCTGGTGCTGGATCGAATGGACTTTTGAAATGAATAGCAAACCAAGGAAAGCAAACCATGAATACAATTTAATCCTTCAATAACAGTAATGTGCCTTACCTTCTGGAATAGCCTACCTACAAAAGGCAGTATTTAATGATGAAGATTTTCTCTCACCCCTCCAAATTATGACTGCCCCTGTTGGGCAAAGTTGACATTAAGAGCTTAGGAAAAAGAAATCTAATTTTTGGAAGCCAAAAGAAATGGGAGTGAGTGATGTTAGGTATAGATGATGGCTTATATTCAAGGCTTAAACCAATGAGTAGTCATATTCTAAGATTCTTCAGAGACATAGTATTCACCTTTTAACAGAGATCCTCACTTAGGAAGATGCCATTGGAAGAGGTCAGTGTGAGATCTCAGCGTGCCCCAGGGGGGTGGGGGTGGGTGGGTGGGGATGTATCTAGTTATGGGGACTTTTTAATCTGCACTTGTGATTTATCAATACAGCCTAACCAAAGGCTTTATTAATTCAGAAGGTGTCATGATTTTAATTTATTTTATATCTTTTATTGCTTGGGCCAAATACTTTACTAATCATCACATGTGTTTCAACGATTGAGGCATACATTAAAATACTTGACAGGCTGCCCATTAATCTACACACTGTGGCCCACTGCGCACTTTGTTGATGGAATTTCACATTTTATAGACCCGTCTTTGAATTTTGATGATTTGGTTCAATATTGTTAGCAGAGAACTTGCCTTCTTGGGAATGTATTGCCCATTAAAAGCGACATGCTAGGGTGATTGGGATGTGTTTTGATTTAACAATTGAGTTTATAATTGTATACACTCCAGTAACCACAGAGCTTTCTCTGCTGAAAGGGACTTTGGCTCCTGTGTGTTTATGTTGTAAAAGAGATTTCTTTCTTCTATTTTTAGAACCCAACTGATGCAAAATCTTCTTAAAGACCAAATGAATAATATTTATAGATACTTTGAAACACCTCATTTTCCCCCTTTATAAAAATATAATATCTCAAATCCTACCAAGTTATGCTAAATAAAGCACTCTTCAGAAACTGGGAATCACAAAGAAAGGGAAAGCTTAGAATAAAATCCTCAGTACAGGCTCTACAGGATTCTAGGCATTAGATTCCTACCATCACTGACATTATTAGCTATCTTGACTCTATTGCCGAGTAAATTCAGGAACTACACAACCACCAAACCAAACCAAGCCCGAACAAAACAAAACAAAACAAACAAACAGCTTTATTAGACTTGTTTGGCCTATTGTGATGCCTATTACAATTTTGCATTTTTCTCAGTCACTTTAGTCTAGAATCAATAGAGCCTTGATCTTGCATATCAGCCAACAGGGAATGATCTCCATAATGTCCACAGATATTTATTCAACAGCTATTTCTTGAGCTCCCTTCTATGGATTAATCATTTGGAAGGATATACTGCCCTCAAGGCAGTGGTTGGAAGACACACACGAGAAGTTGAGAAACATAAACAATTTATCAGAAGTCAGAGTATGAATTCGTCAGCAAGTTTAGTGTGGTGGAAAAGGCAACACAGAAGTTGAGGGAAATTAGCATCAGCAAAGGATGATTAAATGTATCCACTGTTCATTTTGACTTTAGGTTAAGCTGCAGTCAAATCGCAGCCCTAGAATCACAGAACTATGGGGCCCAGAGGAGGTTTTAAAATCTCTTCATGCCTCGGTTCCCTATACGTTGGATCTATGCATCAGATCACTAATCTGCTTTCACAGATTGTTGGGAAGAGGAAAGGGTAAGGGAGACACCAGGAGTAACTGTGGTGATAAATATTGACTTCATTAATATTATTGCTAAATTAATGTAGTAAAAAGGAAAGTTTATAGTATATCTTTTTACTCAAATGATGTTACATTGAAGAGATAGTTTCATTTGGGCCTAGAATGGACAGCTTGCTTAGTGAAATAAAGGTTAGTATGCCAAAGTGGGGAGAAAAATCACAAGTAGAGGCTGGGAAGTAAGACAGATCATAGTGTATGGGGCATAGAGAGTGTATGGGTTCATTGGGAACGTCTGGTTATATGATCTAGGGGACTTATTCTAATAATGTGGGCTATCCCAAAATAGGGGGATCTAAGCAGCAGTCCCCACTTGGCAGGTTGTCAGTTTTCAAAGCTGGACTCAGAACCTGTTAGTGTAAATAGCTTACAGATGAATTACAAACTTTCATTGCTAACAACAGTTAACATGCTGACATGTTTGATGACTCAATCAAAAAGTAAGAGAATTATGATCAAGATGTAGGATTTTGTCATATAATCCTGCCAAATTACTATTGGAATTATAGCGGAGGAAGTAGAAAAGAATAAACCAATATTAGGTATTTGAATGAAGTTGACTTTAGACACAGAGTTTGAGGACATAGAGGTTTGGAAATGGTACTGTCACTTTTTTATTATTAAAAAAATATGCTTCATTTAAATAACAGATGAATGTATAATTTTTATAAAAAATGAACTAACTAAATTAGTAAGTTTTCTTCATAATGATGTCACTCTCAGGAATGTATACTTAGATGTGGTTTCCTTGAGGATGAGTTATAGCCAGTTATGGGATGTAGTACATAAACTTGGAAATGTCCATAGATGAGGGTCTCACATTTGCTTATCATTCCCTATGTGTCATACACAAAAAAAAAGCCCAATTAAGACTCTGGTTTCTAGCAACATCCCATATGATCAACATATATACTAAAAGCTTGAAAAATGCATTTCTTTAGTGTATAAAAAAAATGTAAGGATATTCTTGGTAAGGAAATTTCCAGACTTTATGGTTTTATCTTGCTTCTTAAGAACAGAATCATTTACACATCACTACTCTTAGGTCCTTGAAAGATATTTTCTCTTCATATTCTTCTATATGCATAAATGTTATTAGTAAACACACACACACACACACACACACACACCTCTCTTAAAAGGAAACTTAAACCTAAGTCCCTAAAATTATAGAGACATTCTTATTATTATATCATACATTTTAGGCCATGGCTTCACAAACTGTATAGCAATAATGTGTGGGTTCTCACTAAACTAGTGACCCAATATAAGTTTGTCAAAAATTTTTTAAGCAATTGCCTAAATGTGCAACATATTGCACCATATGCTTTGATTCTGACTGGATAAAGTTGATGGGAGACCATTAAGAATGTTTCCCAGTTCAAAATCCAATAAAACTTTTGGGGAAGCATTGTTACATAATCACACAAAAATTATTTGTTTCCTCCTTTCTAACTGCCACTGCCTATGTGCTCCTGTCATAAACCTGATTCAGTCTCAGTCTATTCAAGTTCAACCCTAAGTGTAAAACCTTAAATGCAAACTTGGTCATTCCTCTGCTCAAAACTATTCAATCATGCAGAGTTCCTAGTTGCATGAATCTGGCTAGCTTGAACACCAAATAATTGAGTATAAGTATTAGATACATAACAGAATAAATGCGAGATATTGAAAAAATATGGATAGGATAATGGGTGTAAGCCAAAGCTATTCTGCAAGACAAGAAGCAGACAATGTCATATATACTCTTTTTACAGGTATAGAAATAGGTATGCATGCTATTGGCACATACATTGCCCTATCTCCTGCTACAAATGGAGTAGAACTGGGAAGAAGATTTCCACGGAGACCCCAAGCAGGACTTCTGAGATAAACCCAATTCCAGAGGGCACAGGCTTCCCAACTGGTCTCTCAGCAAAGTAGTTCTCCTTTCCCAACCATTTCCCATCTATGGCTAAGGGGAGACATCCATCCTCTTACCCCGGAGTACCTGAGACTGATGTGATCATGGTAGATCCCTCAACAGAGGTACTGTTATCTGAGAATCCCAGGATTACATCCTAAAGGCAGTAAATCAAATGCTTGTTGATGAGGGGTTGCAATAGAGACTCCAGAATTAGACTGCAGCTCAGCCAACTTTTGTCCACTCTAGGAATTTCTTTTTTTTTTTTTTAATTTTTTTTTTCAACATTTATTTATTTTTGGGACAGAGAGAGACAGAGCATGAACGGGGGAGGGGCAGAGAGAGAGGGAGACACAGAATCGGAAACAGGCTCCAGGCTCCGAGCCATCAGCCCAGAGCCTGACGCGGGGCTCGAACTCACGGACCGCGAGATCGTGACCTGGCTGAAGTCGGACGCTTAACCGACTGCGCCACCCAGGCGCCCCAAGGAATTTCTACTATAACATCTGGTAGAACCCCCATCAGGCTTTGCAAAGACTATGTCTCAGAAGCCACCTTCTGTTCCTGGGTCCTTATAGACTGTGGATACTTAGACAAAATTCCACCATGCCAGATGGACTCCTAAAGAAGCCAGAGGCACTATACTCCAGACATGTTAGATCGGCCACTTGCACCTCTAGCCACTTCTGAATCAGAATACCAAAGTTAAAATGAAGAACTTTCTGCATATTTTCTACACATAGTCATCTCCTCTGTTCCATTAGCAGCCAAAGGAACAGATCCAGAGTTGTGTCAGTGAACTCTGTCTCTGTGCCCAGGTCACCACTGCTGAGGTCTTGGGTTGGCACAGCTGTCTGACAAGTAACCGTCTACATGTCCTTTGGGGATTCATTCAGGATGTTTTTGGGGCTTTTGCTGGCTGCATTTCTAGTAGCTGGTATGTTAGTATTCTAGCCAGTAAATCATCATTGCTATTGTACTAACCAGCGGCCATCAATATTAGTGACCTAGTGGCTGTGAATCCCTAACACCCCAATGTTGTTATTGATACTTAAAACCCCAGTTTGGAGGGTTCATTTGGTCAAGCCAAAAAGGGTCTCTCTGCCTGCATTGCTTCTATTGCACGATGTGGGCAGTAGCTTCCTTGAATACTATACATAATGGAAAAGAGGTCCCCAATTGGGAGGAATAGCTAGATGATAGAAATAGAAAGAGTTAGTGAATGAATGAAATCCTTGACTCCAGTGTCTCACCTCCTTAAAAAATAACTTCCTGACTCTCTAGTGCTTTCACAGAAAGGTGAAGCCCCTTTGCCTGGCCTTTAAGGCTCTTCCTGCTATAGACATTCCTTATCTCTCCATTGTGTATTCCCAGATAGCTTCAAATTCAATATTCCAGAACCAGACAACAACTTTGTGGTTTTATCTTGAGTGGTGCTCTTACTTCTAAACTTTGTTGAAGGCGCATTTCATTTTTGTTCCCACAAAACACTTTAAAGATATTCTGGAAACCTCTACCAATAAATAGTTATGGAACTTCATTTATCAAGATGCCTCTCAGAGCACCCTGTAGCTCAGGTAACCAAAAGGGGCTAATTTTTTCTTCAAATAGTTTTAAGCGTCTAACTAGTGGTTATATTTCATTTTACATTAAAGGGAGTCCTAAGTTTACCATTGGACTATAGAATTGTCTATATTATATAATCATGTATTTGTTGAAAATTATTGGGCAGTGATGGATTTCTCAGCTTCAAGCAATGTCTTTAGTGTTTTTCTGATCATGTCACTTAATTTCCCTTTTAAGAATAGCAGTTCAATCCCCATATGTGAGACAACGGTATATAGTTTAATACACATGAACCCAAGAAAAGATGGGCAGGAGATTCTTTCCAAAGCAGGAAGATGATGGGTACCAGCAAACTGATATTTCTCACCTGGCAAAACGTGAAGTGCAAATATGAGCATGATAAGGTCAAAGTGAAAGTGGAGACCTCATTAGCTTAGAAAAAAGAGAGGGCCCAAACAGACATGTAGGAAAACTTGAGGACTAACATTCAATTCTTAATTGACTCTCAGCAAGATGAATTCAAAGAAGTTTTACTATAAAGGATGAGCCATGACTGCCTAGATTTATATTTTTAGTTCCAAGGAAGCATTGCAAGTTTGCAGCCAAATGAGCAAAGATATTTAGAACAAGAATCAATTTCTTAATCTTTATTACCGTGATACATTCTTGGCTCTTTCACTTCCAACCTCAAGTAAGGGACTTGGAAAAGTTCTACTGTTTGCAACCTAAACTTTCCTAGATTCAATGACATAAAAAAAAAAAAAAAAGTCTTCTGAAAAGGAATTATTCATTCTTCTGTCATCTCAAAATTCCCTGTCTGCCTCTATTATCTAGTTGTTTCCTTCTGCTTTGTAGCATAGTTAAAATTCTGACCCAACCATATTTTATAGCATATTTTTCTCTATTAAGTGCAGATAGCAGTCCTGGTTTAAGAGAGTTCTGGTGAGATCTATTTTGGTGTTCTATGTAAAGCACCCTGCACACTGCCTTGCACATAGTATAAGCCAATGGTTCTACTTCTACCCTTTCACCTCCTACTCTATTCTTTTTTTTTGCAGATCACCCTTGATGGAAGATACAAAGTTATATGCTCTCCTTTGTCTGCTGCAGGAATAGAAACAGTGTTTTGCTGATTAGAGGAATTCCAACCTGTACCAATACCAGAATTTTATAAATAAGGAATTTGAGGCTGAAAGTCATACACTAGCTGGCTTACAATGACTTGACAGACTAATGGCAGAACCGAGTCCTGATTATTTCTTTTTATGACATCTATGTAATTGCTTTATTAATATATTAATTTATTAAAAACATTAATAAATGCAATAAGAGTAACTCTTTTCTTTGTTGTCTTAGTAAGTAATATATTGTTTTTACAATTTTTATGTTAATTTATTTTTTTAGAGAGACAGAGCTCAAGCAGGGGAGTGCCAGAGAGAGAGGGAGACACAGAATCCAAAGCAGGCTCCCAGCTCTGAGCTGTCAGCACAAAGCCCGAAAGTGGGGTTCGAACTCACAAACTGAGATCATGACCTGAGCCGAAGTCGGATGCTTAACCGACTGAGCCATTCAGATGTCCCTGTCTCAGTAATATCTTGTAGGCTTAAGAGTATTATAGATCTTATCAAGAATTATTAGTTAATTTAGGAATATTCATAGGTTTTATCTTGTGATGGAGTTCTTTTTCCTGCCTTCCGTTGGTTGACTTGTGTAAGTGGTTATTTCTATGATTTATACCTATCATCACAGTCATATTAGAAGTAATGAACAATTGTTGGTATTTAGTAGGAAAGCACATAAGTACTTTGTTCTGACCATGTTGCACAATCAGATACCAGTGTTTGTCTTGATACTTTCCAACTAATACACAAGACCATATTTATATAATTACTCTTACCTGCCTTGAACAAGATTTATTTAAGTATCTTGGAGTTTCAATATTTTCATCTGCACTGTAAAAACGCTTTGCAATCCCAGCAGATAGTTGAGAGGAAAACTGGTAAATAATGTGTTTTCCAATCCTACTATGTGGTATAGAGAGAACACTGTAAACGGTCAGTTGATGGTCTGCCTTCTTCCTCTCAAAGAAGCTTCATTAGGCTGGAGATGTTTCCTGTCCCTGGAGAAAGCTTGGAGGAATTAAGGGGTGAGCTCAAAAGTAATTGTAACATGAGGACTCATTGCCCAAATGTCACAAAACAAAAATAAGTACATTTCCATACAGAATATTATCTGTGGCATATTCACACACCTGATAGAAATTAACTTCTCTAGGGCACATGTCTGCTTCTTTTGTTCTCTTCTCCATGGTGCTTAGCACTGTTCTGTGTCAAAGAGATAGGTACAGTGAATGTTCTGGGTGTAATTTTATCTTGGATATTCTTCCTTATCCGTTAACAAAAAGAACAGACAAAAAGAATCATCATTAACTATAGAATAATGGGTTAATTTTATAAAGTCAGGGGAATTTATTTATTTAAATGGTAAGTGAATGAAGAGTATGTAGGAAAAAATCACACCACTGAAATCAAAGGACTGGAAAGTCTCTTCTTGTAGGGTGGTCTTTCTTTTCAGTTCTACAGAAAAGTCTCAAGAGCTGACTTTAAAGGATGGATAGACAGAATAATGAATAAAGATGATGTGGTATATATAGATATGTCTATAGATAGATACAAATATAGATGATGTAGATATAGATTGATATTATTCATCCATAAAGAAGAATGTGATTTTGCCATTTGCAACAAATTGTTGGAGCTGGAGAATATCATGCTGAGTGAAATAAGTCAGTCAGAGAAAGATAAATGCCATATGATTTCACTCACATGTGGAATTTAAGAAACAAAACAAAGGGACAAAGGGACAAAGAGAGAGAGAGACAAACCAAGTCAACAGACTCTTAACTATAGACAGCAAACAGATGGTTACTAGAGGGGAGGTGGGCGGGGGTCTGGGGGAAACAGATGATGGGGATTAAGAATACACTTACCATGATTGATGAATATTGAGTAATATATAGAATTGTTCAGTGACTATATTATACCCCTGAAATTCATATAACACTGTATACTAACTATATTGGAGTTAAAAAAAAAAAGTGGATAGACAAATTACAGAACCCTGGCTGAAACCATGTAATAGCCTAACACTTCCATACTCACGTATCAAAGAATTTCATCTTCCAAAATAAAATGCCAAATACGCATCAATGTCTGTTTTATGAATTAACATGGCTTATCACTGCACTTGAATGGTACAAGTGTCACAGGTCTGTTTATGGATGTTCCATGCTGAAGTGTGACTTGATGTTGTCTCTCCAAGTTTTGGCTGATGGAGAATGAAGCTGAAATATCTATGATATATTGCACCTTATAAAGACTCTATGGTTATTCCTGAGGGGGTTGGAGGTGAACAGGCTCGTTCTTCACAACTGGGTGCCAAAGTAGGGCTACCAATTTCTGCATCTCTTAGAAATCCCATGATTTACCTTTATTTTTATTAAATATGTATTTGTTTTCAGAGAGAAAGAGTATATAAGCAGGGAAAGGGCAGAGAGAGGGAAAGAGAGAATCCCAAGCCGGCTTCTCAGTATCAGTGCAGAACCTGACACAGGGTTCAATCTCAGGAATGATGGGATCATGACCTGAGCTGAAACAAAGCGTCCGACACTTAACAGAATGAGCCACTCAGGCGCTCCCCATGTTTACTTTGAAAGGATGATCCTATTAATCTATGTGTTTATTTTCTCAAGTCCTGTTTCACTGTGCCAAATATTTAATAGACAAAATGATTTTTATAAGGGGCACATTGAAATACTGGGAAATAACTTAAATACCTTACAAAAATGCAACTAAGCAAAAAAATGGCATGCCCACTCCAAAGTATGTTATAAACCACTGGAGGGGTGCCTGGGTGGCTCAGTCAGTTAAGCCTCCACCGTCCACTCAAGTTATGATCTCCCAGTTCATGAGTTCAAGCCCCGGGTCGGCTCTGTGCTAACAGCTCAGAGCCTGGATCCTGCTTCGGATTCTGTGTCTTCCTCTCTATCTGCCCCTCCCCCACTCATTCTCTCTCTCTCTCTCTCTCTCTCTCTCTCTCTCTCTATCACTCAAAAATAAATAACATTAAAAATTAAAAAAAAACACTAGATAAGATTTACATAAAGATAACAGCATGCCATTAAAAACTGCTAATATTAAATGAAAGAAAAAGGTTTTGGGGGCGCCTGGGTGGCGCAGTCGGTTAAGCATCCGACTTCAGCCAGGTCACGATCTCGCGCTCCGTGAGTTTGAGCCCCGCATCAGGCTCTGGGCTGATGGCTCAGAGCCTGGAGCCTGTTTCCGATTCTGTGTCTCCCTCTCTCTCTGCCCCTCCCCCGTTTATGCTCTGTCTCTCTCTGTCCCAAAAATAAATAAACGTTGAAAAAAAAATTTAAAAAAAAAGAAAAAGGTTTTGTATGCTAAGTGATTACAATTGTGCATGATGAAAACATAAATTTACAATAGCAACAAAAATATTTTAAAAATATGTTTCCTTATTCATTCTCTTTTTAAATATATTTGGGGTACACATGCATGTTTATTATTTTAGAATTGGAAAATTATTGTCATTTATCCAAAAGATAGAAAATATGGCTCTGAATTTTTTAAGAAAATCTACAATGCATCTACTTTATAGCTTACACCACCCCATTCTTGAGTTCAGATTTCCTTTTTCATTTTTGAAAATTGTTTTTGTTTATGTTTGTTAACATTTCGTTTAATTTGGTGTCCTTTTTTTTTTTTTTTTTGGATCCAATGATTTTTATTGTTATTGTTGAGGTGCAGGTATGTAATTCCAAATCAATGATTTTCACAGGTCACCAAACAGTTCTTATAAGCAAGTGTTGGAAGTTGCTTTTACACTTGTTTAGATGTAGAAGCTTTACTTATGAATTCCATAATGAAACATCAATTTCAGCAAGACTGGTCCTAATTACATTTTCCTCACACATCTTCTGTCTTTACATAATCCCCCCAACTTCCCTGCTTTTACTTCTCCTTAGTATAAAACCATAATCATCCTTTGACATATTAAATATTTACTTACTTTTTATCTTTTACAACATATGTGACATAAGCACAGCATGTCTTTCTTTTTTAAAAAAAAATTATTATTTGTTGTATATAGTGCCTAACATGTACTATTACATTCAATACATGATTGGATGGCTGAATGCAAAGAAATGGAAAGAGAATAAAGTGATTAATTAGGAATAAGACAGTGAACGATTACTGTCTATATGTACACCTCCTTGAACTTTCTGGAAGTGAGGTGAGAGACAAATAGCTGGAGTTGTCCTTCAAGGTTTCTATGCTGTTTACCAGGTTTGCTGTCTGGGAAAAGAGAAAATTATACTTTTCCTTCAAGTTAGGTGTGGCCATGGGACTCCATGGCCCAGAAGAAATTCATGGAAGTGATATATGTCACTATTAATAATGCATAGCTACCACATTCCTTTTTTTCTTGTCTCAGCTGTCATGGTAGCACATAGGTGGGTATCCACCATCCAGGGCCCTGAGTGAAGACAGCATAGAGCAGAGACCATCTTGTTGACTTGAGGTGGACACATCACATGGATCGGACATAAACCTTCATGGCTTCGTGCTGATTTGTTATAGACTCTTTACCTCAATCAAACCTTCACCATGGTCTGCATCTGCAGTAACTAGAATCTGTCACATGGCAGGCATACGGTAAGTATTCTTTGAATGAATAGGAAGGAGGGAAGGAGGGAAGGAAGGAAAGAAGTTGGAGAATAAAGCAGGAGGGAATGAAATGTTTTCATCTACATCCCTTTAGGCTAATCCCTTGAAATTTTCCAGAACAAAAGAAGTCAGAGGAACAAAGCTTAGTATCATATATGTGACTAAGGATAAAGGTTGAAATTAAATGATGTATGTCCAACAATGGATCTTGGGCGCCTGGGTGGCTCAGTCGGTTAAGCATCTGACTTTGGCTCAGGTCATGATATCATAGTTCGTGGGTTCGAGCCTTGTGTTGGGCTCTGTGCTGACAGCTCAGAGCCTGGAGCCTGCTTCGGATTCTGTGTCTCCCTCTCTCTCTGCCCCTCCCCTGCTCACACTTTGTGTGTGTGTCTCTCTCAAGAATAAATAATCATTAAAAAAAATGGATCTTAACGATCTTAGTTAAGAGTTAAGTATTTGTTACATAACATATATTGCCTACTACTATGTGCTGGGAACTATTCTGGGTTCTCTACACAAACAGATTTAACTTAATTTATTAATTTCTATATGTAATTTATTTATAATTTAATTACCAGAATGTTATTTATTTAATATGTTATCAAATGATTTCAATAATTAACATATTAATTATTTTATTTTAACATAGATTTTCTGTTATGGAAGGAATAGACTGCAGAGGGGCAATGGCTGGCTCCGAAATACCAGCAACTGCTTGAGCAGTTGAATAAATAGACTTTCTAAGAGAAGACAACACAGGCTCCACTCTAAGCTCCATTACTTATAAATTCAATAACCTAGGATAAATTGTTTAACTTAGCTGAACCTTATCGTGTCAATAAAATTAGAATAACAATTATTCCTATCTTACAGTTTTAATGACCCAAATCAATGCCTCTATACGGGTCTTAGCCACAAGTTTGGAAGTTTTAATGACTGTTTTCTTCTTTGTTTTTGTTTTGCTTCAATTTTGGTTTTGTTTGTTTTTACTTCTTGAGCCCCCAAATTAAAAGTATAAAGTAGGAATTACTATGTCAGCTATGGAAGGGAGTACCTGAAGCTTAGATAAATACCTAATTTGTTGGAGGTGAGGAAAAGGGAGATTAAGCTGTGAGAGATACCGGAAGCCGGAGCTTGGCTCGCCGCGGTACGCACTTCCTGGTTGCTCTTACATAAATCCATGAAGCAATAAATATTGGGAAAGCATGCTTTTGTGACATCACGATGTTAGAGATTCTATGACATGGGCCATGCAGGAGAGCACGCCTCGCACCATTTACACACACACACATAATGGAAGCGCAGATAGGGAAAGCTAAGTGTGCAATTAACACACGGTTAATAAGCACAGAGGGACAAAAGTCATCTCGGAGACAAAATACTCCCTGGGTGCACAGTTGGGTGAACAAGGTCATAATCCTCCTAGGAAAGGCTTTGCCAGTCATAAGGGCCGTTAAGCAACAGAAATTTCTGAAAGGAATAGCAGAAACACCAGTATCAGCACTTCCTTTCCAGAAGTTTCCAGGAAGGTTGGTCTTTTGACTAAAGTTCCATTCCTTCCCAGCCTTACAGGGACACATGAAGAGATAGAAATGGCAGGCTGACAGGTGTGCCAGAGAGCCTGCAGGGAGAGAAGGCTCTAGATCCTGCCCCAAGCTTTCTAGTTCACAGAACCTGACAGTTTTCATTACGACTTATCCATTTCTTTTACATTTAGATTTATCTCCTGTGTGTTTCTTTTGCATGAAACAGCCTTCAAATCCACTCCATTTAAAGACACTTTTGAATCAAGTTTATACACCTGCGAGGCAAAGGGCCAGACAGCTTCTCTGTGACACATAGTGGCCCTTGACCAGCCAACATTTTCCTGTGATACTCATCATTTGTCGACAGTTTACTGCAAAGTTTTTGAGTTAGTAGCAAGACATATTGTTATCTCATGCTGCTGCTCTCATTGCGGTTAAAGAAAAATAATGCAGTTAAGGGACAGCATATTTATATGAGCATAGTTACGTGTTTTGTGTTACATATATATTACATTACATAAAACTATGGTGTGTCATGTACATATGTACATACATATGAATGTGTATATATGCACATATATGTATAATACACATATGTGTGTGCATAGATACACATATGTGTATATGTATTTAGCTTTTATTTTTATTAATTATCAATTATTGCTTAACATATCAAAAACTTAGTGTCTTCAAACAGCACACACTCATCTTCTCACATTTGTTTTTGAGGTCTCTTATCTGGTCGTGGCTTAACTGGGTCCTCTGCTTCAAGATCTCTCCCAGGCTACAATTAAGGTACCAAACAGGACTATGGTCTCAATTGGCCAAGGATATTAAGTTCATTCATGGTGCTGTTGGCAAGATTCAACTTTTTGCAGGATGTTGGACTGTGAACCTCAGTTCCCTGCTGGCTCTTGACTGGAAATCACCCTTAGTGCTTTCTCCATGTGGGTCTCTCCAACATGACAGTTGACTTTCTCAAAGCTAGCAAGAGAAAGAGAGTCATAAAATAAAATATCCTTATTCTTTTTAATGTTTGTTTATTTTTGAGAGAGAGAGAGAGAGAGAGAGAGAGAGTGAGTGGGGAAGAGGCAGAGAGAGAGGGGGCAAAGGGTCTGAAGCAGACTCTGTGCTGACAGCAGAAAGCCTGATGCAGGGCTCGAGCTCAGGAACTGTGACATCATGACCTGAGTTGAAGTCGGGTGCTTAACCCACTGAGACACACAGGCACCTCGATATAGTGTTTTTAACCTAGTCACAAAATAATCATTCTCTTACTCTTACCACATTCTATTAGCTAGAAACAAGTTACTCAACATGAGGGGGTTTTACATGGCCGAGAATACAAGGAGATGGGAACATTGGTGAGGAGGAGTATTTAGAAGTCTGCGCACTACAGGATATTCTTTCATATCCATTATTTCATTTACATGTTTCTCATAATAATCCTCTGTATCAATTATCATTGCCCCTGTTTTAAACATGAAGAGGATGAGGTCCTTAGACTTACCTGATTGATCCAGAGTCATAGCACCAATAAAAGATAGCATTGGCTTTGATTTCAAACTGTAACTGAATTTTCTTGGCAAATATGCCTCATTTCCCGAGCGAGGTTGGGTGACTCTTCCAGAAACATTACCTGATTAAGGGCATTAATGAATACAGACAAGTTGTATTAATCTAAAGTTCCACCTGTGACATCCTTGGGTTTTCCTTCTTTTGATCTTTAACTGCCTTCAACTTTTCTCATTGGAGAATTAAGAATGGAGGAAGGAGTGCTGGATAATTTAAAATGGTTCATTCACTTCCCCAGACATTATGGATTACTAGAGAACAGGTACTAGGAACACTTGGCAATGCCTGTTTCGTCAAGTGTTTGAAGAATTATAAGCCAAAAAGAACATACCATCTGGCCAGTGGAAGTAGATTGTCAGGCATCCATAGATCCTCCTTGGACCTAATTAAAGAAGCCAATTCCATTCAGTTGAATCAAAATGTACCCTGATCTACTTTCTACTGGGTGCTGTGATTGAGTGCTCAAGACACAAAATGAGCGAGAAACAACAAATTGTACCTTTGAGAAGCTCAGTATTATAAGAAAGAGTATAGTGTAAGTGACTTCAGTCGTCCCTGAAGCAGTCCTCTGTGAACCCCTCACTTCTCCCAAAGCTAACACTTGTTGCCATGGGAAGTAGAGTCTCAAAAAAAAAAAAATCTTATGTGTATAATTATGGCCCTTATGAACAGAATTCACAAGATTTTGATTAGGTCCTTCCAAACTGTCTTCTCCTTCCTGCTTCATTTTAGGGAGCAATTTATATTCTACCTTTTTTTTTTTTTTTTGCACCCAAGCCTTTAATGAGAAAATAAAGAGATTTTAACATTTGCTTTGCCAAAGGCTTCTCAAAGGAGACAATAGAACAAAGACCCCAAGAAAACCTCTGTAGAAATCCCATAGTTACATCCAAGTTTTCATATACTTAGCATTATTGAACATCTTCTGGCCATGAATGTGGAAGGATTGAAGTTGAATGATGAAGGTAAATTGTGGTTCTTCATTTTGGGAGAAATAGGTAAAAGATAATTTGGGTTATTTCTGTAGAAGTGTTCTTGTAAAATTATATTTTTATTATATATTACATATACCATGTTTGTCATCTGAATTAGCAAATATAAATATAAATAAAGGAAAGATGAAATATAATAAAATAAATGATTTTCTAGTATTCCTTAATTCAAAGACTTTTGAAGGTGAGTTGTATCTTTTGATCTAAAAAAATACTTCCACAAATGACACACTTTTTATAAAGATGCCCCTAATAGGGCATAAAAAGTTAATTTAATAATATTCAATGTCATTACATTGAGATGCCAAGATTAATTAGAAAAGGTGTTTGATCACAAAAACACTATGAACTTTCTCCCCTTTTTTCATAATGAATTTAAATATGCACTTGATAAAGGAGAGCAAAGAGGGAGAAGAAAATTATGTATGCCTTTTTCTGAGAGTGCTATAACAAGCATAATTAAGTGCCCATTTATTATGAAATCCTTTTTATTTTCTTATTTCTTCTATATGACTCATATGACTTTGTGTTTGTAAAACAAAGCCATTGTTAAATTTACATGATTGGGCTAAAATATGTAATTCTATTTACACAAGAAAATTTATTCACCTTTTGATATTCACCTGCATCTAAATTCTATAATGCCTAACCCAAACTGGGTTAATTTGCACTGGGGAGAGACAGAGTTTTATGGGAAACGTGAATGAGGGTCAATATTCACTGGGAAGTCTACCATGTTGTCATCGATCATTTAATAATCACCTCATCTGCTCTGGTAGCTCTCAAGCACAGAACAAAATCCAAATAATTCAGCTATATATAGGTTTGGTGAAGATGATCATGGTGCAGTGTCTGCTGTGATGTGTTTTCTGTTATCTGTGAATAGTGAGGTCATTCATTGCCTACCACTGGGCCAATTCTTTGCCTTTGTCTCAACCTACTCAGACTGGCTTTGCCTAAGACAGTGGTTCCTTCAATCTTAAGGCAGGTGCTCATCCTAAACCCAGAAATAATTACAAATCGATCACCACCATGACAATTCCATTACGTTTGGATTGTAATTGAGTTAGGAAATGGCAGGCAAGTAGTTCTGGGTAATAAAATGTAAGGTAAATGTTTTGGATTGGGAGTGTGGTGGGAGAACGTTCTGGGAACTATTTTCTTCCCAGAAAAAAACTGAAGTCTTCTGAAGAGAAAATCTAAGCCATTTTTCTTCCTGTCTCAAATTGGTATTGGTGTGGGAAGAAGTTGCCTAGAGCATAGCAGGCATATTATGACTAAGAGGTGACAAGCTAAGAGGCTGAGGACGGGAGAATAATAAAATAGAGACAATCGCTGCACCAAGCCTGGATCCTACATCCAGCTTCTGTTTGACATCATCCACTCTCTTTGTTTCTCAATTTAAATCTATTCCAGAATTCTGCTATAGGAGCTTAATTCTGTCTACAGAGTCAGAGAAGGGCAGATAATCATTTTTCCAAGCTTCCCCAGCTAGTGGGACATGGACACAGGAGCTAGTCTCGGCCAATCAGATAGAGCCATTTGGATCTTGAACCTGGGGATACTGGCACAAAGAAGCAGGTGGGGGGGATCTCATGGGTCATTGGTGCTGGCAGCAGCTGTGTCTGCCCCATTTGAGGGCAGTGGTACCTGCAGAACCATTGGAGGTCAAGGAGCCCTGTCTCCCAGGCTGGCTAGGTTCCTGGTGGTCCTGGTTACTTTTATGCTCTGTATCACTGCGTGCTCCCCAAGCTTGGTTCTATCTAAGCTTGGTTCAATCTAAGAGCCTCCCCATAATGCTTTCAATACTTTCCTTTTGCTAAAGTCAGACCAGGTCAGTTTGGGATGTCAATCACTTGGAATAAAGAATCACACTTGATTCATAAATATTCTTATGCCCAGCTCAAGAAAGTTTAAGGTGGAATACAGGAACTTGTACTCTGAAAAGACTCCCCCAGTGGTTCAGATTATCAGTTAAATGTGGACTTTACTGGACAGACGACCCTTTAAGCCTTTTTCGTATTACAATTTTTTCAATGTCTATTTCCTTCTTTTTAAATGCAATGAGATATCCATTTTTTTATTATTTATTTTTGGGAGAGCACAAGTGAGGTAGGGACAGAGAGAGGGGGACAGAGGATCCAAAGCAGCCTCTGTGCTGATGGGCTAACAGCAGCGAGCCTGATGTTGGGCTCAAACTCACAAACTGCAAAATCATGACCTGAGCTGAAGCCAGATGCCCAACTGACCGAGCCACACAGGTGCTGCGAGATACCCACTTTTAAGCTCCTTATGATCAGAATTAGCCTTTGGTGAAACTCTCCAGTTAGCTAAGAATCCCTTAAGAATTCCTTTACTCCACCTTTCTCCCATCCCATCCTCAGATGTTTCACACTCAGGATCATGGGCATCCTGCTTTCTCTCAGTCCACAGAGGCACCCATTCTCCCCCTGTACTTACCAGAAAATTTCCTTAGGGCAGAAGGTTCTGATAGCATTAGGTCCCTCTTTAGTGTGACTGCAAACCATTCCTCTTCTGTCAAAATTATCCACATTTTCCTTTCTGTCTCAATGTGGAAAAATATTTTATCTCTAGAACATGAGTATCACAAACACAACAATGCCAGTGACTTTTATTTACAAATATAAAGTTTCATTCAAACATCCAGGAAGATAGGAAGTTTACTTACCCTACCCACATATGGATGCAGTAAGATTTCTTAAGATGGGGGCTTATAAGTATAAGTGACTCCATCTGAAACTATTTTTAGATATTTCAATACTTCCTGATGAAATAAAGAATTAGTTGTTTGTGTTTTAAATGAAGATCAGTGGATAAATATTAAAAAAAGGACATTTATTTTGACTCAAATGAAAAAAAGGAAACGTAGCTTTTACGGAATGTATCTAGATGTGACACCAATAAATGTAAATCTCCAGAAAAGCCTGCGTTTCCTTTAATCACAGGATCTCATACTTGGAAATGAGCTGATATGTTTCCCAGAAGACCATTTTGTTTTTGTTTGTGTTTTTAATATAAAGAAGCTACCAACTAGTGAAGCTGTCCTCTGCATTGACATTTCATACTTCATTTCTCTAGAGTGTCTCAATAATCTTGTGAAGTGGTACCTATGCATTACTCAAATGAGAACCTCATGGTTTAGAGACTTTAATTGGTTTATGATTATACAATGTGTAAGTATCAGAGCTGGAGTTCAAACCATGTCCCGGAGCCAAGTACTTCTTCCTACTCTTTGCAGTCACATCTTAAAAGCAGAAGAGTCCAGGTGTACTCCTGGGGATGAGTTTCATGGAATGATAGATTGTATGTAGAGGGTCTTATTTTTTGTTTTTTTTTTTCATGTATTTAATGATCTACTTTGCCACCAAGAATTTCAAATTGTCCTTGAGGACTAGGACTGTGACGGCACTTGATGAAGACACCCCAGTCCCTGAAGCAGAGCCTTGGGAGATACCCAAGTACATGACTGTGCCTCACATCTTGCGTGGGACAAGTGTGTAGAGGGCTTTATAAGAGGGTGCAATAAGATTGCACCTTATTTATTTGTTTCCCAGCATATACTCCCAGCATATACTCCATATACTGTGTCAGGGTCTGACACAGAAACACTGCTCAGTAAATATTTGTGGAGCTTCTCACGGCCAAAGGCAGAGTTCCAAATAAGTAAAATAAAAAATAAAAAATAAAAAAACCCATAAAAATCATGGGGTGATATTTCCCTGCTCTGTGCTTTTCCAGATCTGAAAGAATTTATATTAGCATGGATCTTTCATTTGCAGAATTCCAACCGTGCTGTATTTTCTGGTTCAGCCTTAGGAGATCAGCAGAGTTTTGCAGAATGAGCACTACTTAAATGAAGTTGGAAATTAGGAGGGAAATCATCTCATTCCCTTTACCCAGAGCAGTAAGCTGACAATCCTCGAAGAGCTGAGATAGGCTTGAAGCCCAATATATTGAAGTGAGATATTAGGAAATTATTCTACCTGGAATCCTTCTTGACTTAATGAACAATTAAATTTCATTCTTCCTTTGAAATTGCAGAAGTGAGTGAGCCCAATTGCTCTGAGCGTCCTTCTTCAGAATATCTTCTAAAGGCAATAATTTAGTAGGAAAGTAATTGCATTTTATTGTTGGGGAAATTCTGCCATTGTGGATTATCAGTATGTTTTGTGGAACATTAACCATTGAAGACAATAAAGGACATTTTGTGATGACAATAAGGACCATTTATAAAATGTCTTCCTTCAAGAAATTAGGAAAGTCAAGTTGGGCTTTGCAGAGAACTAAACCTCGTTTCAAATCTTGTGCTGACACAAGCAGAATGGTCTTTTGGGGCAGTTTGTTCTCTCTCCCTCTTATTTTCTGTTTTCGTAAAGTTACAATAGTGATATTTACCTCACCAGTTGGCTACAAGATTAGATGAGATTATGCGCATGTGTGGTTGCTGGTATAATTCCTAAAACACATGCAATGCTCAATCACAATTGCCTTTCCTCATTAAGTAGAATACCACCAGTTTGTTGATGCTACATTTTGGCGAGATAGAGATAAGGTGACCTGACCAAAGGGGTTCTGACTGTTCTGTATGACCTCGGGAAGGTCATTTAATCTCTTAGAACCTCAGGCTTCTCATCTGTTGATGATGAGAATAGTTGCAAATTTGAGTGGTTATCAGGAAAATAAAGTTGGTAGGTGTCAGTAACACAGGACTTGATGCCCCCTAGGTTGTAAGGCAGACTTGCTCCCAGCTGGCTCAGTATTGTTCTCAAAGACATCACTGGTGACATTGAGAAATTCACTTTGAAATGCATCATAGGGTACTGAGAAACCAGGCATGGTCTACTGGAAAGGCTCCTGGTCAGGACGCCATATTTCCCCCAGGGGTATTTTGACTATTTCCTTATTGGTGTTTTTGTGATCTACTTACATAGTCATTATAGTCATTTTGTTCCTCACGGGTTTATGTGGTATGGCTTACTAAAAATTAAAAAAAAATTATTTTTCCCCTTGCAAACATAAGAATCTGAGTTTTTCTCACTCATTATGTCCTGTGTCAGATCCTATTATCCAATGAAGATAATGAATTAAGGAACTCTTTGTATGGGATATATAAATACCCATTTTATTAATTATCGCAAAGGCAAATAGTATGAAAGATGCACTGAGTGGTTGCTGCCCTATAATTCTCTGCTTTAAGAATGGGGAACTGGGGTAAATGCTCCTCCTAAGGTGACCTCTGAGTGAACTCCCCCCCACTTTTTTTCAAGCTAGACAGAGGCTGTACCTAAGCCTCCTGACTGTGATTAATCGTCCCAAAGAATCCTCATAAAATGAATGTCTAGTTTCAGAGTGTTGAGAATTTATAAAGACAGTCACCTAGAGCCTTGTTATTTTATAAATATAAAAATAAACACATCAGAGTTTACAGTTTTCAAGCTTGAGCAACTTTTCCAAAAGGCATTGTGGTAGCTCCAAGCAAGCATTCTAACTAAACTCCCCAATCCAGTATGAGCAGATAGTTCATTGTCTTGGCTCTTTTTTTTTTCCATGTCTGTGGGCTTTATAAAGCTCTGATCTAACTGTACCTCTGGCTTTGGAAGAGAAGCAAGAAGTATGGCAGTTATGGGCACAGGTTAAAGTCTGATACACTCTGAAATCTTGATCTAACACCCAGAAATTGAGTAACTTTGAGTATGTTATCTGCCCTTTGAAGCTTCATTTTCTCTCCATACAGAATCAGAATAATGGTGACAATTGCAAAGGGTTTCTGTGTGGATCAAATGAAATAATATATTTAATGTTTCTGGGTCAGTTCTAGAATACAGTAAAATAACTGCCAAACTGGTGATGTTATAATTGTTATTGTCATCATAATTATGAAGTTGTTCATTATAAAGAAGGCATTGATAGTAGAAGCGAAACAAAAAGGAAGAGAATAATGTAGTTAATCTAGCCAATCTATAGATCATTCAATCTCCTGAAACAAATGTTAGTACAAATAAGAGTGTATTATTATAAGGCCTACTAAAGCTTTATGTATATGAGATTGCATTGACACTGTGGCAGACACACACAAATAGGCTAATTCCATTTACCCTGTGAACTGTAACCTGTGATAGCATTTGAGAAAAAGTTATAGTTTATATTTCCGCTGTTCAACTATATTACGGAGCTGGTCATTTTGGGGCTCGTCTACTGTATGCAAATAATCCAATTTTTTTCTTCATGTTAAATATATTTTCATTTTCTTCTCAAATCTTTGATTCTTGTTGGCATCACCAACATCAGGTAACAATTGGCAAAAATACCCAAATGAACTTTGCTTAACCACCCCTCCTTCAAAGCCCCACTACTATGCTCAAGAACAGACCATCTTCTCAGAATGTTGACTGCCTCAACAATCAGGTGGGGATGCCTTGGGACACCATGTCCCATCTGCCTTGCTAAAATTAAAAAAACAAAAAAACAAACAAACAAACAAAAAAACAAAAAACACACAAACCATCTTGAGTGGGTTTTAAGAGGAAAAGAAAAAATAAATCCTCAATTTAAAAAGAGGTATGGGGAGATTGGACTTGTCAAAATATAATTACTCAAGTTGGAAAAGGTCCAAGATATCAAGTTTAACAATCATGACTAAAAAAAAAACTATTTATGTCTTGGGGCATTTTTAATGATCACTTTTTTTGCAGCATATCAACATCCACTCTCAATTCCCAAGTCCCTAAGGTGGAAAGCACAACATAAGAAGGGTCACCCCAACCTCTTTTGGTAGGATCTGTAGCAAAGCTGGCAGGTGGTTAAAATGCTTCAAGGACAGAGATGCTATGCTCCCAAGGATCACGGTATCCACAAGAAAGTGAAATCTCTAATGTCAGAGATGAGGCACCTTCTGGAAACTTATTCTCAAGTGTCCAGAAAATGTTATTGGCTATTTTCATCATCACAAATGTGTCCAGGCAAGATGATATGTGATGCCTCCCTTGTGCCTCCCCTGGGCTGGACTGAGTAGGGGAGGATGTTGAGGAAGAGCCAGTCTGTCAGGCTCTGCTGTGCATTCATGCAGATCCAGAGTGACCTCCCTTCTGCACCCTGTCACCTTGTCATGGAGGTCATATGATGAGACTTTAAAAGGCCACCTTGAGGAAGAATAGGGATATTCATCATAAGCCATATGAGGAGAGTTCGATAGAACAGAATCAAAGTTCCTTAAGGACATCAGGAGCTGAACTGAAAGTTATAATTAATCAGGAAGGAAGATCTGTAGATATATTTCATCTGGCAAATTGTGCCTTGGGAGGATTATATTTGGGAAGTTATGACATTATGATCTGTGCAAGGCAAAGAGTTGCTGCTGTGTGATTTCAGGGGACTTTAAGTGTAACTGCAGAAGGAAAGTAATGAACCTGACCAACTGCTAGCCAAAGAGATTAGAAAAAAATATATTTGCATTGATTATTTTTATTGATCTACATGGGAGAACCATAATATTTCCCCGAAATCTTTCATGGAGGGGTTGTGGTAGCTGGTGCAAGGATGGGACCCAGAGGTCTCAATACTCACAGAAGAACCTCCACTGGGACAAGGAGAAACATGACATTTGGGAAATAGAAAAACTCCCAGTGCAATACACAAGTCTCTAGGGCAGGTCAGAATGACAGCAAATCCAAAGGGGACAAAGCAGAGGTCACAGCCCAGGCTGGAGAACCAAGAATTTGCGATCTGGAGACATGACAGTGGACAAACTGGGACCAAGTAAGGGTGATGCAGACTGGTCAATGAGGGATCTGCTTCTGAGAACCACATAGCTGCTGAGGGCTTATTTTCAGGAAACTCAAGAGTGCAAACAGTGGGCACTTCAATTTGGCTTAATGTTAGGGCCTGATGATAAAGTAAGGTAACAGCCTACGGGCCCAGTGGAGTAGGTAAGTAGATAGGAATTATTTGCTAAGTGCTTGCTAACATTTATTTTTCCAGTACTGCATCATTTTTAAATTCTCCAGTTCCAAAAGGAATGAAAACTATAGTAAGTACCAAAGAATACAAGCATCTTATTAGAAGCAACTTACAAAAGTATTAAAAAGAGTTCGTAGACAATTGCATGGAAAATAAGAGATTAATTTAATCTCTTCCAACCCCCAAATTATTTCAAAGATCTCATGTTATCATTTTCCTATACTAAATACATATCACTCATATGCTTTAAAAATCATCATAATCATGATCATCTAATATAAAATCTCAGGAATCGAATGAATTAAACATCCAATGTTTAGTTCAGCATTTTCTTAAATGACAGATGGTCACATAGTTGGTTAGAAGAAAGAAAATAGGATCTGCCCCTTATCCACTGGTAATCTAATCGATTCTCTTCTCTGGTTTCTATATATGGCTTCATTCTAAGATTTGTACTCTCTGTGTACCCCATTCAAGAGGATAGATTGATTTAACAACAGATCCATCTATACAAATTAGTATTACCTTGAAGAGAAATATTTTGGAATTTCTGTCTCAGCTCCATGTTATGAAGATAAAGGACAGTTGTATTTCAAATTTCAACTAGATACCAGTTCTTGACCATGAGTTAGGACAGACATGTAGATTGATAGCACACATAGCATCATTTTGCATAAAATAATGCTGGTGACATAATATTAGTTATAAGGATAGAAAATCATACGTGTAACATTTTATTAATTGTGCAAGTATCTCGTGCATAGAATATATATACCAAATACTAAAACAGTTATCTAGGGTCATTATCTAGGATAATTGTTGAGAGTCATTTCTTTCATTATTAATTTCTACATCAGTACCCTCCCCCCTTTTTTTACTATTATAGAAGACAAAGCATAAAAATACAATGTATAAAAAATGATAACTTGTGAAAAAGTTTCATTTGGACCATAAACAGCAAGACTTAAGATAAGCTGTATCTAAAGGTATTAGATCTCAGATTCCTTAAATTAAACGAAATAATTTATGAGAATGGCTTGACACATGATATGACCTCAATACATCCTTGTTTACTCCCTTTATTTTATAGCTTCACACTCAAAACAATAGTGAGAAAGCATTTCGAAAGACTCAAGTTATAATTAGATTCTTGGAATGCCACTCATTTGTATGGAGTTACAAGAGAAAAGAAATCCTCATGTCACCATCTTCCACTCATAAACCCAGAGTGTTCAGCCTAGTGCTTAGAAAGTACTCTGAAAACCTGGGGAAAAAAGGGTTGGGGGAAGTAAATACTTACTATAGTTCTGCTGACACATTTTTTAAGTGCTAATGGAGGCTATATGCAATATTCAATTTGAAATTCACATCTATCAAGACTTTATTTAGATGATTGAAAGAAATTTACTTAAATGTGAAAAACTGTGAAACTAACTGGGAGACAGATGTAAAAGAAGAATAATTCCACCCATTTACAGATCAGATCTTTTTTCTTAGACACTATATACTCATTGCTCAAAGTTTGAACATTACCACTAAATGCTCCTCAGGAAATGTGTATTCTCCCACCAACCCCAGGAAGGACCCACACTAATAAACAAACAGGAGTGGCTTTTTATTTTGACACTTATGAAAATTTATTTTTAATGTTTATTTATTTGGGGGGTTGGGCAAAGAGAGAGGGAGACAGAGGATCCAAGCAGGTTCTGCACTGTTAGCACAGTGCATAATGGAAGGCTCGAACTCATGAACCGTGAGATCATGGGCTGAGCTTCAGCTGGGTGCTTAATAAACTGAGCCACCCAGGCACCCCTATTTTGACAATTCTGCCTATCAGTTTACTCAATTATCCTTAACAGTATGCTATGGAGACATTGGAAAATATATCAAATATTCACTGAGCTCCTCTTTTGGTGCCCAATGTTGTGAACTGCCTAATATATAGAATTATAAGACACCACTACTAACATTAAAACACTTTCAGTCTAAAAACAATGATAACATGATCAGCCTAGATAAAAACACAAGTACAAACACAAGGGCTTTAGATATATATATTTTTTTAGTTCAACTGTTTCCAAAGGCTGGTCTGAAAACTTCTGTAACGTTTGAACTATTTCTGTCAGAATCACTTGGGAAGCCAACTGTTAATATTGATTACTACACTTAAACACCCTGATATTGATTTTGATACAGAAATTTCTGATGCAGGCACCTGAGTGGCTGAGTCGGTTAAGCGGCCGACTTTGGCTCAGGTCAGGATCTCGTGGTCCTTGAGTTCAAGCATCACATCGTGCTCTGTGCTGATAGCTCAGAGCCTGGAGCCTGCTTCTGTTTCTGTGTCTCCCTGTGTCTTAGCCCCTCCCCCATTCGTGTTCTGTCTCTCTATGCCTTTCAAAAATGAATAAATGTTAAAAAAATTAAAAAACAAAAAGAAATTTCTGATGCCATCATTTGGGACCCTGTAAACTTTTAAATAAACCCTGGAACTTTTAATTAAGTAACTCATTAAATTCCCATTTTTATCTAAGTCACATTTAGAGGAGTTTATTGTAACTAAATGAGTCCTTGATATTCAAAGTGGCTGTCTCCACCCCTAAAATGGTAAATTTTTAAGAAAACTGTCAATGGTCACCTTGGTGGATTAATTAAGTGGTCAACATCTACAAAGTATGAAAACATGTTTCTTTTTTTTTAATATGAAACGTATTGTCAAATTGGTTTCCATACAACACCCAGTGCTCATCCCAACAGGTGCCCTCCTCAATGCCCATCACCCACCCTCCCCACCCTCCCATTCCTCATCAACCCTCAGTTTATTCTCAGTTTTAAAGAGTCTTTTATGGTTTGGTTCTCTCCCTCTCTAACTTTTTTTTTTTCCTTTCCTTCCCCCATGGTCTTCTGTTAAGTTTCTCAGGATCCACATAAGAGTGAAAACATATGGTATCTGTCTTTCTCTGTATGACTTATTTCCCTTAGCATAACACTCTCCAGTTCCATCCACGTGGCTACAAAGGGCCATATTTCATTCTTTCTCATTGCCACATAGTACTCCATTGTGTATATACACCACAATTTCTTTATCCATTCATCAGTTGATGGACCTTTAGGCTCTTTCCATAAATTGGCTATCATTGAAAGTGCTGCTATAAACATTGGGGTACAAGTGCCCCTATGCGTCAGCAGTCCTGTATCCCTTGGGTAAATTCCTAGCAGTGCTATTGCTGGGTCATAGAGTAGGTGTATTTTTAATTTTTTGAGGAACCTCCATGCTGTTTTCCAGAGCAGCTGCACCAGTTTGCATTCCCACCAGCAGTGCAAGAGGGTTCCGATTTCTCTACATCCTCTCCAGCATCTATAGTCTCCTGATTTGTTCATTTTAGCCACTCTGACTGGTGTGAGGTGGTATCTCAGTGTGGTTTTGATTTGTATTTCCCTGATGAGGAGCCACGTTGAGCATCTTTTTTTATGTGCTTGTTGGCCATCTGGATGTCTTCTTTAGAGAAGGGTCTATTAATGTTTCCTGCCCATTTCTTCACTGGATTATTTGTTTTTCAGGTGTGGAGTTTGGTGAATTCTTTATAGATTTTGGATACTAGCCCTTTGTCTGATAGGTCATTTGCAAATATCTTTACGCATTCCGTCTATTGCCTTTTAGTTTTGTTGATTGTTTCCTTTGCAGCGCAGAAGCTTTTTGTCTTCATGAGGTCCCAATAGTTCATTTTTGTTTTTAATTCCCTTGCCTTTGGAGATGAGTCAAGTAAGAAATTGCTGCGGCTGAGGTCAGAGAGGTTTTTTCCTGCTTTCTCCTCTAGGGTTTTGATGGTTTCCTGTCTCACATTCAGGTCCTTCACCCATTTTGAGTTTATTTTTGTGAATGGTGTAAAAAAGTGGTCTAGTTTCATTCTTCTGCATGTTGCTGTCCAGTTCTCCCAGCACCATTTGTTAAAGAGACTGGTTTTTTCCCATTGGATATTTTTTCTTGCTTGGTCAAAGATTAGTTGCCATACTTTGGTGGGTCCAATTCTGGAGTATCTATTCTATTCCATTGGTCTATGTGTCTGTTTTTGTACCAATACCATGCTGTCCTGATGATTACAGCATTGTAGTAGAGGCTAAAGTCTGGGATTGTGATGCCTCCTGCTTTGGTCTTATTCTTCAATATTGCTTTGGCTATTCGGGGTCTTTTGTGGTTCCATACAAATTTCAGGATTGTTTGTTCTAGCTTCGAGAATGCTGGTGCAATTTTGATTGGGATTGCATTGAATGTATAGATTGCTTTGGGAAGTATTGGCATTTTTAAAATTTTTTTTAACGTTTATTTACTTTTGAGACAGAGAGAGACAGAGCACGAAAGGGGGAGAGTCAGAGAGAGAGAGGGAGACACAGAATCTGAAACAGGCTCCAGGCTCTGAACTGTCAGCACAGAGCCCAATGCGGGGCTCAAACTCACGAACTGCGAGATCATGATCTGAGCCAAAGTCGGATGCTTAGCTGACTGAGCCACCCAGGCGCCCCGGGAAGTATTGGCATTTTAACAATATTTATTCTTCCAATCCATGAGCAGGGAATGTTTTTCCATTTCTCCATTTTCCAATGCATCTTCTTCAATTTCCCTCATGAGCTTTCTATAGTTTTCAGCATACAGATCTTTTACACCTTTGGTTAGGTTTATTCATAGGTATTTTATGCTTCTTGGTGCAATTGTGAATGGGATCAGTTTCTTTATTTGTCTTCCTATTGCTTCATCATTAGTGTGTAAGAATGCAACTGATTTCTGTACATTGATTTTGTATCCTGTGACTTTGCTGAATTCATGTATCAGTTCTAGCAGACTTTTGGTGAAGTCTATTGAGTTTTCCATGTATGATATCATGTCATCTGCAAAAAGTGAAAGCTTGACTTAATCTTTGCCATTTTGATGCCTTTGATTTCCTTTTCTTGTCTGATTGCTGATGCTAGAACTTCCAACACTATGTTAAACAACAGCTGTGAGAGTGGACATCCCTGTTGTGTTCCTGATCTCAGGGGGAAAGCTCTCAGTTTTTCCCCACTGAGAATGATATTAGCTGTGGGCTTTACATAAATGGCTTCTATGTTCCTTCTATCCCGACTTTCTTGAGGGTTTTTATTAAGAAAGGATGCTGAATTTTGTCAAATGCATTTTCTGCATCGTTGACAGGATCATATGATTTTTATCTTTTCTTTTGTTAATGTGATGTATCACATTGATTGATTTGCGAATGTTGAACCAGCCCTGCAGCCCATGAATGAATCCCACTCAATCATGGTGAATAATTCTTTTTATATGTTGTTGAATTCGATTTGCTAGTATCTTGTTGAGAATGTTTGCATCCATATTCATCAAGGGTATTGGCCTATAGTTCTCTTTTTTTTTTCTGGGTGTCTGTCCTGGCTTAGGAAGCCAGGAATGCTCGCTTCATAGAATGAATCTGGAAGTTTTCTTTCCCTTTCTATTTTTTGGAACAGCTTGAGAAGGTAGGTATTATCTCTGCTTTAAATGTCTGGTAGAATTCCCCTGGGAAGCCATCTGGTCTTGGACTCTTATTTGTTGGGAGATTTTTGAATACTGATTCAATTTCTTGGCTGGTTGTCGGTCTGTTCAAGTTTTCTATTTCTTCCTGTCTGAGTTTTGGAAGTGTGTGGATGCTTAGGAATTTGTCCATTTCTTCCAGGTTGTCCAGTTAGTTGGCATATAAGTTTTCATAGTATTCCCTGATAATTGCTTGCATTTCTGAAAGATTGTTTGCAATAATTCCATTTTTCATTCATGATTTTATCTATTTGGGTCATCTACCTTTTCTTTTTGAGAAGTCTGACTAGAGGTTTATCAATTTTATTTTTTCAAAAAGCAACTCTTGGTTTCATTGATCTGCTCTACAGTTTTCTTAGAGTCTATGTTGTTTATTTCTGTGCTGATCTTTATTATTTTTCTTCTTCTGCTAGGTTTGGGGTGTTTCCTGTTCTGCTGCTATTTTCTTTAGGTGTGCTGTTAGATTTTGTATTTGGGATTTTTCTTGTTTCTTGAGGACAGCTTCACATTGAAAGTGAGGGGATGGAGAACTATCTATCATGCTACTGGAAGTCAAAAGAAAGCTGGAGTAGCCCTACTTATATCAGACAAACTAGACTTTAAATTAAATGCTGTTACAAGAGATGAAGAAGGGAATTATATAATAATTACAGGGCATATCCATCAGGAAGAGCTAACAATTATAAATGTCTATGCACTGAATACGGGAACCCCAAAATATATAAAACAATTAATCACAAACATAAGCAACCTTATTTATAAGAATGTGGTAATTTCAGGAGACTTTAAAACCCCACTGACAGCTATGGATAGATCATCCAAACACAGGATCAATAAGAAACAAAGACCCTGAATGATACATTGGATCAGATGGACCTGACTGATATATTTAGAACTCTGCATCCCAAAGCAACAGAATATACTTTCTTTTCGAGTGCACATGGAGCTTTCTCCAAGGTAGATCACATATTGGGTTACAAAACAGCCCTTCATTAAGTATAAAAGAATTGAGATCATACCATGCACACTTTCAGACCACAATGCTATGAAACTTGGAATCAACCACAGGGGAAAGTCTGGAAAAACTCCAAAAGCATGGAGGTTAAAGAACACCCTACTAAAGAATGAATGGGTAACTAGAGAAGAAATTTAAAAAAAATATGGAAACAAAGGAAAATGAAAATACAACAATCCAAATGCTTCGGGATGCAGCGAAGACAGTCCTGAGAGGACAATACATTGCAATCCAGGCCTATCTCAAGAAAACATTTTCTTGAACTGCTCCAAAAATACAAGCAAGCATCAACAGCATTATTCCAAACACAAGTGAGTTGGATCTTCAGACTGGGGAGCAACCATGCAGTGATTAGGAGGTTACAAGTATTCATGGATGTAAAAATAGAGTTTTTAAAAGTCAAAAACAAAAAAAACAGATCATCCAGTGGAAAAAAATGGGCAAAAGACATGAATAGACATTTTTACAAAGAAGATGTACAGATGGCTAACAGACACATGGAAAGATACTCAACATCACTCATTATCAGGTAAGTACAAATCAAAACTACAATAGCACCTCACACCTTTCAGAACAGCTAAAATCAACAATAAGCATTGGCAAGGATGTGGAGAAAGGGGAACCATCTTACACTGTGGGTGGGAATGCAAACTGGCCCATCCCTTCTGGAAAATAGTATTGAGGTTCTTCAAAAAGTCAAAAATAGAACTACCCTATAACCCTGCAATTGAACTACTAGGGTATTTACCCAAAGGATACAAAATACCAATTCAAATTGATACATGCACCCCAGCCTTTCAGAGACATTTTGTGTACTTTTGTAGTCTTCTGGGTTCCTTCACACTCTCAAGTTGATCTCTTCAGCTTTTGAACCCCTTAACTATTTCTCCCTCCATAGATAGTCTTCTTTTTTCCACCAATGCCGCCACACCTGCTTGGCTGGGCCAACTCCCATAAGATTGTATAGAATCTAATGCCTTTTTCTCTCTTTATTATATTGTAATTTCTGTTCATCTTTTATTATCAACAATAACCAAATTATGGAAGGAGCACAAATGTCAAATGTCCATTGACTGATAAATGGATAAAGAAGAAATTGGATATTTCTTCTAGATACATAGATACATAGATATAGATATGGGTACAGATATAGATGATATAGATATACATATAAATAAAGATAGATATACATAGAGATAGAGATAGAGATAGATATAGATATAGATGATAGATAGATAGATAGATAGATAGATAGATAGATAGATTATGAAATATTACTCAACCATAAAAAAGAATGAAGTCTTGCCATTTGCAACAATATGGATGGAGCTAGAGTGTAGTATGCTAAGCAATTTAAGTCAGAGAAATACAAATACCATATGATTTCACTAATAAGTGGAATTTAAGAAACGAATATGGTGAGGGAAAGAAAAGAGAGAGAAATCATAATACAGACTCTTAACTACAAAGAACAAACTGATGGTTACTGGAAGGGAGGTGGGCAGGGAATGTGCTAGATGGGTGATGAAGATCAAGGAGAGCACTTGTTGGTGCCTGGGTGCTTCAGTTGGTTAAGCTTCTTGAACTTGGCTCAGGGCATCATGTCAGTTTGTGAGGTGGAGCCCCACGTTGAGCTCTGTGCTGAGAGAATGGAGTCTAATTGGGATTCTCTCTCTCCCCATCCTCTCTCTTTTTCTCTCTCTTTCAAAATAAATAAAGAAAACATCTTAAAAAAAAAAAGGAGGGCACTTGTGTTGAGCACTGGGTGTTATATGTAAGTGATAAATCACTAAATTTTACACTTGAAACTAAGATTCCACTGTAAGTTAACTAGTTGGGAAATTAAATAAAAACTTTAAAAAAAATAGATGGAGCTTTCTAAGCTAAGACAGTTTCAATGGATTTTATATGATTGGAGCTATACCATGATATACAGGCAAAAACCAAAAGATGAACAGAAATTATAATATAATAAAGAGAGGAAAGGGGATTAGATTCTGTAGAATCTTATGGGAGTTGGTCCATCCAAGCAGGTGAGGCAGCACTGGTGGAAAAGGGAAGAATACCGATGGAGGAAGAAATATTTAAGGGGTTCAAAAAGCTGAAGAGATTGAATTGCGAGGGTAAAGGAACCCAGAAGACTGCAAAAGTACATATGATGGCTCTGAAGGACTGGGTTAAACAAACTCAGGAGAATAAAAATAAAAAAGCAAAAATAGGCCTGGGGTTTTTTAGAATTCAGCATTTGTAATTAAATTCTTGTTGGTAAAAGTTGTTTCAGTCTTGGGTCTTTTAAAGATAGGAAGGCCATGAAGGGAGCAGATGTTCTCTTCTAAAAATATTCTTTTTTAAAAAAAAACATTTATTCATTTTTGACAGACAGACACAGAGCATGTGTGAGTGGGGGGCGGTAGAGAGAAAGGGAGACACAGAATCCTAAGCAGGCTCCATGCTCTGAGCTGTCAGCACAGAAGCGGATGTGGGGCTCAAACCCAGGAACCTTGACCTCATGACCTGAGCCAAAGTTGGACGCTTAATGGGATGAGCCACGCAGGCACTCCTCTTCTAAATATATTCTAGAAGAGGCTAAAGCTGCCTCATGAGCTACCAATCTAGTGTAGCAAAGACATTAAAAAAATAATAAATAAATCACAACCTGAATCTTTGCCTTTAATCTGCTTATTAAATACATTTGGATATGCCAAGACCTCCTTTTGAATACCGTCATTAATTAGAAAATGGAGACCAGAATGAACAAGGAGCTACACATTAGCATGTCCTTAATGATTGTCATTGTCTGATTCACTAAGCATCGACTGTAAAACAGAAACAAATTGGCCCGACCGGTAGGAAGATGGCGGCGTAGGAGGACGCTGGGCTCACCGTGCGTCCTGCTGATCACTTAGATTCCACCTACACCTGCCTAAATAACCCAGAAAACCACCAGAGGATTAGCAGAACGGAGTCGCCGGAGCCAAGCGCAGACGAGAGGCCCACGGAAGAGGGTAGGAAGGGCGGCCAGGCGGTGCGCGCTCCACGGACTGGAGGGAGGGAGCCGGGGCGGAGGGGTGGCTCGCCGGCCAAGCAGAGCCCCCGAGTCTGGCTTGCAAAAAGCGGAGGGGCCTGACGGACTGTGTTCCGACAGCAAGCGCAACTTAGCGTCTGGGAGGTCATAAGTTAACAGCTCTGCTCAGAAAGCGGGAAGGCTGGAGGACAAAGGGAAGGAAAGCTGCTGAGCCCCCGGACGACAGAGCTCAGTTTGGTGGGGAACAAAGGCGCTCGCCAGCGCCATCTTCCCCGCCTATCCCCCAGCCAAAATCCCAAAGAGAACCAGTTCCTGCCAGGGAACTTGCTCGCTCCGCTCCGCGCAAACACCCAACTCTGCGCTTCTGCGGAGCCAAACCTCCGGCAGCGGATCCGACTCCCTGCTGCTGCCACAGGGCCCCTCCTGAAGTGGATCACCTAAGGAGAAGCAAGCTAAGCCTGCCCCTCCTGCCCCTGTGCACCTTGCCTACCCACCCCAGCTAAGACGCCAGATCCCCAGCATCACAAGCCTGGCAGTGTGCAAGTAGCCCAGACAGGCCACCCCACCCCACAGTGAATCCCGCCCCTAGGAGAGGGGTAGAGAAGGCACGCACCAGTCTGACTGTGGCCCCAGCGGTGGGCTGGGGGCAGACATCAGGTCTGACTGCGGCTCTGCCCACCAACTCCAGTTATACACCACAGCACAGGGGAAGTGCCCTGCAGGTCCTCACCACGCCAGGGACTATCCAAAATGACCAAGCGGAAGAATTCCCCTCAGAAGAATCTCCAGGAAATAACAACAGCTAATGAGCTGATCAAAAAGGATTTAAATAATATAACAGAAAGTGAATTTAGAATAAAAGTCATAAAATTAATCGCTGGGCTTGAAAACAGTATAGCTGACAGCAGAGAATCTCTTGCTACAGAGATCAAGGGACTAAGGAACAGTCACGAGGAGCTGAAAAACGCTTTAAATGAAATGCATAACAAAATGGAAACCACCACAGCTCGGATTGAAGAGGCAGAGGAGAGAATAGGTGAACTAGAAGATAAAGTTATGGAAAAAGAGGAAGCTGAGAAAAAGAGAGATAAAAAAATCCAGGAGTATGAGGGGAAAATTAGAGAACTAAGTGATACACTAAAAAGAAATAATATATGCATCATTGGTATCCCAGAGGAGGAAGAGAGAGGGAAAGGTGCTGAAGGGGTACTTGAAGAAATAATAGCTGAGAACTTCCCTGAAGTGGGGAAGGAAAAACGCATTGAAATCCAAGAGGCACAGAGAACTCCCTTCAGACGTAACTTGAATCGATCTTCTGCACGACATATCATAGTGAAACTGGCAAAATACAAGGATAAAGAGAAAATTCTGAAAGCAGCAAGGGGTAAACGTGCCCTCACATATAAAGGGAGACCTATAAGACTCGTGACTGATCTCTCTTTTGAAACTTGGCAGGCCAGAAAGAGTTGGCACGAGATTTTCAGTGTGCTAGACAGAAAAAATATGCAGCCGAGAATCCTTTATCCAGCAAGCCTGTCATTTAGAATAGAAGGAGAGATAAAGGTCTTCCCAAATAAACAAAAACTGAAGGAATTTGTCACCACTAAACCAGCCCTACAAGAGATCCTAAGGGGGACCCTGTGAGACAAAGTACCAGAGACGTCACTACAAGCATAAAACATACAGACATCACAATGACTCTAAATCCATATCTTTCTATAATAACACTGAATGTAAATGGATTAAATGCGCCAACCAAAAGACATAGGGTATCAGAATGGATAAAAAAACAAGACCCATCTATTTGCTGTCTACAAGAGACTCATTTTAGACCTGAGGACACCTTCAGATTGAGAGTGAGGGGATGGAGAACTATTTATCATGCTACTGGAAGCCAAAAGAAAGCTGGAGTAGCCATACTTATATCAGACAAACTAGACTTTAAATTAAAGGCTGTAACAAGAGATGAAGAAGGACATTATATAATAGTGACAGGGTCTATCCATCAGGAAGAGCTAACAATTATAAATGTCTGTGCACCGAATACCGGAGCGCCCAAATATATAAAACAATTACTCATAAACACAAGCAACCTTATTGATAAGAATGTGGTAATTGCAGGGGACTTTAACACCCCACTTACAGAAATGGATAGATCATCTAGACACACGGTCAATAAAGAAACAAGGGCCCTGAATGAGACATTGGAACAGATGGACTTGACAGATCTATTTAGAACTCTGCATCCCAAAGCAACAGAATATACTTTCTTCTCGAGTGCACATGGAACATTCTCCAAGATAGATCATATACTGGGTCACAAAACAGCCCTTCATAAGTTTACAAGAATTGAAATCATACCATGCATACTTTCAGACCACAATGCTATGAAGCTTGAAATCAACCACAGAAAAAAGTCTGGAAAACCTCCAAAAGCATGGAGGTTAAAGAACACCCTACTAACGAATGAGTGGGTCAACCAGGCAATTCGAGAAGAAATTAAAAAATATATGGAAACAAACGAAAATGAAAATACAACAATCCAAACGCTTTGGGACGCAGCGAAGGCAGTCCTGAGAGGCAAATACATTGCAATCCAGGCCTATCTCAAGAAACAAGAAAAATCCCAAATACAAAATCTAACAGCACACCTAAAGGAAATAGAAGCAGAACAGCAAAGGCAGCCTAAACCCAGCAGAAGAAGAGAAATAATAAAGATCAGAGCAGAAATAAACAATATAGAATCTAAAAAAACTGTAGAGCAGATCAACGAAACCAAGAGTTGGTTTTTTGAAAAAATAAACAAAATTGACAAACCTCTAGCCAGGCTTCTCAAAAAGAAACGGGAGATGACCCAAATAGATAAAATCATGAATGAAAATGGAATTATTACAACCAATCCCTCAGAGATACAAACAATTATCAGGAATACTATGAAAAATTATATGGCAACAAATTGGACAACCTGGAAGAAATGGACAAATTCCTGAACACCCACACTCTTCCAAAACTCAATCAGGAGGAAATAGAAAGCTTGAACAGACCCATCACCAGCGAAGAAATTGAATCGGTTATCAAAAATCTCCCAACAAATAAGAGTCCAGGACCAGATGGCTTCCCAGGGGAGTTCTACCAGACGTTTAAAGCAGAGATAATACCTATCCTTCTCAAGCTATTCCAAGAAATAGAAAGGGAAGGAAAACTTCCAGACTCATTCTATGAAGCCAGTATTACTTTGATTCCTAAACCAGACAGAGACCCAGTCAAAAAAGAGAACTACAGGCCAATATCCCTGATGAATACGGATGCCAAAATTCTCAATAAGATACTAGCAAATCGAATTCAACGGCATATAAAAAGAATTATTCACCATGATCAAGTGGGATTCATTCCTGGGATGCAGGGCTGGTTCAACATTCGCAAATCAATCAACGTGATACATCACATTAACAAAAAAAAAGAGAAAAACCATATGATCCTGTCAATCGATGCAGAAAAGGCCTTTGACAAAATCCAGCACCCTTTCTTAATAAAAACCGTTGAGAAAGTCGGGATAGAAGGAACATACTTAAAGATCATAAAAGCCATTTATGAAAAGCCCACAGCTAACATCATCCTCAACGGGGAAAAACTGAGAGCTTTTTCCCTGAGATCAGGAACACGACAGGGATGCCCACTCTCACCGCTGTTGTTTAACATAGTGCTGGAAGTTCTAGCATGAGCAATCAGACAACAAAAGGAAATCAAAGGCATCAAAATTGGCAAAGATGAAGTCAAGCTTTCGCTTTTTGCAGATGACATGATATTATACATGGAAAATCCGACAGACTCCACCAAAAGTCTGCTAGAACTGATACATGAATTCAGCAAAGTGGCAGGATACAAAATCAATGTACAGAAATCAGTTGCATTCTTATACACTAACAATGAAGTAACAGAAAGACAAATAAGGAAACTGATCCCATTCACAATTGCACCAAGAAGCATAAAATATCTAGGAATAAATCTAACCAAAGATGTAAAGGATCTGTATGCTGAAAACTATAGAAAGCTTATGAAGGTAATTGAAGAAGATTTAAAGAAATGCAAAGACATTCCCTGCTCATGGATTGGAAGAATAAGTATTGTCAAAATGTCAATACTACCCAAAGCTATCTACACATTCAATGCAATCCCAATCAAAATTGCACCAGCATTCTTCTCGAAACTAGAACAAGCAATCCTAAAATTCATATGGAACCACAAAAGGCCCCGAATAGCCAAAGTAATTTTGAAGAAGAAGACCAAAGCAGGAGGCATCACAATCCCAGACTTTAGCCTCTACTACAAAGCTGTCATCATCAAGACAGCATGGTATTGGCACAAAAACAGACACATAGACCAATGGAATAGAATAGAAACCCCAGAACTAGACCCACAAACGTATGGCCGACTCATCTTTGACAAAGCAGGAAAGAACATCCAATGGAAAAAAGACAGTCTCTTTAACAAATGGTGCTGGGAGAACTGGACAGCAACATGCAGAAGGTTGAAACTAGACCACTTTCTCACACCATTCACAAAAATAAACTCAAAATGGATCAAGGACCTGAATGTGAGACAGGAAACCATCAAAACCCTAGAGGAGAAAGCAGGAAAAGACCTCTCTGACTTCAGCCATAGCAATCTCTTACTCGACACATCCCCAAAGGCAAGGGAATTAAAAGCAAAAGTGAATTACTGGGACCGTATGAAGATAAAAAGCTTCTGCACAGCAAAGGAAACAACCAACAAAACTAAAAGGCAACCAACGGAATGGGAAAAGATATTTGCAAATGACATATCGGACAAAGGGCTAGTATCCAAAATCTATAAAGAGCTCACCAAACTCCACACCCGAAAAGCAAATAACCCAGTGAAGAAATGGGCAGAAAACATGAATAGACACTTCTCTAAAGAAGACATCCGGATGGCCAACAGGCACATGAAAAGATGTTCAGCGTTGCTCCTTATCAGGGAAATACAAATCAAAACCACACTCAGATATCACCTCACGCCAGTCAGAGTGGCCAAAATGAACAAATCAGGAGACTCTAGATGCTGGAGAGGATGTGGAGAAACGGGAACCCTCTTGCACTGTTGGTGGGAATGCAAATTGGTGCAGCCGCTCTGGAAAGCAGTGTGGAGGTTCCTCAGAAAATTAAAAATAGACCTACCCTATGACCCAGCAATAGCACTGCTAGGAATTTGTCCAAGGGACACAGGAGTACTGATGCATAGGGGCACTTGTACCCCAATGTTCATAGCAGCACTCTCAACAATAGCCAAATTATGGAAAGAGCCTAAATGTCCATCAACTGATGAATGGATAAAGAAATTGTGGTTTATATACACTATGGAATACTACGTGGCAATAAGAAAAAATGAAATATGGCCTTTTGTAGCAACGTGGATGGAACTGGAGAGTGTGATGCTAAGTGAAATAAGCCATACAGAGAAAGACAGATACCATATGGTTTCACTCTTATGTGGATCCTGAGAAACTTAACAGGAACCCATGGGGGAGGGGAAGGAAAAAAAAAAAAAAGAGGTTAGAGTGGGAGAGAGCCAAAGCATAAGAGACTGTTGAGAACTGAGAGCAAACTGAGGGTTGATGGGGGGTGGGAGGGAGGAGAGGGTGGGTGATGGGTATTGAGGAGGGCACCTTTTGGGATGAGCACTGGGTGTTGTATGGAAACCAATTTGACAATAAATTTCATATATAAAAAAAAAACAGAAACAAATTGGATGAATATGAATGTTCTAATCTATTTATTGCAGTGACCCGGTTTCCCTTCACCTACACCTCCTTTAGGAAAATATACTGAAGTTACAGGGAGTCATGAGGAGCAGGACAGACAGGATAAAGAAAGTCAGAGAGGGGTGCCTGGGTGGCTCAGTTGGGTGAGTATCAGCCTCTTGATTTCAGCTCAGGTCATGATCCCAGGGTCATGAGTTCATCATTCCAGTGCAGAGCCTGCTTGGGATTGTCTCTCTCCCTCTGTCTCTGCTTCTGTTTCTCAAAATACTTAAAGAAATACATTTTAAAAAAAAGATTCTCTTTCCCTCTGCCTCTCCCCCGATCATGTGGTCTCTCTCTCTCTCTCTCTCTCTCTCTCTCTCTCTCTCTCTAAAAATAAGAAAAGAAAAAAGAAAGAAAGAAAGAAAAGGATGTGGTGACAATCTTGCCTACAAGGGTGAAGAGTTAGAAAAGACAGAGATGAGGAGGAAATGAAACAGGATGTGAAATTGTCCTGAATACCACTAATACTGAAAAGATTTGATGAAAGACAATAAAGCCATTTGTGAGCATCCACAGTGCGATTTTGTAAAGTACTTGAAAAACACTGTGTCATAAAAATGACTTAGAGGAATGCAAACATATCAAGAAAAACAAGAGAAATTGTGAGTTTTGGGTTTTTTTGTTATTAAATCACAACTGTGGTATAAAGGTGGCAGCAGCATGTAGCCTGTCTCTGTTTCTCTTCCTGGGAATGTGACCAAAATTCAAACAAAAATTGATAGATAGATAGATAGATAGATAGAGAATTAAAAATAACACCCACCCTATTTTTAGTGGCAAGTTGCAGAGTGGGGCTTGCAGAAGCCAAAGAAAGGACAAGAACAGCTAAGAACCCGGCATGAAAACCCTAAAGGAGGGCTCACACTGAAACACAACATCATGCCTAAGATAACTGGAACCAGGGCAAGAATTAGCGATTTAGAAATCCAGCAGGAGACACAAGGGACAAGTTTAGGGAAGGGGAAGACTAGAAGGGCCCTAATGAAAGCCTCCAGAAGATGTAGCAGTTGGCAAGAGTACACTCTGAGGGCTGGAAATGTCCTTGAAGTTACTGGCTGCATGTCCTATTTGAAGTGGGCAGTGGCTTCGTGGGTGAGGAAAGTAGTGTGGCAGAAACCCTCATGGAGACACTATGAGACCACAGATTACTGCTGAAATCTCACTGAGGTGCTGTGTTGGAGGAATGAGTCTGGTGTCAGGCAGAAGGGAGATCTTCAGGGCTGTGAAATCCATAGGGTGCCCTGACCCCCAGAGCACCGAAATGGGCTGCAGAGCACTGATGGTGCAAACTCCAAATAATTGAAAACATTCATTTGACAATATTTTGTAAAGTATCAATAAAAAGGTATTATACTTAAAAAATGTGAAAGCATTGCAAAATTAAGCAAAGGATGAACGTTAGTGCAGAGAAATTTCTATAAACATACAAGTTCATTGAAATCACAATCACGCAGAAATATCAGAAAGTGTGTGTGAAAGAGAAAGTAAAAGCACTGGGGACAAAGGTGGTGTTGGACTTGAAGAAAAAGGAAATAGGGGGTTAGCAGAAGGAAAAACTGTTACAGGAAATAAGACAAAATGAAGATACATAAAGAGACATACATTTGTAAATACCTTAAGGCATTTAGAGAATAGGGAGCAAGAACATAAGAAATAATTAAATAAAAATACATTGAACTTTGAATAACATGGGGTTTAGTGGCAACGACCCTCATGCAGTCCAAAATCCACAGTAGATTTTTTGAGTTCCCCAAAACTTAACTACTAACACTTTAGTGTTAACTGGGAGCCTTAGCAATAATAGAGGTAGTCAATTAACACATACCTTGCATGGTCTATGTATTATATATTATATTCTTTTAATAAAGTAAGCTAAAGAAAGTAAAATGGTATTAAGAAAATCATAAGGAAAAGAAAATGCATTTACTGTATTGTAAATACTGTATAAACAAACCAAAAAAAAAAAAAAAAAAGAAGTGGACCCACACAGTTCAAACATTTATCCAAGGGTCAGCTGTAGCTAGACAATATATTCTCTCCCATATGTGTGTGTTTATATATATATACATATATATGTATATATGTACGTATGTATGTGTATATATATATGTATATGTATGTATGTATATATATGTATATACATATGTATATATGTATATAAATGTACATATGTATATACGTATATATATATATGTAATAAGCAATGAAATATCCTATACAGATTCAATTGGAATGCCCAAAGAGTATGTATTTTGAATAAAACAGATAGATGACAGATAGATAGATAGATAGATAGATGAAAAGGACAAAAGGTAAATGTCAGTGAAGAAAAAAAAACTATTTATATTTGCACATAAAGTAATTTACCATATGTAGTAAGTCCAAAGGAATAATGGTTACATTATTAAAATCAAGCAGAGTTTAGTTGTTTGAATAAATAAAAATCAAAGTGTAAAAAATAATTTTATACATAGCCTTTATAAGTTAGATAATAAACATTTAGATATGTGTGTATCACCTATAATAGCATAAAATGTCAAGTACTAAGCAATATTTCATTAAAAAATAACAATATGATTGAGAGAAACATGAGTGATAGTGAATATCAAATATTAAATATAATCTAAATAAGTGAGAGATGTGCATTGTTGGTAGATTGCATACATTATTATTGAATAGAAGGCAATTATCTGCTCATGATTTATTGACTCAATGAAGTTCCAATAAAAAGCAATAGGGATTTTTTATTTATGTGGCTGTGTAGATCTGCAAAGCAGATTCTATAATTTACTTTGAAATACAAGGTACCAAAATAAACATAATATTCTTGAAAACTAACAAAATGGATGAATTGCTCAACCAAATATTATCATCCCTAGCAAAGCCATAGTAATTAAAAGAAAATAGTATTGGCACAGGAATAAAAATTAATCAGTGCAACAGGCGGAAGAGTCCTGAATAGACAAATGTGCATAAACACTGTGTATATGCCCAAGTGGTGGTGTACAGCAAAAAGGAAAAGATAGATAAATTATAGACTTCATTAGAAGTAATAATCTGACATACACAAAATAAAAAGGATTCTGAATATTGTTATGAAGGAAAAATATATATAGAGAGAGGTTTACATGGACAAAAGACTTAAAAATGTATCAATAGACATTTGCCAAAGGGAGAGCTCCCTTTGTGAACTTCTGTAATGCAGACAATAAATGCATGGGAAAGTGTTCAGGCACATTAATAATTAGAGAAATAAAAATTACATTTACAATTAAATAACACTGCATACCGATTGGCAACATATTTTTTAAATAATGAGATAAATTCTGGTAATATCAATTATTGAGGTTTTGTATAGCAATAAAAATTCCTAGGCACTTCTGGTGAGAGTGTAAATCGATTCAACCATTACGACTTATAGTTTGGCACTACGTAATATGACTGAACGTACATATGCTCTATCAGCCAGCAATTCAATTGCTGGGTAATATCCTACTGAAACTTATGACTTTGAACACCAAGATACGTATGCAAAAATGTTCATAGGGGCATAGCATCCAGATCCTGAAACTATCCATCTACATGTATTTTAAGAAAGTAAAGGATAAATTGTGGTGTGTACATACAAATTAAATAATAAAAACAAAAAGGAACCCGAGCTACTTGCAACAACGTGGATGGATCTTGCCCTTTAAATAAAAACAAAAAACAAAAAGCAAAAAAAAAAACAAAAACAAAAACAAAACAAAAACAAAAACAACAACAACAACAATGATGAGGCACCTGGGTGACTCAGTTGGCTGAGTGTCAGACTCTTGAATTCTACTCACATCATGATCTCTTGGTGAGATTGAGCCCAGCGTCAGGCTCTGCACTGACAGCGTGGAGCCTGCTTGGGATTCTCTCTCTCTCTCCCTCTCTCTCTCTCTCTCTCTCTGCCACTGCTCCCACTTATGCACATGTGCACACATGCAGTCTCTCTCTTTAAATAAACATTTACAGGGGCGCCTGGGTGGCGCAGTTGGTTAAGCGTCCGACTTCAGCCAGGTCACGATCTCGTGGTCTGTGAGTTCGAGCCCCACATCAGGCTCTGGGCTGATGACTCAGAGCCTGGAGCCTGTTTCCAATTCTGTGTCTCCCTCTCTCTCTGCCCCTCCCCCGTTCATGCTCTGTCTCTCTCTGTCCCCCAAAAAATAGTAAATAAACGTTGAAAAAAATAAACATTTACAATAAATTAATAAATAAACAAACAAACAAATAAGCAAGCCTTGAAAAATCACATACAGTATTTATATGGAGTGAAGACATTTGTAAAGGTAAGTTATATTATTTAGAGGTAGACAGGTGGACAAATAAGTGGAAAAACTATAAGGAAAAGTAAGGAAATAATCAAGTGAATGATATAAAACTATCACTTTAGCACAGCTATTGTATAATGTCCAAAAGTGAAAGATGTATCTCCTAAATATCTATAGGTTTTTTTTGTTTGGGAAACCCTTTAATTCTCTGTGGATTTCCCCAGCCTGCTCTTATGTTTTATAAAAAAAGAAATCTTTAGTCTTTTTCTAGGTTAATGGTAAGTTATCATATTAAAACATTTTTTTAACATTTATTTATTATTGAGAGGCAGAGAGAGACAGAGCATGAGCATGGGAGGGGCAGAGAGAGGACACACAGAATCCGAGGGAGGCTCCAGGCTCTGAGGTGTTACACAGAGCCTGATGCAGGGCTCAAACTCACAAACCCAGCGAGATCATGACCTGAGCTGAAGTCAGACGCTCAACCCACTGAGCCACCCAGGCGCCCCTAAGTTATCATATTTTTTTAAGTGACAAGGGCAATAAATAAAGCAGCTAAAGTAATAATTATAAGAATAATACATTCTAACGTAATATAAAGCACTGTTGTATAATAATCTTATATCAGAACAATTTTCTTTTAAATCCAAGAGTCAATAGTTATTTTCTAATGTTAACAAGTAAGAAATGAGATACAAGATTGTTATTTAGAGCCATAGTGATTGCCACCAGAATTAAGCGCGCACACAAAGCGCGCGCGCACACACACACACACACACACACACACACTCGTATACTCCCATACAAACCATCAAAATAATCTGCCTATGTGTGTTGAATGAGAATCTATCGTTTTTGTCAAAAGTGTTTTTATTCTTTGACTTGATATTTATATGTAGGATCAACTTTGGTGACTTTTTATTGACAAGTTTTAAAAAAGACAGTTAAATTCTGGAGATCCACTATACAGTTTAGTGACTATAACTAATAATACTATTATGTACTTAAAATTTGCTACCACTTTTTTATGTGTTTTTCCAGGGCACACAAAAAATAATGCTACGGGAAGGAAATGTTGGGAGGTGATGGATGTTTATGACCTTGATTTTGGTGATATTTTCATGGATGTAGACATATTCCCAAACTCACTGAGTTGTGCACATTAGCTACAGACAGCTTTTCACATGTCAATCATTTTCAATGAAGGGATTAAGAAAGAAAGGAAAGAAAGCAAAGCATCAAATAAAATAAAACAAACAGCAAAATCAAAATAATTTAGAAGGCTTCAAACAAAAAGAAATTGAATATATAATAATTACCTAAAGTCAATTGCCAAACTTCATATAACATATAACATGTTACTGTGTCTTCTATCATTGCAACCAGCCATGCTTCTACCAGGAGTACCGATGCTCCATCAGTTTCAGATCCTGGTATATTTTAGCATCTGGAGCATAAAGAATATATATGACTAGAAATGTGGTCTGGCAACATTTCAGAGTCATGATAGACATTTGAATATATCTGTTGATTTATTAGGATCTTCAATTTCCCTTACGTCTTCATGATGCCAGGAAGAGTTGACTTAATTATTTATTATTGTGTAAAAAAATATTCCAAAATGTAGTGGCTGAAAAGAGCATGTATAAGTTATCTCACTCATCTGTGGGTCAGGAACTGGGGCACAGCTTAGCAGAATGAATCTGTCTCAGGGTCTCTCACAAAGCTGCAATCAAGGTGTTGGTTGGAACTTCAGTTATTGCAAAACTAGATTTCAAGAAGTATCCTTTTCGTTGCTGCCTTGAATTCTTTGCTTCCTTGCTTCCTTGCCTCCTTGCCTCCTTGGAAGGATTTGATTCTCCACAGACTACTGGGGGAGACCATCAGTTCAGCATTGGCTATTGACCAGAAGCCTCACCCGAGGGCAGCTCACAACATGGCGTCTGGCTTCATTTGCAACCAACTAGCTAATGAGGGAGTGAGGATAAGCAATATGGGAGTCACAGTCTTTTATAACCTAAAACTGAAAGTGGCATTTCATCATTTTTGCTGTGTTCCATTCACTAGATGACAGTCACTGGATAGAGGCCATCCTCCCTGGGAAGGGATTGAGCAAGGGCATGAGTGCCAGGAAATGGGAATCACTGGGGGAAATCTTTGGGGCTCCCTATACAACATTGCAGAGTACATATTAATCACTCAAAAGGATAGTGCATTGAAAATAAGTGTTATTCCAGCATTAATACCATACAGTCTTTGTTTTGAAAAAATGTTCCCCAATATTAAGAAAAAACACTGGCACAGAAAGCACCGATCTCTGTGCTAGGCAGTTCTCATGCGTTACCTCAATAATCCCTTACAGCCACCTTGAAAGTGCTGTTTTCTCCATATTCCAGGTAAGAAAAATTCTGAGGCGGTAAGAAATGCAGTAATAAACCCCAAAACCACAACAAATAAGTGTGGGCAATTATGCTAGTTCCAATACTTTTGCATTCAGTACAGTTCTTCTCTTCCTTTCTTACCACAGATGTGATCCCAAGATTAGACAAGCCCTGAAGTTCTCCCCTAGTCTGTTCCTCACTGTTACACATCCAGATGTTTCCCCACAGAAAGTCAAAATCTGCTGATGGACAGGAAGATCCCAGCACATTGCTGTAGTCTACAATTCTCAGATAAATATATTAGCACATTTCTCCCTCTACTTATTTCTATAAAGAGTTTATTCTGTTTCTGGCCACTTTTATGTGATATGAATGAAGACTTTCATGGGAGACACTTTCTATGTCTTCTTCCTGCCTACTGTTATTCCCCTTCTAGAAATAAATATTCTACCCACTTGGCTATCTGAGCAAATATTTTATGCCTGGCCCAATATTTATACACACATATTTTTTTTTTCCAAAAAGCATCAGAAGGGTGAATTTCATGTACAGTAATATATTTGAGGTGCATTGTGTCACTCCTCGAGGGTGAAGCGGGTTACTGGTGACAAATAAAGGAAAGAATGATTTCAGGAACACAACTAAAACTTAGAGGCGAGAGCTGTCTTGAAAGCAAATCCCTGAATTAGTATGGGAAGCTTATTCTTTGGTAACTGTGGCTTCGTTACAAAACCTGTGCACTTAAACTGAGGAGTTAGTAAGGGGTTTAAGGATAGATGTCTGGTTAATCACAGCCTTGTGAGCAATCTGATATTAGCATCTGGGAGCATGTCTTTGTTGGAAATATAGTTTGATCTTTGGAGGCCTAGAAAACCTTAGACAGGGTCTTGGCCCTGAAAGTTACAAGCTGTGAACTCCTGAGAAGTTTGGTTAACATTTTTAAAACTCTTACATTCCTCACTTATATGTTTTTATGATTTATTAAGGTTTTTTGTAGTGACTTAAGGATAGTTCTTGTATGCCATGTATCATATTGTGTAGTATATAGTAAGTGTTTTATTTTAAAACATTATTATTGTTACTAATGTTGATTCTCATCTCGTCTTTACATTTTTGTTACTTTCCTCATGCTACCCCCCAGAATTTGTTTCTTATATTTTCATTTCTTTTCTAATAAACACTTATTAGGAACTTGATAATTGACAGGGACTCAGCTAGCCATCACTGATATTGAATAATGCAGTCACCCTACCATCAGAAGCTTTCAGGCAAGTAGGAAGGACAGTTTTGAAAATCATCATTTATGACAGCATTTATACAGAAAAACCAGCAGGGTACCATTCTCATCAATAGAAAATGACATACTGCATTTTAACCCTTGAAAATAATTATCAACCATTTCAGAAGGAACAAATGCAACAAATAGGAAACAGTTTCAGAGACAGTAGATATTATCTAACTAGATAAATAATCACGTTAAATGCCAGATGTCACAACCTATCAATTACAAGACAAATTGTCACAGTGACTTAAAAAACATCAACAACATGTTGTCTGCAAGAAATAAACTGCCTTAAACATACAGACTCAGATAAGGTGAAAGTAGAAGGAAGGATAAAATATACCACAGCAATGCTAATCAAGAATAAGCTTAAGCAGTTATATTAATTTCATCTAAAGCATGCTTCAGAACGAGGAAGACTGTAAGAGATACAGAAAATGATTACATAATCATACATAAGTAAATCAAGTCTCCAAGAACACATAAAAACCCTAAACATGTATGCACTCCACAATAAAGTATCAAAATACACAAGGCAAAACCAGATAGAACTGAAAGGAGGAATAATTGAAGACCTCAATATATCTCTGTCACTAACTGATCAATCAAGCAGAAATTCAGTAAAAAGCAAATAGATGATTTGAATAACACTATTAATAGACTACATTAAATTGACATCTTTGGAATTGACCATCCCAAACCAGCAGAATACGCCTTCTTCTAAGCTCACATGGAACATATTCTGGGCCACAAAACACATTTTAACAAGGGCAAAAGAGAAGAAATGAAACAAAGTCTGTTCTCAGACCACAGCAGAATTAAATCAGAAATCCTAACAGAAAGGTAACTAGAAAATACCCAACAATTTGATAATTAGACATGCCTCCACTAAATCCATTGGTAGAGGAAGATTTTTAGAAGAGATTTAAATAATATTTTGAATTAGATTAAAATAAAATACAATTGAATAAAATTTGTGGTATACATCTAAAATAGTACTTAGAGGGAGACTTATAGTATTAAGTGGACATAATAGAAATAAGGAAAACCTAAAATCAAAATCCTAAGCTTTCACTTCAGAATACTAAAACATGAAGAGCAAATTTAATCTGTAGCAAGCAGAGCAAGGGGAATGGAAAGGATCAGAAATCAATAGAATTAAAAACAAGACAACAACAGAGAAAATTAATGAACTATCTGGTTCTTTGAAAACATCAGTAAAGTTGATCAACTTCTAACAAGTCTATCCAAGAAAAAAAAAGAGGAAAGACAAAAGGACATGGCCAGTTGACATCACCAGATTTTTTTGGGTAAGAAGAGGAGTCACCATCCTGACAAGGTAATTGACCCTGATTACCTGGGTGGAGGTAGGGCTGCTGATACCCTAGGAAGGCAGGAAGCAGTACCTATGCACTGGAGTGCCCCTTGTGGTTCTGTTTCTGAAATAAACTAGAATGGTTACCAGAGACTCAGGCTGCCCCCCGATGAGGGTATGGCTCACACCACTAGGCAAGCCTCCAAGACCAACAGAGACAATATGTCCAAAGTGTAGTGTAAGGAGGGAGTGAAGGAGTACAAGTTCAGGCCATGTGACCAAGTGCAGTGTTGAGAATGTCATTCATCCCACCAACTTTTCTTTTCAAAATCCTCCTAAGGGGGAAAAAAAAGAAAAAGAAAAAAAGTCTTACTGATAAGCTGGGGAAACTTGCTCCCCAAATGTGTTTGGAGATGTGGACCACATAGTGTTGGGTGGATAACAGAAGTCAAGTGATCCTTCATTTGGAGCTCCCTCAAGGAAGGAACAGTTGTTATGTTGCAAGAATCCCCCCAGCATTATATCTCAAGCAAGACTCTCCTTGGGCAGCCCTTGAGTGGAGAGTATGGAGATATGAGAGTCTGGCCATTTCTGTCCTAAGTAGGACTCTTCTGCTGCACAGTGGGGTCCCCCCTCTGATTTCCTACCATCCTTTTCTTCCACAGATAGTAGATTTGCACAACATTTCGGAAGCTTCACTTGCCCAATTATTCTTCTCCTCACTGTGTTTTGTACCAGAAAGTCTCTTGCACTCTTAACTCTGTCACACCATCTGCTTCCCAGGGGAATATGAACTAGCACAACTTTTTTTTTTTTAATGTTTGTTTTTGACAGAGAGAGAACAATTGGGATAAGGACAAGGAGAGAGGGAGACACAGAATCCGAAGCAGGCTCCAGGCACTGTGCTGTCAGCACAGAGCCCGATATGGGAGCTCAAACTCATGAACTCTGAGACCATGACCAGAGCTGAAGTTGGATGCTCAACTGACCAAGCTACCCAGGCGTCCCTGAACTAGCACAACTTTTAAATAAATATCAATAAAATGCATGAAACTGTTATTGAAGTGATCAATGATGAGCAAGGATACTACCTAGCTTATAAATGACTTTCCTCTTTTTCAGGACCTTCTGGAATGTTTTTAAAAGAGAAAGGAGAAATATTCAAATAACTAAAACAAAAACTAGCAAATCTTCTGAAACTATGATTACCTTATATTATCAAGGAAGTGAAAACCTTTAGACTAATGCCCCAGTGCTTAAAACTTCTTAATAATGCCTGTTAGAATTGCCTTTTTGTTTGAGTGGCAATAAAGCAAAGCTTTGAGTGGCAGATATAGATATTGAGATAGATAGATAGATATAGATAGGTGATAGATAGATAGATAGATAGATAGATAGATAGATATAGATAGATAATAGATAATATGAAGAGAGAGAGATATACAGAGAGAGAGTTTAAAGTCATAGATACACATACATATATTGATTTTTTGGCTACAGAAGATGAAACACAGCACCTTTATAATTATGCTCTGTAGATGGAGCAAGGAAATAATGCTATTGTTCCATTAAAAACGAAGGAAATAATGCTATTGTTCCATTAAATTCCTGCCATATGAAACCATCAAGTTAGCTAGGCCATAAACTCTCACCTTCCCACAACAATAAAGGCATCCTATCAATTTATCATCAAAATATTTCTTGGACCTGCTCTTCCTCTCACTGCCTTCTACTTCTGTCTTACTCAGGTCCTCATTGCCTCTTACCTGGATCTCTAAAATAGACGTCTCTCTGCTGCCCTGTCTCAAATACTGTTCCTTTCAAAACAAATTTCAAAAACAAGTGAGCTTTTTTGGAAACACTAAGGTGACTGTGTCCTTCCTTGGCCATATAACCCACCAAGCCTTAATTCCTCCAGCCTTATTTACACCATAGAGCTTCTGTTTTCCTGTACCTCCCGGCACATTATGTTTCTCTTGTCTGGAGCGTTTCCTTTACAACCACCACACTCTGCCATCTTCTTCCCCTTCCCACAAAGCACCCCATTCTCTTTCCCTGGCTATATCCTATTACAGAGTCAGTACTCCGCTCAGATATCATCCTCTCAGAAGCTCTTCTACCCCCCATTCTGCATGATCTCTCAGGTCAAGTTGTTTATAGACTAAAGTTATTGAGCAACTGAGCACATTGTGTTACTCCTTATCAGAGCATTGCCATAATGTTTTGAAAACTTGCTCCTATATGTTTGTATCTCCTCCCATTCCATAATCTTCATGGGGGCGTGCACTACACGCGGCATTTATAGTGTCTGGCGCAAGGCGGGATTTAATACTTGTTTATTGAGTTGCGTTGTAACTTTTACTAAACTTCAGTGAGTTATCAGACAGAAAATTTATCAGTCTCCACGGCTTATAAAGATTTCAAAACATTAAATGGCATTCTAAAGCACTGTTATCCTCAGAAAATGTTGTTTGAGTCTTCCTCCACTCTGACAGAGTGACCATCACTCCCTCCTGCATTACCTCTATAACTTATACCTCAGCCATCATAAAAATTAATATTGTATTTTAATCCATTTGTTTACATAGTTATCTCCCTATTGGATATGATGAGATGAACTATTTCTTATGTATTCCTACATATTTATGGCTTGGCACAGTGACTTGCATTCACCAGATTGTTAACACATTATTTGTTTAAATTGATAAATCTATCTTTCTAGCTCTGCTGATAGGAACCATTTTGATGAGACATAATGTAGCATAATCCATTGGATGCTTTGCTACTCTCAGATTTCAAAGACTTAATTTCTGGCCTTTAGTAAGTTGATTTTCCTAGAATAATTTGTTTGGAGATTACCTCCCAAATAGGACTGTTGTAAAATGAAATAAAACAATAATTTAAAATCTGTCTTGAATGCCAAAAGTTTGATTAAAATGTAAAATTTTGAGTAGTATCATACTAATTTCTGTCATCATAATTGTCATCATGGTTAGTATCATATTCTTTTTAAATAGCTACACTGAGCTGGATTCCTAGTGTTTCTGTGAAAAGTCTTTGAAAATGTGAGTAGAATATTGTACAGCTGCACAAGCAGAAACTGATTGGAAATTCAATCATTTGGAAGGATATCTGTTATTTTCCTCCATTGCTTTTTTTTTTTTATCCCCTGAGTGCTTGCCCAATTTCCTCTTCAGTCCAGGAGTGTAGCTTTTGTGACCTTAAAGATTCCTCTGAATGGGAAATTTGGCTCGGGAGAACATACACCTGCACCTACCTAGCAGGGTGGGGCCACACCACAAATTAATTTCACTCCAGTGAGTGCTGTGAATCTGGGGAGTCAATTTCCCAGCCATCTGAATTACGGATTAGGCACTAGGATGGCTAGGACTTTGTACCTAGTCTCTGTTATGGTGTTTCTCTTTCCTTTCATACCATCAATTTGAAGCCAATCAAACCTTGAGGTTAAATTTATCATTTTTCATCTCAGAGTGCACACTCCTTGAATTTTTACTGTGAAGTTTATATGCCTGTATACAGTTCACAGGTCTGTGACTGTGGGCTTTTCTTGCCTCTGTGATTCACCCCATTACTGTTAATATTTCTATCCTCAAACAAAAATATAGAAGTGCCAAAAGAAAAAAAAAACCTCTCTTGGCATTTATAGCTTCCAAATAAACAAATCTATTAAGACTCTCATCATGTTTTTTATTTGTAAGCATAAATTATTCTATTCTGGATTTTCTCTTTTCTGGAGCTGTTTCTTCACTGTTTCCCTAGAATATATATTTTATTATAGCTATATTTCTTGACCACTTTAAGTTCCTCCCACTTTAGAAGTAAAATTTTTCATTGAGATGCCCATCAGATAAAATATTTCCCACCAGACATATATTTACTCAAGTTGCATTGGAAAAGTAAATTTGTCTCATATTGTAGACCATAAGAGATGCTAGCAGCAGTAAATCCATGCCAAGAATCTTGCAGCTTTTTGTGTTAAATGGTAAAATATGTGATAGAGTATGTCCCTCTTATTAGTTAGCCGATAGTTCTTTGAAGTAATCCAGAATTATCCTCTTAAGGGAAGATGTCATATGCAAAAGGAAATGTAACCTTTGATTGGCACCTCCTTCCCTGCCCCTTTTAAAAGAAGATGCCTATGGGGAATGCACAAAAGCAAGTCATGACAAGCCGGTTTTCATTCACCCTGACACTCCCTTCTAGCCACTTTGCTCTTATGCTTCCTCTGACACTCTTTAGAATATAAACTATCAAACGTTTTTTATTCTATGTGACTTTATAGTTCTATATTAAAATAGATAATAATTGCTTTCATTTCGCCTTTATGCAACATTATAACTCAACTGACTATGGTTTGCTTAGAGCCATATGAGATTTAATAGCAAATTACCACGGTAAGCTATTGATTGTTTGGAAAATGTTGTCAATTAAATATAATTTTCTTTGAAATCTCTAAGCATTGGATTTCTTTTTTCTTCAGGTGTTGTAATGCTCTGGTGGGAACCATTCTTGTAATAGTAGTTTTATATATAAAATCAACAGTCTCCGAGCTTTCTGGTTGCCAGGATAGATCCTGGGGCATTCTTCCCTTTTTCTTGATCTCTGTTTTTGACTTCCCAGTTTCTGTGCACTCTAGTTTCAGATTTCCAGATGTATGAGAAGATTTGGAAACCACTTTACATGAAGACAAGATTAAAATGAGAACCCAGTAAGATTTATTAGAATGCAATCAGAATAATAACATACCAAATGATTTACAAAATGTAAAAATCAGAGAAGTATACTTATTATGTGATCTAATCAAATCATTGGTCAACTCAAGTAATTCAGATTTTTTTTTATAATCAATATTTACAGATTATGTTTGTAAAAGGAAACATGCTAGCAATATGGTATCTCAGTTTCTTAGGGTTTAACAATCTGTTGATAAAGACATGATTTCCCGAGACAGCTGTTTCTTCTGCCTTTCAGAAAGAAATTCTCTATATGTGAAGATAAACCTCAAACTAATGGGGAGAACAAAGATATGTACCACACAGTCAATATTACCTTAGGTCAAGCATATGTTATGGTCTCCGTCAGCTGTGTAACCCTGAACAAAAAGCAAATCCTACAAACACAATTTTTGACTCTGTTATGGGTATATTGTCTGAACCCAAAGCTTCAGACTATGACAATTAGTTTCCTTGCCTCCATGGTAGCCATTAGGTTTTTCCATCCAAGAATGCCTCATAAAGTAGTAGCACTTCCTGTAAATAAATATGAAATAGCCAATAATATAATTTCATACTCAGAAGCTTTGCATCCCCAACAGATTGATTCCCAAAACATTCATCTCTCAATCTTTTACCTGTGTTTACACATGGAATGCTATCTACAATGAAGACCTCCAATTGTTAATGACACTTACTCCTGAATGCTGGAATTTGGAGACAATGTAGTTTCCCCATGCTCTTATTTGAAGCTTCCTGTTTTAATTTATTATTTTTTGAGATTAATAATTTCTTCTTTGCACAGCCAAAAAGAAGGGAGAAACATCTTACAGACCCCTAAACGATTATATTCTTTTATTTATTGGTTTTGGAAAGATGTATTCTATCTGCTGATTTCAGCTCTGAATTCCATTTCACACTCTCATTGATGTAACAGTTACAGAATTCTGCGCATGTGTGTGTGTGTGTGTGTGTGTGTGTGTGTGTTTGGTTATTGTTATTTTTTTCATGAAACAAACAAACAAACAAAAAAACAAACAAAAAACAAACAAAAACAAAAAATGGAACCCCTGGGTATTTGTATGGTCTTCAGTTAGTGAATTACTCCTATGTATACTGGATTGACGCTAATTCATTGCAAAGATTTGATCATGTATGATACTACTCTGTTATCCCATGGTGGACTTTACAAATTAAGTATAAACACATTCTGAATCCATCTTGGCCCAGAGCTTCAGGGAGCTGCTGCAATTTGTTGTAGATTGCAGACATGGTAAAGCCTGTATACCAACACAGATCTGTAGAACCAAAACCCAAACCCATGGAATGACACAAAATCCCTCCATGATCTGGCCCTTGCCACTTGTTCTAACTTCATATCTAATGATTGTCCTTCATTTTAACCAGGCCATGAAAATTTGCGAAAATATGTTGTTTTATCACCCTGTGCCACTGCACATGCTATTTCCTCTCTGCGGTTTGTCGTCAACCAACTTTTGCCCAACAGGTGAGTTCATGTTCATTCCCTTTTTAGCTCAAATGTCAACTCTTGGATAAAGCCCCATTGACTTTCCATGCAGAGTTAGATCTGTTCTTGGTTCAACAAGGGTGCTGAGTACATGCCTCATTTTTAGCGTCTATCTCTCCATTATACTTTTGTTTGTTTTCTGTACCAAACTGTGAAGTACTACAGGTCAATTTTGGGTTCTGTTCATTTCAAGGTTCCTGGTACTTAGCAAAATTCTTAGAATCAAATAGATTTCATAGATGAGTGTGACTAGATAAATGAATGACCAAACTTTACTCTCCCAAATGTGAATATTAAAAGCATCTTGGAAGAAGGTTAAGTTATCTGACTAAAGATTATTAGTCAGGATAAGCTAAATAATGCTGAAGAGACAAAGAGTTTCCTAATCTCAAAGTTTCACTTCCCACTCATGCAAAATCTGCCACAGAAGGCAGCAGCCCTCTAGACTATCCACCTTCTCGGAGACCCAGGGAGATAGCAACTCCATTACCCTGTGCCTTTACCATCTGGAACCTGTATGATCCCCTCGTTGACATGACAAAGGAAAACAGTGTGGAAGGGTAATACATACGCTGTGAAATGTTTGCATCCACAAATGATATAGCACATGCTCACTCAACTTCACGAGCTGGAATTAGTCACATGGCTACACCAAACGAAAAGTGGGAGGGGAAGTGTAGTATTTTCTTGGCCAAGAAGGAGAGGTTAGTCACCTGTGGGTGAGTACTCTTAGTCCTTATCATCAACTATGAATGTAAAACAGGTGTGAATCTCTTAATTTGGAAGCCGAAACACAGATGGATATGAATACAAACAGAAAATATACTACTATTAATCCATTGTTGTAAATACGCTCTGCCCTGCAGGATGCCAACTGCATTGAGCAAGGGGAGAACCTATTTTAGGATCCTGTAAAATAATAGGTCTGGTTTTCATGGAATGAAAAAGGGAAGAAATACAGCCACTGCCTGTGACAATGATTTATTGGGGTGACTTAGCTCAGAGAAGAGGTGAGTGAGTAAGAAACTATAACTATCTTCAAATCACTAATGCTGTTTCAGATGAGTGGGCTTGTTGTATCAGAAAGGACTAAGCATGGGCCATGTGGAAAAGTTCATCGTTTCTGCAAGTGTTGCAGAATATCCTAACAAGGGAGAAATAAAATCTATTCAGTGGTTCATCAATTTTCTGATTCAGATGTAGTACAGTATTGCGGAAAGCATGCTTATTAAGTCTTCAAGGTTCTAGACATGGTTCTGTCAAAAAATGCGTGAATAATCTTTTATAAGTTATCTCAAGCACTCTATGCTTTGATTTATTAATCTATAAAATATAGAGAAATCAAAGACATGAATTCTCAGATCTCTTCAGCTCCAAAAGTTTATAAGTCCTATAAGTCATGCATTCATTCATATAGTCTTCCATAAAGATCAGGTGCAATAATTTAGTTTCAGAGACTTAAAAAAATCACTTCCGGGTGTCAATCCAACGTCACCTTTCATCTCCTCTCTGTTTTCACACTGCCTTTTTCTTGGTGTACCTTCTTCCTGTAAAAGATTACCAGGTGTTGAACACTCTTGTTAAAATCTTTAGTGCTCAATTGAAACATTTGCCTTGATGCACTCTGAATTAATGAAAGGATATTTAAATAGGAAGAAATTGGAAGTATGCAGCTGTCCAAATAATGTATTGTTGGCATGAAATACTAACTTATTGATGGGATCTTCCAGAGCTACAGCCAATGAATGAAAAAAGTCTCCCTTAGTCATGTCTTGGTAATAAAACTCAAAATAATTCAAGATAGAAATTATTTAGCTCTGATTTTACCTGTCTCCAATATACCAAATTGATTTATTTCATAGGAGACCATCTGAAAAACGAGTGATAGTAACAGAGCTTTTTCAAACCTTCCAGTAGCCTATGTAATTTAATTTATGAAGTAAAGATGTGACATCTTTATGTTGCCATAGAAACTTGTAGAGGGTTTTCTACTCTCTTCTTCCAATCTACAGGTTTTTCTTTACCATATATATTGGTACCTGGAAAGAAGACAAAAGTCCAAAATGCAAGAAAACGGTGTAAATTCTGTTGTCACCTAAGATCTAGAATTTGTCTCGGTGGCTTGGCCTCATGCTAACTTCATTGTTGGAACTGGAACGCATGGTTTTGGAAGGCTAATCAGGAAGTAAGTAAGGGACAGCAGGATACAATCCTCAGAGATACCACGGGACTTTTAAGAACTAAAACTTTAGTACGAACTAAAAGGAAAAGTTGGAGTTCAGGGGGAAGTGACATATGTGCTTCTGAGGACATGAAGGGACCATTAGCCTTCCTTTTTATGGTTCTGGTCGTGTATCTTAGTTTGAGCTGCTGCGATAAAAATAACGTAGGCTGAGGGACTTAAACTACAATCACTTTTTTCCCAGTTTTGAAGTCCAAGATTAAGGTGCCAGCCAATCTGCTTCCTGGTGAGAATGACTATCACGGTTTGCAGATGGTCACCTTTTTACTGGGTGCTTAGATGGCCTGTCTTTTCTTATAATGGCATGAATCCTATCACAAAGGCTTCACCCTCATGACCTAATCATCTGCCAATGACCCCACCTTCTAATACTATCAAATTGGGGGTTACATTTCAATGTGTGAATTTGGGGGGACAGGCATAGTGCCTATCCACAAAAAAAGCTTTTTCTCTCTCAAATAGTCCAGAAACTCAAGTTATCAGTCCAAGGGACTTTCTTGGAGGCTCGACTTTTTGAGGTGAATCATGATCGGCTCAGGCCAATCACACCAGTGCTAAAAGCAAGCTGCTTGACAGTAAGCAAGCAACCCCTTCTGGACAATAAAATGTGAGGTGAGTCTGCTGACAAGCTTGTGGGAAAATTTTTTGCTCATTATCAGGGAAACAATAGTTGAGAATAGCCTTCCCTCACATAAAGCTGTTTGAAAACACCTGAAGTAGATATTGCAGCCAACCACTTTGAAGACACAAGTGCACCAGCCTAGAAACAAGAGCAGGCATACTTTGATGGCCACATGACAACAACGGGGGTCCTGGGTTCCTAATGACATTGCTCAGTTACTGAGATGTTCCAGGGAAAGCCAACTTTGGAACCTCTATTGAGTACACAGACAGGACTTTAAGTGACAGTTAGCTAGTTTGCTGCTTCTTTTTGCACAAATTATGCATATTAATGATCCACCCATCCCTGTTTTTACCCCACTCCCTCACTCTATCAGTAACCTGTATAGTTATGCACAGATCTAGAGCCTGTGGCTCTTTTTTTTTTTTTTTCCAACATTTATTTATTTTTGGGACAGAGAGAGACAGAGCATGAACGGGGGAGGGGCAGAGAGAGAGGGAGACACAGAACTGGAAACAGGCTCCAGGCTCTGAGCCATCAGCCCAGAGCCCGACGCGGGGCTCGAACTCATGGACCGCGAGATCGTGACCTGGCTGAAGTCGGACGCTTAACCGACTGCGCCACCCAGGCGCCCCTAGAGCCTGTGGCTCTTAAGACTGAAAAGGCAATTCAATTTTCTTCCACTAAACTTATTCTGAGGGGGGGGGGGGCGGGGGGGAGAAGGAGGGAAACTCCATGGCCAGGAGAGCCTCCTGAGATTCCTTCCTCTTTTCTGGGAGACACAGAACCATTTCTATCTTCCTTTTCTGATAAGTAATTACTCAAATTCAATAGAGAGTCTGTGCTGTATTTAATTATGTCACAAATCAAAACTGATCCCCAACAAAGCCATCATATTCACAAGGTGATTTTTTAAAACCTCTTATATATCTTCATCTAATTATTAATCTGAGTAATATCAGTCAATTTCTAACACAGATGGTAGTAGAAGAGCAACATATTCCATCTGGACCAAGCAGATGGGCAAATGGGATTAAAGTTGTGCAGATAGAAATTATGAGCTTTAGGAAAAAAGTCCTGACTGTTTTTTCATTTTTTTTAATGACAGCATAGCTCCCTTCAATGATAATATCTGTCTTCTAATAAAAGAACACTATAGTAGGGAAACAGAGTTCTTGCCACTGAATTTGTTCCCAATTTTAATTTGTAAAAACAGTGTTCTATTATAAAAATATTAATATAAGGTTAGTGGTACAGCTATTTACATAAATGAGATATATAGATATTTATTTAAGTTTAGAGATATAAATTTCTATGTAATTAGAGAGTTATAGATAAATTAGATGTTGACACCTATATGATTAAGAGCATTGATATCTATTTAAGTTTGGAGCATAGCTACCTATATAAATTTAGAGGTGTAGCTATCTATATAGGTTTAGGATTGTGGACAGCTTTATAGCGCTAAAGTTGTAGATAGCTATTTAAGTTAAGGGCATAAATATCTAAGTTACAGGTATAAATTCTATATGAGCATAGGAAGTAGATAAAAGTTAGAAAGATAGATATTGACATAAATGTTGGAATGTAGATATCTATGTAAGTTTAGAGGTGTAGATATCTATATAAAATTATGGATATAGGTATCTATTTAAATTATATGTGTAAAAATCTATTTAAGCTAGAGTGTAGATGTATATAGTATTCCTATTCTATCTTTATAATCCATGAATCACATTTTTGAGCACTGACTGAAACGATGTAACAATTATTTTTATTTTTATTATCTAAGTGTACTAGGAGTTCTGATAAGCCAGACAGAATTTCTTATGGGGAATGTACTGATTATAATTTCTTAGAAATTAATAAAGTTTGTCTTTCCAGCACAGACTCAATTTAGTGATAGTTATGGTCTGCTATTATGGACTTTGTAATCTGAGAGATCTAAGGCCAACTCTTTTTTCTCCATCATATTAAGTATGTAACTTGCTTTACCAATCAATAAATACAAAAATAATTAGTTGATGTAAGGATGATATAGTATGGCATGGGAATTTCTAGTGCATTTTATCACTTAGATGCTTCTCCCATAGACTCTTAAATTGACTTGGGGTAAACATAGCCCTGATGGAGCCTACAATGCTCTGAGTTTTTCTTGTGAAATTCACATACATATTTTGAAGATGGACAAATGCCCAGGCACCACCAGAGACAGAACAAAATGTATCCCCAATAAGGAAGAACTAACAGAAATTCCTTCAGCTCTTAGAAGACAGGAGGCTAACATGGACAGAACAGTGGGTTAAAAAGATGAGAACTAAAAGTCACTCTTTTTGAAAATTCAAACTCTTTGATCTCACATAGTGTCACTGAGTTTTTAGGTCATTCATCTACAAGGTGATGGTAAGGATGATACTAATTTACTGAGTTCAGACTCTACTACATGTCTAGAAGAAACTTAAATAAACCAATATCACAATGGGGTGAGAGGACAATGTTTAGTCAGATATTCAGTGGGTTTGTCTTGAGATAGGCAAAGGGGCAGAGGGCACAACTGCTAATGTATTCGTTGTGTCATCCCTGTAAAAACTGAATCTCTATATACAGTATATTATTTCATCTATACAATAATGAAACACAGTACATATTATTAATATTACACATCTTGTGAATTAATTTACACATTATTCATTTACACATCTTGTGAATAAGAAACTAAGACTCACAAGGATTAAGTAACCAACTCTAGATTACACAGGTAGTAAGTAGAAAAAAATAAACAAACAAAAACAAAAACAGATCGGTAAAGCCGATCAGTCTGCCTCCAATTCCCAAGTTTTGTGTATATTTCAAAATCTGTTCTGCAAAGTGTGTGCCTCCATGAAAAACTGTTTAAATAGTTCCTTGACTCCATCGATCATTGTTTTCTTTGGTGAATAGCCCTATTTGGAGCCAACTTCCCCCAGATGTCCTAATAGATGGGCTACATTTTCACAGGCCTGCCTTCTATGGTGTCCTCCTATTTACTATATATACAGCTCTGTAGTCCACTGGAAGAAATGCAGTAACCTGTAAATCTCAGACTCATAATTCCAAACAGGACTCTAGGCCAAAAACAAGTCCTCCCTTTCCTATAGTTCCATGCACGCATCCACATTATGATTTCCTATGGTCTGCTATCTTGTCAAGGCTCCAACAACATGCCTCCATAAAACAATTCTTAAACCTATGCCATTGGTTAGGGGACACTATGTAATACATCAAGGATGTATATGAATATAAGATTGTATATGGCTAGGTTATGTATTTTGTTTCATCAGTTAGGCATCATGTAAGTTTTTGACCAAAATAACAGATGTACGTATGTGGGAAATCATAACAGTTATATCATGAGCTAGGAGATTATAGGGAACACATTGCAAAGCAGAAAACTGCTTTCTGGCCTTGCTGAAAACAGTGGCCACACTTCGCTTATCTAGTTCATGTCTACGGAGGGGGCACTCACTTTACTTATCTAGTTCATGTATATCTAGGGGATTAGGTCCTACCTATACTCATAAATTCCTTAGACCAGGTTTTATCCCATGGAATATTTTACCCTGTCTTCACTTGTTTTTCTGCATGTTTTCTACACATTCTTACTGGCACATAGCCCACTGACATACTGCTCATTGTTTCCCTAAATGTGTGCTCAATAAGTATGGGAGCTTGTGAGCAGCTCAGGGAGACTTCCCTTAGCATCCTTCTCACCTCTCTTGACTTGCATGAAGTCTTGGGTAATCCTTTCTGCCATCCTTGGCTTTGCTGGACAAAGCAGAAAACGGAACCCACATACATAAGTTGTCTTTTAAAATTGCTTAGATATTATTAAACTCTGTTCTCTCTTTTTCATTTCCAATCCTAATTTTGGCCCTCAGCCTTCCTTTCTTACTCTTAAATTAAAAATTTCCTTATTTTGTGGAATAAATTTGACATGTAACATTACATAAGTTTAAATCCTATGGCATGTTACTTTGATTCGTTTATTTATTATAATGTGACAATTATCACTTAGACTTTTATTTTGATAAAATGATGCTTTGCTTTCATTTTTGCCCCTTCTGAACTACAAATGGACTTAACAGTGAGTTTTTTTTTTTTTTCAACATTTATTTATTTTTGGGACAGAGAGAGACAGAGCATGAATGGGGGAGGGGCAGAGAGAGAGGGAGACACAGAATCGGAAACAGGCTCCAGGCTCTGAGCCATCAGCCCAGAGCCCGACGCGGGGCTCGAACTCACGGACCGCGAGATCGTGACCTGGCTGAAGTCGGACGCTTAACCGACTGCGCCACCCAGGCGCCCCCAACAGTGAGTTTTTTTAAGAGGCAAATGTTTTATATCAGTTCCTCGAGCAATTCTTTAAAAACAAATTTTTTTAAAATCTTTATTTATCTTTATTTATGTTTGAGATCTCATTATTATAATGGTGTGTTTATGTGTGGTTGAGATCACGATCTGAGCTGGTCAGATGATTAACCTATCGAGACACCCAGGAGCTCCAATATTGAACGGTTTTATTTTTGTCCCACGATACTGTAGATTATTTCTTCTGTTTCCCTTTCTAATAATGCTATGTTGAACTGTCAGTAAAATTTAAGAAATTCTTTTCTTACATGGAATGGTATAATTGAATACAGTTAAACATGAACGTCTCTGGCTCGCAATTCTTCCTTTATCAAGCCTTCCTTATGAGAATTCCTGTTGTCAGGTCACGTAACGTTCAATATGCTCTCAATAAGCGTTCAAGCATGGATCACTTCAGAAATTACCACCAACAGCAGTTTTTAGGCTTGTGGAATTAGTTGTGCAGATTTTCAAATATGTCCACTACACCATACTTGTTTTGGTATATCAGCTGTTTGTTATCAGGTCCTTTGCAACTATACATTCATCATATATTTTATCCACGTCTAAGATGTCCATCAATTATAAACACACTGAAAAACATTAGATGGTAGAGGTTGAATTTGTTTCTCAGGTAAACACTTCTTAAAGTGAAGAGATCATTTGAAATTTTGAAGCTGACGTTGGAAACTAATTGGGTTACAGTTTTAATAAAGAAACTTAAGAAAGTCCTGTTTAACGTGGCTGCCCTTTTCCTGAGATTTTTTTTTCTGCATGTCTTGTTTTTTAATAGCTACAGAGTATTTTTAAATCTATCTTATTTACTTTGAGAAAGAGAAAGAGAGCACACAGCAGGGGTGAAAGAGCGAGTGAGAGAGAAACCCAAGCAGGATCCACACTGTTAGCGTGGAGCCTGATGTGGGGCTTGAATTCACAAGCTGTGAGATCATGGCCTGAGTTGAAATCAAGAATTGGATGCTTAACCAACTAAGCCACCCAGGTGCACCTCCTGAGACATATTTTTTAGTTCAGAAACAGTTTTGTTTCCAAAAAAATGAAGTTTTTAAAAATTCTTCCTGTTTTTGTCACTATCTGCACAGAACCTTGAACAAATCAGGTGCAGTCAATTCATCCATTTTTATGGTCCAATAGCCTCTTCAATGATCATCACAGAGTTTTGGAAAAAAGAGCATATACATTTCTGCTTAGTGTAATATTTTTTCTCCATTCATTTCCTCAATATATTCTCCTTGTCCCACATGTATAAAATATGATTTCATGGCAAGCCAACATGTTAACATCTTTTCTATGGTTAGCAGGAGTGATATCCATCCCATAAGCTGAGAAAACTCTTTTCTGTTTCTGTAAAGTCCAAAATCTCAGTAAGAGCTTCTGCACATTTTGGGGCAATCAATAAGTAATCAATAGGTAACCAATATGATATTGATATCTGTGTATTGTGCAGTGTGCTCTGCTTTGGTAATTTACCACACTAATCCAGTTGATTTGTCCTCCCAACTATCATATCTGAGGTACTGTTACAATTTTTCCCATTTAATTATTTGAACTTGTAGAAGAATACATGGTCATAATATTCTAAAGGGTCAAAATTATACTAGTACTAAGCTCCTGAAAAGCACAATAGTCATATTGCAAAATCAGGTAGACCATCCATACTCACAACTGCAATGCATTTAAGTTCCACACTTAAGTTGCGTCATTCATACAGTTGACCATATTTGGGGGAAAAAACAAACAAACAGTTATAGGGATTACTAGGATATACCATACCATTTTGACTAGAAACAGTGTATGTTTAGTTCTTACTTTTTTTTTTTTTTACATTGTGTTGCATTTTGTACTTTTTCTATGAACTTCTGCATCCATCACGAACATCTTTTTGCATCTCACTGCAGGGTTTCCATGGACATGGAACTTTCAGTGTTAAAACTGAGAAAGTCTCAAGAAAGCCATGATACCTGGTCATCTTAGAAGTCCAACAGTGTTACTCATACCTGAGAAATAAACTTTTAAAAAAGATGTACCGCTAAGACTCATGTCCATAGAACAAAAATTATTGATTAAATAATAATCATATTCAGTCATTTTAAATGTAATAGTATATTATGACCCAGCAGGATATAATCTAGAAATGTAATGTTTTCACATTCAAATGTAAATCAGAAGATTTAACCATATTAAAAAAAAATTAACGGGGTAAACAATTTCACTTTTGCTTGCAAAGATTTTAGAAAGTATCACTCTGGTCCTTTTAACAAAAAAGACTGGGGGAAGTTAAACAATTAAATGACTTGTCCTGGACCTCTCAAGACAACTGATGTCACAGGGAAAAACATCATCCAGTAATTTGATTAGACAAGTGCAACTAATGAGATACACTATCTAATATTTGCTCACCAGAAGCAGAAGCAGCTGGAGGAAAAACTGGCAGGAACAATTGAAGGGTTTTATGATGATTGAAGGAGGTTGAAAGTGGATTAGCTGGGGAGTGTGAAACACCCATGGAGCCACAGCCTCAGGGAATTCTCACACCTCTATGAGTTGTCTGTCCAGTTCCAGGATCTCCACCAGGCTCTTATGATAAGAAGGACAAGAATGTGGAGAACATCCCCTCCTGGCCTCAGCAGGAAAAGGGAAGAGCAGCTTTTTTAATACACATCTAGACTTAACTCTCTAAAGAACCAGTCATTAGGAGGAAGGAATTCACAAGGGAACACACCTGAAAATTTATTCTAGCTGGGGAAGGAAATGTAGTCTCAGCTTCCCTCCTCTCCTGCTTCATGAAAAGAAAATAAGTAAAGGAATGTCAGCAGGAACAGAACTTCAAGGAAAGAGATTTGGGATGGTAAGAATGTTGCATTCTGGGAATGAAGTAAAAGACAGAAGGAATAAGCTCTCTACCTGGGAAGGAAAAAAACCTGTAAAGGACAGTCCCAGGCACATGTTCCTTACATGTTGAAGGAAGTTGAAACAAAAGATCATAGAACATGTCCCATCTCCCATGCCTATATCAACAGAAACTAGTTCCTGTAAAATACCAGTAGATAAAATTTGAAAAGCTGCAAAACGTAGAATATCTCTGAAGAGACACGCCAATGCCAAAGAGGGAGGGGGGCAGTAGACACAATAGTTAAAAGCACTGATGCCTAGAGATATAACAAGTTATATATGGCCCAATTCAATAGCTGGTTACCAAAATTTCTCACATTTAAGACTTATTTAACTCAATGACTATTATCCAGTAAAATGCATCTGACCTTTAACAAAAAATAACAAGCATGCTAAAAGATCAGAAAAAAAGCACAGTTTAAAAAACAAACCATTAGGACAAGATTCAGATCAACACACATTTAGAATAATCAGACAAAGAATTTAAAATAACTATGATTAGTATGTCAGGGGTTTTAAAGGAAAAAATAGATGGCATGTGAAACCAGATGTGTAATATCAGAGAGAAAGAGAAACTTTAACAAGAATCAAAAGGAAATGTTTCCACTATAATCAGGAACAAGGCTAGGATGTCTCTTTTCAACATTACCTTCCAATGTGGCCAGAATAGCCAATGCAATATTGTCATAGAAGATTTTCTGATAGATATTAAAAAAGTGTTCTAAAGTTTTATTGAACAAGCAAAGAACCTAGAATATTCAACACAATTCTAAAAGAGAACAAATTTAGGGAACACATTTTATTCAACTCAAAAATTTCCATAAAGCTTCTGTATCAATACAACATATTATAAAAGATACATTGATTAATGAATACACTAGACAGTCCAGAATTAAACCCACACAAATATAATCAAGAATTTTTAAAAGATGCAAAGGCATTTGAAGAATCATCTTTATTACAATGGTTCCAGAACAAGTATATGCCCATGTATGAAGAAAAAAAAAAGAAGTTAACTTAGGCACAGATCTTCTACTGTAAACAAAGAATAACTCAAAATGGATCATAGTTGCTAAAAAGTTCTCAACACAAGAACAAAGAATTGTAGTTAGGTGAGGTGATGGAGGTTAATTAAACTTGGATAACCATTTTACAGTATATACATATATCAAATCATTATGTTCACATGTAAAACTGATACAATGTTATTTGTCAATTACATATCAAGAAAAAGTAGATCCTAGTCCAAAATGTAAACCAGAAACTTTTTAACAGAGGCATAGAGAGATTCCTTTATAATGTTGAATTAGATTGAGATTGCTACCCAAAAGAACTAAAAATAAAGGAAATATTGAAAATAGGACAAAGTTATAGTTTCTACTTATCAAAAGCCATCATAAAAAATTAAGAGACAAACCACAGAATGGGAAAATAATACATGCAATTCCTTTAACTAAGAATCTGTGTCAAGAATGGATAAACAAAACTCCTACAGGGACACCTGGGTGGTCCAGTCAGTTAAGCATCTGGCTTTTGATTTCAGGGCAGGTAATGATCTCATGGCTTCTGAGTTTGAGTCCCGCACTTAACAGAGCAGAACCTGCTTGGGATTCTCTCTCCTTCTCTCTTTGACCCTCCCACACGCATGCTCTCTCTCTCTCTCTAAAAACAAATAAGCATTTAAAAAAAGCTCCTACAACTCAATAGGAAAATAGAAAACACAATAACAACAAAAAAAAGTGAAATGTTTGTATATATATATATATATCTCCCACAGGGGAAAACCTATAAAAAGCCACTAAAGATATGAAAAAGTGTATACAATCATTACTTATTGAGAAAATGCAAATTAAAGCCATAATTATATAGCACTACAAACCCACCAGAATGTCTAAAATTCAAAAGGCCGGCAATAAGAAACAGTGAAAAGCATGGTAGATAAATTGAAACTTTCATTCGTTGCATTGGGAAAGATAAAATGGCACCATCATTTTGAATAATAGTTTGGAAAATAGCCTCTTATAAAGTCAGGTATAGTATAACTATAACACTCCACAACTCCACAGTTAGGTATTTACCCTAGAGAAATTGAAACAAATTTCCAGGAGAGACTTGCATATTAATGACCCTTATATCAGCTTTACTTTAGGTACCGAAAACTCAACGCACCTTAAGTGTTCATGAATAGGTAAATTGGTAAACAAATTGATATAATTGAGATACAATTGTCTACTATTCAGTAATAAACAACAACAACAAAAAACCCTACTGATTAATGTAACAATGTGGATGGATCTCAAAAACATTATACCGAGGAAAATAAGGCATTCATAAAATAATACATAATGCATAATTCTGTTTACATGAAACTCTAGGGAAAAAGTGCAATTCAATTACAGTAGCAAAAAGCAGATGGTGATTACCTGATATAGGGGTTGAGAATGATGATCTTTTGCAAAGAGACATATGAGTGCAATCTTGGGATGATATGGGAAATTTTAATTTTTGATGGTGTTCCCACAGGTGTATATATTTGTCCAAAGTCATTGAACCCAACACTAATATCTATTTTTTTTTTCATTTTATGCTAAATATACTCAATTAAAAATGACTAAATGGATGGGGGAGTTTGGATTACAGTACAGAATGCAAATATTATGAGATTCTGTAAAATCCCAATTATATAATATAATCAAAATTCAAGAGGTTTAGTTAAAAATGGATGGTTTCTTATTTAATCTGTGATATCAGTAATATATGAAATTTACCCCCCAAATCACTTTAGTCTCTTAAAGTTATTTATAACCATTTTCCCCCTCACTTCCACCTTTCAAATATGTTTTAAAAACCTTGCTCTTTTGTAGTAAAGAAACAATTATCTTAAACTTCTCACTATTTTTATTACATATCAATTTTTGTTCTCTAAGTTTCAAGTGAAATTAATTTTAATAAGTTTATTAGAAAATTAGGCCTAGCATACTTCTATTTTACTACTTGTCACTATCCATATACCTGTCCATTTATTCACCTAGCAAAATCTTATATCCATCCAAGTATCCATCCTTTCATCCATCCACCTATACGCCTATATGCTTATACTATGATGAGTGTATTAGCTGATTAACAACAGTTGCAGTTCTCTGCTAGTCAGCAGAAATGAGAAAAATAAATTTTCTGTACTACCCTTTTGATTTCATAGAGAGTCTTAAATGTGATTTAGATTCCACCAATCGGTTGCAGTTACACTAAATTCTAGACCTTAACTTAGAATAAATCATGTGAAGGGAAAAGCATCTGGACAAGATTTTGATTTGGGACTAAGTTATGTGGGAGAGAGAGGTAGGGTTCAGAGTCATTTTTTTATTGATACTCATTTGGTCATAAGAGTTTGGTTATGGTTATGTTGGAAGTAGGGGCGCCTGGGTGGCGCAGTCGGTTAAGCGTCCGACCTCAGCCAGGTCACGATCTCACGGTCCGTGAGTTCGAGCCCCGCGTCGGGCTCTGGGCTGATGGCTCAGAGCCTGGAGCCTGTTTCCGATTCTGTGTCTCCCTCTCTCTCTGTCCCTCCCCCGTTCATGCTCTGTCTCTCTCTGTCCCAAAAATAAATAAATGTTGGAAGTATCTGTAGTAGTGGCTCCTGATTTACTTTCTTCTTGCTACTGACAAATGCAACAGATCCACTGGCCATTCAATTCTACTGCATGCCTCGATATTTCATTTAGAGTTGTTTCTTCAGGCTTTTAAAAGATTCCCTTTAAAAAATAAATTTAATGTGTACTTTTGAGACAGAGACAGAGAGAGTGAGAGCAAGTGAGCGGGGGAGGGACAGAGCAAGAGGGAGACACAGAATCCAAAGCAGGCTCCAGATGCTGAGCTGTTAGTACAGAGCCCAACATGGGCTCAGACTCCTGAGCCATGAGATCATGACCCAAGCCAAAGTCAAACGTTTAACCTATTAAGCCTCCCAGGAGTCCATTTTCAAAGATTCTTAACAAATTATCTTTTGCTTAAATGCTCTCAAGTGGATTCTGTTTCCATTATGATAAAGTTACCACATTTGTAATGGTGGGAATTTCTGGGTATTTCTAAATGGTGGCATTTGAAGTAATTTGTTGCTTTTCTCTTCATATTCTTTGTGTCATGTCTTTATTTTTTCTTTTAAGGAACAGATGTCAGTATCATATATTCAATTAAATAATCATTTAGAAATAATGAGTAGGACAGTACGTAAATGTTCCTTTTCCAATCATCCACTCTACTATTGTATATACTCTATTTGACATATTGCATATATGCTTATCTATGTATATACATATGTACACAAACATATGTGTGCATGTATTCATGTACAGACCCACATGCATATATGAATTTTTTCTTTATTATAATGAATTTCTGTAGGTCAAGGGAATTTAACATCATCATCTACTTGTTTCCCCTACCCTGAAACATGGCTTGGAACATAATGAGTATTTAATATATTACTAATCAAACAGAAATAATTATACAGTGATTTTAGGAGGCTCAAAAATCCCTGTTATAAAATTTGCTTTTTTGCAAAATCATCCTAAACAACAGGAGAATTTAACTCTTTAAAAATTGGTAAAACATGGGCGCCTGGGTGGCGCAGTCGGTTAAGCGTCCGACTTCAGCCAGGTCACGATCTCGCGGTCCGTGAGTTCGAGCCCCGCGTCAGGCTCTGGGCTGATGGCTCAGAGCCTGGAGCCTGTTTCCGATTCTGTGTCTCCCTCTCTCTCTGCCCCTCCCCCGTTCATGTTCTGTCTCTCTCTGTCCCAAAAATAAATAAATGTTGAAAAAAAATTAAAAAAAAATTGGTAAAACAAAAACAAAAAAACAGTGTAAATTATCATGATATATTCAAGTTTAAAAGCAAAGGGTAAAATAGTCTGGTTCCAGGGTCAAACTTGCAAAGAACTGAGCTCAATGCACAAATGTATGAAGACAAAGCCTTCAACAATTCCAGTTTGTAATAACTTTCCTCATTTGCAATCCCCACTTTGTTAACTAAAAACTACTCACTAAACTCATCGTAAATATTAATTTGACTCCAAATTGAGTAAAAGTTCCAAATATAACAGAATCTAGGTGTTGCAATATTAATTTAAATGAGCTAACACTGTAAAATGTCATCAGAAAATAATTGGCTGGTGTTGAGAATTGGCCATTTCACAGTGATATGTAATGGAATCCTTGTCTGGGTAACCAATGTGAGTCATCACATGATAGCATTGATTCCTTTCATGACACGAGAACAAACAAATCACTATTCTTGGTGCCTTTCCAGGTCAGCAACATCATTTCCTTATTTACTTTCTCAGACACAGATGTCCTAACACCTTAATAAGTTGATCAATTACCAAACCCACTAATTTATAGAAGAGATTCTCTTTCTTTATTGTACATTCTTCTTGATTTTACTATAGGTCTTATTATACTTTGTGGCAATTGTCTGTTTAGAAATTTAGAATTTTGCTTCCTTTGGTAGAAACATAATTCTTGGTAAACTAAAAACAAGAACATATATTTTTAACCTATGTAGTTTCAGGGTCAAGCATAATTCTTAAAGCATATTTATGAACTAAGAACAGAACAAGAAAATCCCAAGAATGAAGCATTTAGAAATGAACCAAAATAGTCAAAATGCACAGTAAAAGATTTATTCAAATTAGCTTATTGGCGTGACTCCTATATGTTAGAATGTGCATCGTTAGAATAGGTAATGCCGTTTACACCATCTGCTAGATCCTCCAATTCTATCAGACTGCTGTGACACTTACGTGACTGTTGACATTCATTTCAGTGTTTATTTACTTAAGATAACTTTTATTATGGACATCCTATTATATTTATTGATAACATTTTAAAATAAACTGTTTAATTAAAATATAACATGCAGAAAAATGCACATGTCATAAGTATAGAGATGTATAGATTATCACAAGGTAAACACACATAGGGAACCCCATGTAGAACATGACCTCCTTGCCAAAGCCCCCCTTATTTTTTCCACCATTCTCTATGGCCCACTATTTTCTCAGTGTTACACACCATCCTCACTTTTAACACTCTAGACTAATTGTCTATTGTTTAACTCTGCAGAAATGAAATCCTATAACGTGTAACTGGTTTCTGGCTTCCTTCACTCAAAATTATGTTGCAGTAGTTAGCATGTGAGTTAGCATAAAATGTTTATTTTCAGTATTATATAAAATTGAAGTTATCAATAGTCATAAATTCCTTATTCACTCTACTATGGATGGATATTCCATTCGTTGCTAGTTTTATGGATGAAATAAATAGCACTACTATGAACATTCTTGTACGTCTTAATTTCCTTCCATTTTTTATTGTCTTTTTCTCATCCTTAATCCTTCAATGGGCAGATACACTAATCTAAATTCAGTCTAATTTGTTTAGATTTTTGGGTTCCTATTTAAGAAACATTTCCTTATTTTATAGTCAGGAAGGTATTAAACTTTAAAAGCTTCATTGTTTTACCTTTCATATTTGGATTTAAATTCACCTGGAGTTGATTTTTTTTTTTTTTTTGGAGTTCATTTTTACATGTGCTATGAAACATGGTCAAGTTTCTTTTTCATTTTTTTCTTTCAATGCAGACCTCAGATTGACTCAAGCTTATTAATTAAATAGTTCATGCTTTCCCCAATGCTTTTTTACTAAATATGTGAGTTCTGTTTCCAGACAGTTCTATGCCAGTGGTTTAATTTTTTTTAACACTGTGTTAATGCCACACTTCTCACAATGTACCTTTGTAATAAACTGATAGTGTTTATTTTTCAACTTAGTTATGCTTTTTTCTAGATTAAGTTGCTTATTCTTCAACTTGGCCAACCTGAATAATTTTTAAAAATGTGCTGATATAAAATTCATATAACATAAAGTAACTGTTTTAGTGTAAACAATTCAGTAACAGTGTCATGGCAAAGTTGTGCAACCACATTTTTATAACTTCAAAGGAAATACTATGTGCACTAAGCAGTTTCTCCCCATTCTTCCCTCACCTAGTCCTCTGTAATCACCAATCTGTGTTCAACCTTTATTGATATATCTATTCTGCATATTTTATAGAAATGTGCAGTTCCTATCAAAATTCTAATGGCCATTTGGCAAAAACAGAAAAGCTGATCCTCAAATTCGTATGAAGCTTAAAGAAGTTCTGATTAGCCAAAACAATACTGACGAAGAAGAAAACAGGAATAAATATTCATGATTTTGGATTTGGTAATGGGCTCTTAAATAGGATGATGCCATAAACATGGGCAACAAAAGGAAAATGTAATAAAAAGCTTTCATTTATCAATGATGTTATCAAGAAAGTGAAAAGAACATACTGAATGGGTGAAAATACTTTTCAATGTATATATTTATGAGGTTTAATATCTAAAACATATAAAAATTCCTAAAATTCAGCAAAGTAAAGAAAACGAAGCCAATTAAAAATAGTCAAAGGCTTGAATAGACATTTCTACAAAGAATGTATACAAATGGCCACACCACTGGGGCGCCTCGGTGGCTCAGTTGGTTGACCTCAGCTCAGGTCATGATCTCGCCAACGATGGGGAGTTGGAGCCACACGTGGGGCTCTGGGCAGACAGCTCAGAGCCTGGAGCCTGCTTCGGATTATGTGTCTCCCTCTTGCTCTGCCCCTCCCCTGCTCATGCTATGTGTGTCTTCCTCAAAAATAAATGAACATTAAACATATATATTTAAAAAAATGGCCATACTACTTCACATCCACTAAGATGGCTAATAATTGAGAGAGGGAGAAGGAGAGAAGAGAACCCTTGTATATTGCTGGAAGGAACCAGCTGCTGAGGAAAGCAGTTTGGTGATTCCTTGAAGAGTTAAATGTACAACTACCATACGACTGACCTATTCCATTTCTAGATGTATGTCCAAGTGAAGGAAAAGCCAATATTCAAAGAAACACAAGCACATGCATGTTCATACAGGCATTAATTGTGATAGGTAAAGGCAGAAACAGTCCAAATGCCTATTAACTGAAGAATAGATAAACAAAATATATATACATGAATGGAATACATGCATATTTATAAATAGATAAATAGATAGATAGATAGATAGATACATGTATACATAATGGAATATTATTCAGCTATGAAAATACAAAGTATCAGAACAAAGTACTGATACATGCTGCTAATAGATGAACCTCAAAAATATTAAACTAAGCGAGAAAAGCCAGACACAAAAGATTGTACATTTAACATAAATTTTAACACTAGTTTCCCAAATACCATTTAAAAATATGTTAATATGTGTCTATATACTGAGTTACTAGCTTGATTTTTTTACTAGTATTTTTCTACTCCTGAGTTCCTCAATACATAAACATTGAACATATTAAGTCTTTAATATCATTCACTTATGTCATGTGGTTCTGTGTGTGGAAATTTAGAACATCTGTCTTTAGATTTATTTTCAGTACAAACTTTTTGATGCTATAGTAAAGGATAACTTCTTTTTCAGTTTTTGTTGCCTATATTTAAACAGTGAAAAAAATTATATTACCCTTTGTCAGTGATCTTGCTACATTTACTTATTAATTTCAAGATATTACCTGTATATTACTTTGCCTCTTATGTATGAACCCATTATGCATTGGGTGAAGAGTTACAGTTATTTTTTAAAGAAAAACATTAGCTAAATGTTTATAAATATCATTGACAAATTATTTCTAAATATACCAAGCAAGTATTGTGATTAATGATGATGAAAAAAAAGGTCAATACAAACACCAGCACATTTCAAAAGTAAAAGTATAAATAAATAGTGAACAAAATTCCATTTACATTGAATCACGTGCAAGTATTTCTACTGCAGGAATCAAAGAGACAGCACTATTGGAGGGACAATTGTGTAAACTAGGAAAGAAATTCTAAAAATGAAGAAAGGAACTTTGAGTGTAATCAGATTACCACGAGAGTGAACTTGATTACAACCTGCTACCATGTACTATCTGGTGAGCTCAGAGATGCCTCTGTGTGTCACTTAAAACAACTTAGAATTTATCTATCTATCTATCTATCTATCTATCTATCATTTAACCCATCATCTATCTACCTATGTATCTATTATCTATCTTCTATCTATCTAATCTATCTATCTATATCTATCATCTATTTATCATCTATCATCTATCTATTATCTGTCTGTCATCTATTTATCATCTATTATCTATCTTCTATCTACCTATCTATCTTTCTATCTATTGAAAATCTGAATACCAAAAATAAGCCTCCTGATCTAGTCAACTACACGTTTTGTTTTGTTGTTTGTCTCCAGAAGTTTATTTTCTGAAAACTAAATGGCTCTATAGTATAAATAAGGGTAAAAGTTTATTCCATCCTTTTCTTGTAACCAATTTCATGATAGCACCACAACTTAGAATTTTAGAAGATTCGGAAGAATTTCTATGAATGTTTTAGGTCTTTGTCCCTCTCCTCATATCGACTGATATTCTTGATAAGTGAGAAAATAGAAGTTGAGCCCATATATACTGTATCTTAATGATTTTGAAAAAAGTGGTTTATTACAAGATAGAGATAAGCCTATTTTTCAGAAAGTCACATACAGCTGATAAGCTGAGATTGAAATACCCAAAATGGAAATGTCCCATGGACTGTGAATTATCCTGAAGGGTGTCGAAACTTCCCTCGGAAACCCTCACCGACATGACTAATCCTCACCTGAACTGGTATATGTAGTTATGACCTCCTTGGTGCTGCCCCCACACTTTGCTCTTACTTGTATTTACATGCATATCACATCATCAATCTGTTTACCTGTTTGTCTTAGGCAGTGACCTTGAGCAGCAGCAGGGAGAGGATTGTCTTCTGCATTAGTACCCCAGCATCTTTCATAGAGCCTGTAGCAAAGCTCAACAACTCTTTGTGGAGTTAAATGGGACAGAACAGAGACAAAATTCTCTCAGTGAAGTGGACAGTCAAATTTTAAATTGTGAGAAGGAAAGGAATATTCTGCTGATGTGACCTCACAAGGCCGCAAAGCATTTGAGGATAACTGCAGGTCATGACACCTCTACTTGCTGAGATACATAATTTATGAAATCAAAAGGAGAAACTTAGTTATATCCTCAGAGGGATAAAGAGTTTATATAGTTTATGAATATAATTTAGATGTGAATGCATTTTTGTAAAAGAGCTTCTCACTTCGAAGTTCTGAAATATAAACTCATCGGTAGTTCCTGTTTTTATGAGTAAGTGCATAGAAGTGGCAACTAAACGTAGCCTTGTCTGTTACAATGCTTTTAGGTATAGTTGATACAAAATTAGACTCACTCCCAATCACGTTAGCTGAAGTCCACAGGTAAATAGAGAGAAGACCTCACTGACTCAGATAGTGTCCTCTGGACAGTGACACTCACCCTTTCTCTCAGCGCTTTGTTTGTTTGTTTGTTTGTTTTTCCTGAATGGCTCAGGTCTGAAGCAGAAACTCTTCCCGTTAATCCCAATTTGGCACTGACAATTTCAGATGTGCACACTAGCCCTAATGGAAAAGAGAGATTTTCCCAGACAAATATCCTCCAATTGGATCTTTCTGCTTCCAGTTGTACACAGATCCTGTGACCTATGAGCTGTGGCCAAAGGGATGGGGCACTTTGGCTAGCCCTGGTCACATGACAATCCCTGGGGCTGATCTGGAAGTCACAGATTAACAGGGGAGTTCTTGGAAAAATTAGAAATCTGTTACTAGAAATATGGATAATCGATGCTTGGAAAGTAAGATTAACCAATAATCTTACACTAGAATGTTGTCGTTGCTAAAATGTATACATTTTTCTTCTTTTTAAATGTTTGTTTATTTGCTTATGTATTTATTTAGAGAGTGAGCAGGGGAGGGGTAGAAGAGTGGGAGAGAGACAGAGTGAGAAGGAGAGAGAGAATCCCATGCAGGCTCCATGCTGTTAGTGCACAGCCTGATTCAAGGCTCGAACCCATAACCCTGAGATCACAATCTGAGCTGAAATCAAGAGACAGACGCTTAACCAACTGAGCCACCCAGATGCCCTAAAGGTCTCCATTCTTTAATCAAGATTTTACCTTGTTAAAATAATAGATTATAATCCACCCTCCTTCTTCAGTACCTTATGAAACCATATCTCCAGTTATATAAATTAACATGGAGAGGGAATTTTATATTTGAATATATTTGCACAAATCCTTCCTTCTGTAGAGAAAACCTTCTGCACCCTTGCTTTTAGAAATCATGATTTCCAACCACCTCCTGAGAAGGCTCCTTTGACTTTCCAAGTTGTGTTAAGTATCTTTTAATGAAAAGATTGTATTATTATAATCCTTAAGCATATATGCCTCAACTCTACCACCTAATATAGAACACCTAAAACAAACCTTTGTGTTTATTCTACTAGACTATACATTCTTTGGATGTCAAAACTGAGTCTTTTTCCCCCCTAGACAGATTCCTAATCTTGAAACATATAGCAGGTGCAAAGCATACCCTTCTCATCTATAGACTAAAGATAATGATATTTCACTTAAAAAAAAAGAATCTTGAGAAAATTAAGACTATACAAGCTAATCTCACATTTTTGCCTTCCTCCCAATCTTTTAAAGTATAATCCCCAATCCTTGACGTTACACTGTATCATTTGAACTCATTCTGGGTCTGCAGAAATTGAGAGGTGAGAAGATGCTAGGCATTATATACAATCACTTACTACTATGTTCCAGAGCTGTTCTCAAGTGTGTAGAACATGTAACTTCACCTAAAGCTCACAATGGAATTGTTAAAGAAGCATCATTACCCACATTTAAGACATGTACTTACACAGAGAGCTTTGAATTCCAGCTTCCTCCTTATCAGTTGTGGGAATACATGCAAGTAATTTAAAGTCTCTGTCTTCCATCCCTTGTCTGTGAGACAGATATTAGAATAGTACCCGCTCAATAGACTATTACAGGGATTGCAAGAATTCCTATAAAACGCTTAACACAGTGGGTGTCACATAGCAAATCCTCAATTAATTTCCCAATTCTTATGAAGAGGTGAATGAAGTGATCTTCCCAGGACAGGATTTGTAAATGACAGAATTAATATGCAAAGCCTAGCCCTTCTGATTGTAAACCTGGGCCAATTTTATCAATTATAGTAAACTATAGCTATAGTTTTTTTTCTTATTTAAAATGCAGAAACTATGAGCAAGAGTCATTCCTGAATTTTATGCAAAGACAAATGGAACATCGTGGTATATAATGTGTTGACTAACCTCTAGCTAACACCAAACACTGTAATTATCAGTAAATTCCTTTCCAGGTACTAGTTGACAATTAACTGGGAATAAAACAAACAAACAAACAAACAAACAAGCAGTAAATACAATAGTTGCTTGGGTAACCAGTGTGTGGGGGAAATATATATATATATATATATATATATATATATATATATATATATATAATTCTGAGGACTTAAGCATGAGGAAAAGTAAAGAGATAACAGGGAGAAACTTTGCCAAATAGAGATTATTTTCTTTATTGTAATTGTGTGAATGATGGGCTTTCCAATTCTGGGATTTGCATCCTCATTAGGAAATATCCTAACATGCTGCCTTGTATAAACATATCTGAACATCTAAATGTCACCTCATTTACTACCTGCATATGCACAAAACCTTTCACTAAGAATTCTGATGCCATTTGCCAAAGACCCTGCATTTCTCACACTCATTTTCTCCCTGATGTGGGCTAAAGTCTCCTACAGCCATGGGTACTATAAAGTCTGGAAACTCTGGCCCCTCTCTTGTTGTGTAGAAGCAGTGCTAAATGACGGCCCTTACTGGGTTGTTTTTCGTCTCTGTGACCAAGTGTAACGTAGGATGCATATAAGGCAGCTGAGGTTATTGAAAGTATAATCAACGTTCTCTTGCCCCAGGCCTCCTGCAGGAGAACAGCACAGCAAACCTGCCCTGGGGAGACACAAATACAACTCTAGGAAAGGCTTAAACATAGTTTTATTTATGTAAAGTTATTACAGCTCATTTCATTTGCTACAGAAACATCATCCATTTCATATCTTCCTTACTTCTCATTGCTCAGAGTACAAATTAATTCCCTGTGGATAAGGGCTGATGTTATTTAATACTGAGCACCTATTAATAAATCACATTAGGATACATAATTAATTATCTAACCCATGGGGGGGGGTAATAAAATCATCTACTTTTAAATGTCCTTTGGGGAAATATGAATATAACCCAACCACATTTTTAATGGCCCTCAGCATTAGCTGCAATCATTTCAAAGTTCTGATCTTTTTTTACTATATCATACAAGTGAAAGGCTTTTTTAATCTTAATATTTTATGAACATAAGATTTAGGGCTTTAGCTGAGTTATCAAAAAAAAAAGGAAAATTTGACTAAGTTGGGAAGTTGGAATGAGAATAGAGGCATACCTCAGAGATATGACGGGTTTGGTTCCAACCATTGTGATAAAGTGGATATTACAATGAAGTGGGTCGAATGAATTTTTTGGTGTCCCAATGCATATAAAAGTTATGTTTACAGTATACTGTAGTCTATTGCATGTGCAGTAGCTTTATGTCTAAAAAAACAATTACATACCTTAATTAAAAAATACTTTATTGCTAAAAAATGCTAACCATCATCTGAGCTTTCAGTGAGCTGTAATCACTGATCACACATTACCACAGCAACTATAGTAATAATGCAAAGATTTGAAGTATTGCAAAAATTACCAAAGTGAGACTCAGAAATGAGAAATGAGAAAATGCTGTTGGAAAAAATGACACCAATGGACTTGTTCCATGAAAAGTTGCCACAAATCTTTAATTTGTAAAAAAAAAAAAAACCACATCTGCATAACAGAATAAAGCAAAGCACAATAAAAGAGGCATGCCTGTATCTTGGTTGTATTTTCATTGTTGTCACCTATGACTGTTAAGTAGTTTCTCCTCATTGGAGGCCAGGTGTACCTAATTAAGTAAGAGTGAAATTAATGAGCTATTCGACTTTCAATCATGTGCAAAAACCCCTATTTATTGTAATCAACACAGTAATCCCTTGCATTGTCCAGAAATGTCCATGGGTGGAACTCAATTTTGCAAATAAACTAAAAACACTCCTTATGTGAGTTTCTTACTATCTCTTTTAATCCTTAAATTCAGCTCATCCTCAATTCTTCCACCCCCTCTTCTACCCAACCCTGTGAATTTCACCGTGAACCTCTACCACTGACTGTCACATGCTGAAAGAGCCTCAAACAGGACACGACTTCCTGTGGAAATTAAACACGGACATGTGCTGAGTCACTGGAAGCTGATGAATATTCTTCTAGTTTAATTGGCAGAACTAAAAAGAACGAAAGGTTAAAAACAGGAACAGGCAAAAATGAGTTTTGAGATACAATGGGCAGACAACACAAACAATAGAATTAACTTCTTACCACATATCACATATCATTAATCTTCCCCAACCATGACAAAGTCAAGAGTATTACCTTCATTTTTCAGGGAGGAGAAAAAATTAAACAAACCCTCTTTAAGATGATGTACCTAGACTTGAGCTAACCCAGGTCACCTCTGGTGGTGTAAGAACTGAATACAGCTCTTTCTCTTCTTACAATGGGGTTACATCCCAATAAACTCATCATAAACTGAAAATATTTTCAATAGAAAAGGCATTTACTACACCTAATCTTCCAAACATCACAGTTTAGCCTAAGCTACCTTAAATATGCTCAGGACAATGATACTCGCTTGCATTTGGGCAAAATCACCAAACACAAAGTGTTGAACATCTCATGTAATTTATTGAATACTATACTGAATGGGAGAAACAGAATGGATGTATCCATAGAGAATGGTTGTGTAAGTGTACTGGCTACTTATTCTCATAATCACGTGCGTAGCTGACTAGGAGCTGTGTCTCAATGCAACTGCCCAGCATCCTAAGAGAGTATAACACTGCATATCATTAGCCCAAGAAAAGATCACAGTTCAAAATTCGACATATGGTTTCTACTGAATACACATTCCTTTCACACTATTGTAAAGTTGAAAACTCCTGAATTGGGCCATTTTGAGTCAGGGAATATCTGTATTAAATTCTTCTAACTACAAAACCCAGTCCCCTTCCAATATGTCAGGATCTTAATTGTTAAATTGTGTGATTCTAAGAGTTGAAGCAAGCAAAAATAAACATTCAGAGAAGCTTTATTGTAGATTGAAGCAAAGAAAAAAAGGGAATAACTGAGAAATGGATCTCAAAGCATGGGTCAGAGTCCGTTAGGTTAAACAGATATTTTCTAGGATATTATTTTGATTTTTTTTCCCACCATTGTATTTTTCTTTTTCTTTTTTTTAAAGTAGGTTCCACACCCAACATGGGGTTTGAACTCATGACCTCGAGATGAAAAGTTGCATGATGTACTTAATGAGCCAGCCAGGCACCCCAGTATTGTATTTTTCAATTCCAGAATTTCTATTTCATACTTTAAAAATAATCTTTATATTTAACTTATAGTCTATATTTGCTGAGTCATCATCTTTATATCTCCCTTTCGTTTTTTAGACATAATTTCCTCTTGTTCCTTGGACATATATAATATAACTGATTTAAAAGTCCTCTAATAATTCCAAAGTCTGATTTTCTTATGGGTCATTTCTACTGATAGATTTTGTTTTCTTTTTGTGATTTACACTTTATAGTTTTATGGGATATTTTTCTTTTTGCATATCTCATTTCTTTAAAGTTTTTTTTTTTTTTTCAGAGAGAGAGTGAGAGAGAGAGAGAGAGAGAGAGCGCACAAGTAGGGGGAAGGGGCAGAGAAAGGGAGAGAGAAAAGAATCCCAAGCAGGCTCTGCACTGTCAGTATGGAGCCCAATACAGAACTTGAACTCACAAACCGTACGATCATGACCTGAGCTGAAACCAAGAGTCCAGAGTCAGATGCTTAACCTGCTGAGCCAACCAGGCACCCCCATATCTCATTTTTTTAAACAAGTCATTTGTTAAAATCTTGTAAAGGAAATACATAAATAACTCATCCCTTGCCCCAGGAGGTGTTGTTGCTACTGTGTATTGCTGATACTGTTATTTTTTTTTAATGTTTATTTCTGGGAGAGAGAGAGAGAGAGAGAGAGAGAGAGAGAGAATCATGAGTGGAGGAGGGGCAGAGAGAGGGAGACACAGAATCTGAAACAGGCTCCAGGCTCTGAATTGTGACAGGCACAAAGCCTGACAAACTGTCAGATCATGACCTGAACCAAAGTGGGACACTTAACCAACTGAGTCACCCAGGTGCCTTGCTGATGATGTTGTTATTAATGTTACAGTTGGTTTGTTCTGTGGCTCTTCTGAACTAATTCTGTAATGTGTATATTCTCAGTGGTATGTGGCCATTGGGATTTCTGTTCAGTTATCTTACTGGTCAGCTGATTTCCCTAAACTCCTGGAAGCCATGAGTCACCCCAGGTCTGCTGAGGAGTTCTGTGTGCTCATTGAAGTATACATACAATAACGATCCAGGAAGTTTACCACACTGCCTGGACCTCTGAACCGTCACATTTTTTTTTTTTTTTTTTTGGCATTAAAAACTCAGCATCAGGTAAAGGTGAGAGCTAAGATCTCTCTTGGCTGTTTCATGAGCATACATATTGACTTACACATGTGTATGGTCTTCTAGATTATAAGGGATATGTCAGAAATGTTTCAACCTCCTATGGCCAGCTCAGTGTTTAAGCATTTTGATTAGGCAATTGTTTTTCTCAACTGTGATCCACTGCCTCAGGGATCTGTGAAGTGAAGAACATTTAGAAAACATTGCTGACAAACATCTCTGGGAGGAAGGCTTTTGTCATTGGGCAAGTTCCAAGTGAGGTCAAATAAAGAAAACCTGGAAAGTGTGTTCTTCCAGTGGACAGAACTGTTGGACAGAAGCAGTGGGGACCTGTGGGCTAATTAGGGAAAGTTGACTGCAGCCAGTGATTGAGCACCTTGCAGATCAGATGGGGAGTCTGACCATGATATTGAGCCAATAGGAATCTCTCGTTGGTTTAAAAGAATTGCTGTCACGCAACCCCATCATGAAATCCCAAAATCTAATCTCTCACATTCAATGAATTAAATCACTTCTAGTAAACAGGTTTTCTTGCTAAATTAGAAGTGAAATTCTGTCTATTGTTCCATTATTCACTCATTCCTTATAAACTAAGATGATCTAGATCTGTTTCACGTAGGACAGGCAATGTTGTGCAGGGGTAACAAGAACAACAGTAGTAGCGATAGGAAAAATGAACAAATTTTTTAAAAAATGTGATTTTATTCCTGTCCTATGATCATTAGGTTGAGGAGATCTTCTTTTCCATATTCTTGAAATTCTCCACTTTCTGTCAGTGAGAAGAGCATTCACTGGAGAGTCTTGTTACCGGCAATTAAATTATGTGTGTCACATCAACTCAAAACTCCTTGGTCCACACGGGTCTCATAACTTCACTTTCACCTGGGAATCCCAGTTGTGCATTACTGCCATCTGCCAGGGAGGCAGAGAGCCAGAGAGGTGCAGAAAATGTCCCACATAATTAGCACAAGCTCCTCAAGCCATGCACACTGCTAGGCACTGAATTTAGCTTGGCTATTGTTGTGTTAGCTTCACAATAATGGTTATAGGCCTAGAACAGCTCAGCCTGACCCTTTCTTCCTGATATACCTTTGGGGCACGTCCTACAGGGAGACTTACTGGCAACATAAACACTAACCTCCTATGATTAGTACTGCTGAGGAGTTAAACAAATATGTGTCTACATTTTCACCAATGTAGACCCCAATTTAAACCATAAACATACAAACTAACATTTTTATGCAAAAAACTGTATAATATTTCCCTTCCAAAAAGATGTGGAAGTAAAAAAGAACAAACAAACAAACAACAAACAAAAATGATGACAGCAACAAAAGCGAAAGAATAACATTTAGAATAAAGAATAGGAGATAATTTAGTTCAGTAAAGCAATAAACAAGTAGTATTTGACTTATGTGTGTGCAATGGTAATGGTTGGGAATGTATTTCAAAACCCAAGCAGTATAAAATAGTCTTATTCCTACCCCTACATATCTGGATAGTTTTAACTATGCCCTTCCAAACACACACACACACACACACACACACACACACACACACACACACATTCAAATTAGCTTCTACCCTTGCAATAAGCAAGAAACATATATAAAATTTCCCAGTCTTCCCAATGTGATCTTAGTTGATATATGTGGTGGAATTTACAAAAGGAGAAAGACCCAAAGATGCTAAAAGGAGAAGCTCATGTGGTCAAATGTCTCAAAACAATGTAATAAACTTTCACTGAGGTACCATTCCATGCATGGTATTTGGTAGTCTTCATGGTGTTTAAAAAGCTGGATATGATGATCTTTCTCTCAAAGACAAATTCCTTTTATTTGTTACTGAGATCATTAGTTGCCCCTATATTCTCCTCTTCTGCCTTAGAGTCAGTACCCTTTGTTGTGCCTATGCACATTGTTACCAAGGTCAAGGGTCTAAGCATGTAGTGTGCCTAAAGAAGCACTATGACTAGGGTCTGATGAATGAAATATATAACCAGAATAGTTTTATGGAATTTTCAGGAAAGCTCTTTAAAAAGGAGTGGTGCATATTCATGTTTTCCCATTTCTTCTTATTCCTGCTATTAGCCTACAACATAGATAAGAAAAATTGAATTCTGGCACCAACTTTGAATTATAAGGTGACCTTATAGATACAAACAATACACAGAATAGTTAGCAGAAAGAAAAAAAGATGTACATCTCTGATGAATTATTGGATCTATCACACTAGTAATGGACTCTATATGTTTTGAAACCTTTTATATGAGGAGGAAACAACCCTTATTTGCCAATGCCTTCAGGCCCTTGTTCATAAAAATGGATGCAATTCCTAACTAGTGAAATTCTAAACACACTAAAGATTTAGATGGCATTTTAAAGATGCCTGGGTGGCTCAGTCGGTTAAGCGTCTGACTTTAGCTCAGGTCACTATCTTGAGGTTTGTGAGTTTGAGGCCCTCATCGGGCTCTGTGCTAATAGCTCAGAGCCTGGAGCCAGGATCAGATTCTGTGTCTCCTCCTCTCTCTCTGCCCCTTCCATGCTCATGCTGTGTCTTTCTCTATCTTTCAATTAAAACAAAATTAAAGATGCCATCCTTCATGACATCTAAGCTAGAAATCTAGAGTCAACATTGATTCCTTTCTTTTCCTCATCCATAACACCTAACCTGACATCCAGTTACTCCCCCTTCTCTATGACCTGGATTGTTGACAAGCTATTTCTATATGGCTGCCCTAGCTATAGTCTTCATCATCTCCCACTTGACTATGCCAATACCTTGCTTTCTTGGGACTCCTATTGATTGTAAATATCATTCCTCAATTGAAATTTCTAAAATGAATTTTTCCATGTCTGTTCCTTTAAGTAATTAATTGACTTCTAATAATCTATGGTATAACATCAAGAATCCTGAGCATAGGACAGACTGCCCTTCTTGAACTGACCCTTATCTACCTGTTCATCCTCTTCCTACAGAACTGCTGTCTTGTATTTCCCACTCTAGTGATATAGAAGCACTTGCAGTTTCCCGAAGGTATCATTCTCTTTCATATGCTGCTATCTTTGGACAAATTGTGCCCTTTGCATGGAAAATCCTCCTCAGTCTCATACTTATGTTAAAAACCCACTCACCCTGTAATATCCCATGATGCACTGCATCTTGTATGCTACTTGGCACTTTGCACATGCTTCCATTATCAAACTTACGGAAGGATAATTGCTTGCTTCCATTCCTAACGCATCAAATGTCTAAGGTACATTCATCTCTGAATCTTTACTATTTAACAGTCTGCCTCACACATAATAGATGCTCAATAGGTATATAGCTTGGGTATTTAATTCCTTTGTCCATAGCTCAAGTGCACATTATGTTACAATTTGTCTTTAAACCTTTCTTTCACAGATAAGTGGACCCAAAATGTCCAAACTAACTCCCTGTTAGATACCTAGGGAGCCTTGAGGAGTTTGGGTGTTCAAGGGTATTGACCATCTTAAGGGTTGTAGCCTCTCAGTATTACACCTGATCCAGAAACTACTGACTCTCTGGAATCAGTCGCCCATTTTTCCCGTGATCTGTTCTTCTCTGAGTGCCTCTGTCTTTCTTTTTGGAACAAGGAATGACTACTATTCATGTCCATACCATCTCTACATGCTTTCTTGGACAATAAAGCTTGATAGCTAAGATGGGCCTGGACTTTGTCTCAACCCTCAACCAAAATAATAGATTGTGCCCCTGAATCTCAATGATGTGAGTTCAAGTCTTATCTCTGACATTTACAAGTTATCTCACTTTAGACAAATTATTTAATTTTATTATACTTTACTAGATCATCTGCAGTACCAAGAAGGAAAGTGTACCTCCCTCATGATGTATGTGTGAAGGTTGAGTGAATACCTGTGGGTTGTTAGTGTATGTCCATCTACAGCAAGTGCTCCATAAATCCTCTTATTGTTTTCATGATATAGTCTATTCTACAGCTTAAAAGCTCCCTCTTATACTATTTCTTATAATAGGAATATACATTATCACAGGCATATTCATTATAATAGGGACATTGATTTAGCTTGCTCTGTGTACTGTTCCAAACACTTACCATAACATCAGCTTTCTTTCACTGCACTTCTATTGTATGAATAAGAAAACCCAGGTACAGACAATTTAAGTTATTTTCTCAAGGTCACATACCATATAAGCAAGACACAGATTTCAACACTAGACCATCTGGCCCTGGTTCTTGATCAAATATAACCTTTCCTGATGTTCTGAGTTTAGCTTTCTGGAATACAGAGGAAGTATCATTTTATTCTCTCTCTTCATCTTTCTTCATTCAATGTTGTGAGAACATTCCAGAACTCACATACCTAGACTGCTCTCCAATGAATGTTCCATTTGTTTTAATCAGAAGGAATGCAATTAAGATTCATCGCCCCTTAAGAAGTCCTGGAAAGTTAGTCCAAAACTTGGTCCTTCTTTATAAAGCTGCTCAGATTATTCTAATTTATCTAATCTTTATTTGTACCTATCATGAGCCAGACACAGTGCTAGGCTAAAACCTTGAAGTAGTTAGAGAGTTAAAGAGAAAGAAATGTAAAACTGCCACACAATAAATGCAGTAAGACTATTTACAATGCATTAGGAATATGTATAAGCAGGAGCTTATATGAATAATCCAGGAAAGCTTTCTGGGAGAGGTGACAGTTAAGCTGTATATTAAAGGATGTTGTAGACCCAAGTGAAGAGGGGTAAGGATCAAAGTAAAACATGGTGTCCCAGACAGAGGTATAACACCTTCAAGGTGCATGTTTCCTCTGTGGAGTCTTACTCATTGGATAGTTGCTTTTTGGGAAAGAAGAAATCAGATTACTGATATTGGGAAGGCTCAAGTGCTGCATTACTTATCTATAACTGCATAACAAATGACTCAACATTAGCAGCTTAAAAATAGCACACACTTTTTTCATTGCTTCTGTGGGTCATTAATATAGGCACAGCTTAGGTGGCCTCTCTGATTCAGGGAGGCTGTAATGAAGGTGTTGGCCTGGAATGCAGTCATCTTTGGACTTGCATGGAAAAGTATCAACTTCCAATTTCACTCATATGGCTAATGCCAGTCCTCAATTTCTTGGTGTATGTTGGCTAGAGGCATCACTCAGTTACTACCAAAATGGCATCTTTACTGGGGAGCTCAAAAAATAAAAGCCTATTGACTTCCTTCAGAGCAAATGTCTTAGAGCACCCAGGATGGGAGTTACAATCTTGTAATATTATACTGGAAGTGACATTCTATCATTTTTCTTACATCTTAGTTGAGCTAGTCTAGGGTTGTCAGATAAAATACAAGATACCCAGTTGAATTTGAATTTCAGATGAACTTTTTTGGTATAAATATATTCTAAATATATAGGGCATGCTTAAATGAAAAAAAAAATACATGTTTTTTATCTAAAATTTAAATTTAAGTGGGCATCCTGAATTTTTGCTTGCTAAATCTGACACACCTAAGTTAGTGATATCCTTTTTCTGCTGCCATATTCTATTCATTAAAAGCAAATCACACGAACTCCAAGTCATACACAAAACGGTATAGGATTAAAAAAAGAGGTGAAAGATTATACAAGATTGTGAACATTAGTCTATGGGGATTACTGAGGACCATCTCAGAGGCTGCTTATAGCAGTGACTAAAGAAAAGCATTTAATGATGCCCTATATGGTACATTCCGGGTCTCTGAGAAGCATTCCAACATATTGTCCCTAAATTGCTTTAGTGTCCTACTGCATTAGTCCTCTTAGAATTCCATAACAAAAGACCACAGTCTGGGTGGCTTAAACAACAAACAGTTATTTTTCTCACAGTACTAGAGGTCTAAAGTCTTGGATTAAGCTATCAGCAGGGTTGATTTATGATGAATCTTCTCTTCCTGGCTTATAGATGGTCACTTTCTTGCTATGTTCTCACATGGCCTTTTCTCTGTGCTGCTGTAAACAGAGTAACAGATCTCTGGTGTCTTTTTCCCTTCTTATAAGGATACTTATCCTTGGGGCACCTTGGTGGCTCATTTGGTTGAGCATCTGACTCTTGATTTTGGCTCAGGTCATGATCTCACAGTTCATGAGTTTGAGCCTGGCATGGGGCTCTGAACTGTCAGTGCAAAGCCTGGTTGGGATTCTCTCCTTCTTTCTCTCTTTCTCTGCCCCTCTCCTGCTCTCTCACTCTCTCTTAAAAATAAATAGTCAAAAACTAATGTGGGTACTCATCCTACAGGATTAAGATCTCACCTTTATGACCTTATTTAACTTTCATTACTCCCTAATGTCCCTACCTCTGAATGCAATCAATTTGAATGCAATCAATGCTTCAACAAGAAATGTGGGGGACACAGTTCAGGCTACGACTCAGTCTTTCACAATAAAAGGACAAGTTAGAGCAGTTCAGTCTGCTGCTACAGTCATAGCCATGCCCATGTACTGATTGACAATAGAAAGCACTTTCTATCCTCATTCTGGGTTTAGAGGCTGACATAATAGGAAAGGACTCTTGAGCTCTCCTTTTGCCTGAAATCAAGCCCAAGCAAGAAATCATATAAAATGTGTTTCAGAAACTTAAAGTATATTAGTGGAGAGTTCTCTCTACATGCTTCCCAAAGGGTTCAGACAACGTTTAAAGTCTGATTGTTTACATTTTATGGTGCATAATTCAGGTGAGATGATCACCTGAAGCTATCTTTTGGTCCTTAAGTTAGCCAATTTGATAACCTAGAAATTAATGTTGAAAGTCAGTCATGAAGGAATCTCCCAACAACTTCCACTCTTGTAAGAATTTTATAATGAAGCCAGCATGCAAAACAGAGGCAGCTCAGTGAAGCTGCTTGAAGTGAGAATGAGAGCATTTGGGTTTCTGGCCAAGGGCTTTAATAACATGAACTTATTGGCTTTGCTGGAGTTCAGGAAGGTCACTCAGTTCTGTCCTCTCAGAGTCACTCATTGCTGAACCTGAAATGAAGTCTTCTTTTCTCCTTTCTGCCTATTTGAATATATCAGATTAGCATCTTCATAGGCAAAGCCTCCTATAGGAATGCTTTCTCTCTGCTGAATTCCAAATGGAACATTTGCTATGAACTTGAACTGCATGTCTGGCATTTTATCCTGAAAGAACCATACTGCCTCATTCCCTCTGGCAATCTACAAAGAATTGGGTAAAATTCAAAGGCTACATAAATACTTCTAGGAAAGAATGCTGACTAGTAAGTGTTGGAGGTCTGGCCTACAGGACTTGAAGAGTGGGGTCTCATGAGACTTTGCAAAATCATGCAATTAAACGGGTAAAAATTCTCCTTCAGGATATAGTTCAACATTTTTAGATGACACATAGCCCATCACGATCTCATTTCTGTCTTAACGTTGCAGCCCATCTCCCTCCGTCAACTTGTGCACCGAACTTGACTCTTAGCATTTTGCTAAAATTACATTGCATTCTTTCACACCTCTATGCCTTTGAAGTAACTTTTCACTGCTTGAAAAGTACAAACTCCTGTTTAATTGGCAAACTCTGAGCAACCCTCCTGAATTCAGCTTACATGTCAACATCTCTAGGAGGCATTTCTTGGTTGACACTCCGTTACGTCCTTGGGTTAAATGAACAATGCTTGTTCTCCCATGAAAATGTCTTTCTACCTCTATTTTAGCACATAATGTTGTTTTGTGATTATTTGTTTGCTTGTCAATACCTCATTCCCAAATAAAATGATACATAGCTCTTTGAAGACAGGAATAATTCTATTTATGTTTTCATTCATAATTTTTAAAATTTCTTTTCTGGAACCATGGAGCTATTACTGTCACAGCTACAGTCCAAAAATTGGTACCAAGTTCTTAGTCAGCTCCTGAGCCAAATGAGAGCTATTCATGTCTGATTTCCTAAGGGAAGCCTGGTCATCCTTCCCTGAATGCTTGGTGCTTAGCCAGGGAGGGCCGTCTCGGGGATGGGAAGCCAATTTACCTCCCCACCCAATTCAGACACCTTCATTGGGAAGAGCAGACTGCACATGCACAATGTGCTACCGGACCTGGTCAGCACAGAAAGAACATTTTGAGGGAATACTACACCCCGCCTGCTTCCAACCACTTGACCAACAGCTGGAACCACATACCTGGGACCACTGAATTACTGCTGCCCTTATCTACTGATGAGAAGGGCAGGAAACACATCCTCGTTCCTACCTTTTAACTCCTAATAGAGTCTGTGGTACCAATAGGTGTTCAAGAGTGTCCTTAATGAAATCGTGCATTAAGGATAAATCTTTTTAAATTCTAATTTCCTGCAATTACAATAAAATGACATCATATCAGTTTCATTAGCCATGATAGTAAGTTATACCATGTAATTGTACAGAAATATGTCAATCAGGGCAATTTATTTGTCTCTTAAAAGAACAAGACCTTGCATGGGCTGCTAACAAAGCTTAATACATTATTCTGGCTTTTAAAGTGCTTACAATAAAGTTAAGGGTAGCCAATGCATGCTCAACTAGAATTATAACTTAAGTATAACAGTAGACATTTATTTATTTCTTAAATTGTACTAAGCCTTGTGCCATGCATGCAATAAATTAGATGTGACACTGTTATTGTCCTTAAGAATCTAACACTCCAGTCTGAGAGAAAAAGAAGACATAGGTAATTAAAGTATTGTTGGAAACATATGTTACAGAAGTATTATCCTTAAACTAAACAGTCAACTGTAATAAGAAGGAAAATATGTATATTTATATAAATTTATATATATATAAATATAATATATTAGATTATAATATAATATATAATATATATAATAATATTTATATAATATATAATATATATTTATATAATATATTTATATATTTATATAATATATATATAATATGTATCTTTAAACACCAATTCATCTAGCCTCAATCCAGATGGTTTGATCAATAATTAAATACTTTGTCTAGGCAACCAGCGGCAGATACAGTTCATCTTCAATGACATCTTCCATATTTAAAAGAACAACTTGAGGTTGCAGGGAAGAAAAAATAACTTTCTCTCTACTCTTCACAGTTCATAGCAGAAACCCCTGTAATAATAGATAAATAAGAGAAAAACAAACAAGTGTATTAACACATATAGGTCATATGTACAAGAGAGATACCCAGGGAAAAATGAGTAATTCTCAGAGGTGGCTTAGAACTTCAGCTTAGATGCTATCTTAAGCTAAAGACAAAAGAAAAAGATGTGGGAAGCCAGTTACAGGAAGCTTACTAGAAAAAGAAAAGTACACAAGTTTCATTATGCCAATTTAAGTTCCCACTTCTCCTTTAATAAGAGTTTCTTGTGATTTAGCTATTTTGCTATTCCTTGAAAGAATAGGAGACACCCTTACAAATGGAGATTTCCCTTATAAATGTAAATTTCTGTTACAAAAGAGCAACTTCTACTCTGTTTTCAGAGATTCTCCTGTGTCTGCTCTTTCTCACAATAATCAGCTCAAAATAATCCTTATTGCCAAAGAGACATATTTTGCAGCGCTACCTTTCAAGATTCTCTTACCAATAGAACTTTCTAAAATTCAACAACAGAAAGCCACAGCAACAATGACAACAACAACGAAAACAAACATACAGAGACTGAAAGTGGCCACCAGACAAAGATCACCAGGGGGTAACACACAGAACTTTAGACAGTTAGGTTTCTTCTTACAACCACAAAGAGCAGCACATGGTACAGGGAAGGGAATTATGATGCCTTTCAGTGAGGGGAGTAGGAGGGCTTGTCATGGATTCGAGCTTATATTATATGAGTGAGACAGTTCAAAGTTTATGTTACACGATTTGTGAGAGAAATCAAGGAAAAAAAGTTGCTCTAGACTGAGTGTTGCCAGGTGGTGGAGGGACAATTACATGATTGTATGTATCAATACTCGTAATTGAATAGACAAGATGAATGGAGTGGGACTAGATCTAAAACTGGTAGTCTAGCAGTCATTCATGTTGAGAAGAAAAAGGAAAGTTTCTGCATTTTGCACATTGTGCTTTTGTTTCTGTCTGTGCTCAGACATGATTACAAAGTGCTCTCTTTTGTTTTCTTCCATCAAGGCCACAGATAGATCTAATCTAGAGGTTTTCAACTATTGGCACTATTGACATCTTGGGCCAGTTAATTATTTGTCATGGGAGTACTCCTGTGCATTGTAAGGTATTTAGCAGCACTCTGGACTTGACCCATTCCAAGCCAGAACAACCTCTGCTCCCAGTCAATACAATCAAAAATATCTCCAGACCTTGCCAAATGTCCCCTGAGGACCATAGTCTCTGGTTGAGAACCTCTGAGCTAGTCTTGTGTATGTGTTGTGTGAATTTTTAAGTTAAACAGAGAATACCACAGCTATCAACTGATAAATGTCAGGGATTTTTTTTTCTCTTTCAAAAATAAACAACAACAACAACAGCAACAACAACAAAAGCATAATTACAGGTATATAGCAAGCAATCTGGCCTTGGGAAATCTTCTGGAACTCTGAGAGCACCCTTCTTATTCAAGATTATCTGGAGGGGTGCCTGGATGATTCAGTCAGTTCAGTGTCTGACTCTTGATTTTGTCTCGGGTCATCATCTCATGGTTCCTGAGTTTAAGCCCTATGTCAGGCTCTGTGCTGACAGTGCAGAGCCCACTTGGGACTCTCTCTCTCCCTCTCTCTCTGAGCCTCCCCCCCACCTTACATGGGTCTCTGTCTTTCTCTCTCTCTCTTAAAATAAAGAAACTTAAAAAAATATGGAAAAAATATAAAATGTTTCTTACATCAGGGCTATTAACTAATTAACAGTGGTTAAAGAAATCATTCAGGCAACCATAGTGCACAATAGTTTACAGTCATATAAAATAATATAATAAAAAATCTAAACAACCTGCAATATGATGCCATTTTTTTACCACTAGAAAAGAGATTGGACTACCCTCCAACCTCAGTAATTCAATGTTTAGCTCACTGCTTTCTAGGTTTCTCCGTTCTTGTGTTGTTTGTTCCCCTGTATCCCATAATATGCTTCTCTCACTTTGTAGCCAGCAATTTTTTTTTAAACTTTTAATTTTTTGCTTTTATTTCAGACAAAGAGAAAGAGAGACAGAGAGAGAATCTTAAGCAGGCTCCTAGCTCAGTGTCAAGCCCAACGCAGGACTCAACTCAATCCCACAACCCTGGGATCATGACTTGAACCAAAATCAAGAGTCCAAATCTCAACAGGCTCAACCCTGGGATCATGACTTGAACCAAAATCAAGAGTCTAAATCTCAACTGACTGAGCCACCCAGGTGCCCCTGTAGCCAACAATTCTTGTATGTTTCATGAGTGTCTATTGAATACATTTTCTTTTTTGTGTTAATACATTTTCTTGCATAAATGTACCATTTTTCTGTGTGAATATTTGACGTTTTTATTATCGTAAAACACAGTAACACGCAAATCTTAAATATGTAACTCAATAAATTTTACATGTTAGTAAAATTAGGTAAAATCAACTCAGATTAAGATCTAGACTACCTACAGCTCTACAAAGCATTCTTTCAGAATCCATATTTTCCCTTACACGTAACAGAAACATCACTACTATTCTTTGTACCACCATTGATACTGATTACCTGTTTTTGAACATCTCATCAAGGACTTACACAATAAATACTCTTTTGTTTCGGAATTATTACACTTAGAATGATGTCTTGTATGTGGACTGGTCTATCATTTATCAAATCTGTGTAGAATTTCATTTTAGAGATACACCACAATTTATGTCCTTCCTCTGTTGATGGAATTTTAGGTTGCTTATAGCTTGTTAGTATTGTAAGGGGTTATAAACATTCTTGATTAGATCTTTGGTTGGACACATGGGCTTATTTGTTCTTATATAACCCTAAGAATAGAATGATTGGTAACAAGATAATATTAATTTTATAATATATTTCTAAAATGTATTCTCCAAAAAATGTATTCCATAGAGGCAAGCCATTTATTATATGATGTTTCTAGTTGCTTCACATTCTTACCAATCTTGGATATTGCCCATTTTCTTTTTTTAAGTTGGGATATCAATTAGGTATTTTGTTTGCTTATGTTTTAAATCTAGCCATTCTAGCAGTTGCAAAATATTATCATATATATTCTATTTGAATATTGACTTTGTGGATTGCTTGTTTAAGCCTTCTGTCCATTTATTAAAATATGGTTGTCTGTATTTTTTATAGATTTGATATAATTTTTATATCAAATATTAGAAATTTACCTCTTTTGAATTCAAATCAAAACAACGAAATATCACCTGTGACCTGTTAGAGTGGCTTGTATAATAAAGATAAGAAATAATAAGTGTTGGCAAAGAAGTGGACTAAAGAGCTCTTATAAACTATTAATGGGAATGTAAATTGGTACAGCCACTATGGAAAATATTAAGGATGTTTCCTAAAAATTTAAAGTAGAAATGCCATATGATCTAGTAATTCAACTACTGGGTATTTACACAAAGAAAATGAAAACAGTAATTTAAAAATATATGCATCCCATCTTAATTATAGTATTATTTACAATAACCAAGATATAGAAGCAATCCAAGTGTCCGTTGATAGATGAATATGGTATGTAAGTCTATGATATATACAATAGAATATAGATAGAAGATATGGTATATATATATATATACAATGGAATATTAACCTTAAAAAAAAGAATGAAACCTTGGCATTTGACCCAACATGGATGGACCAAAACGGTGTTATGCTAAGTAAACTAAGTCAGAAAAAGACAAATACTATACAATTTTCCTTACATGTGGGATCTAAAATCCAAAATAAATGAACAAACAAGCAAACAAAAACAGAAGTGGATCATAAATACAGAGAACAAACTGGTGGTTGCCAGAGGGGAAGTGGTTGGGAGAATGGGTGATGCGTATAAAGAGGTACAAACTTCCAGTTATAAAATAAGTAAGTCACAGACATGAAAAGTACCACATAGGGAATATAGCCAATAATATGATAAGATTATATAGTGACAAATAGTGACTACACTTATCCTGGTGAGCACTGAGTAATGTATGTAATTGTCAAGTTACTGTGTACACCTGAAACTAATATAATATTGTATGTCAACTATTTAATAATAATAATAATAATATTGGAATGATTATAGCTGTAAATCACAGAAGTATTTTAGTAAAGCACACCAAAATATGCTTAGTTTAGCAAAATAATTATAATCCATTTGAATAAATGTTAAGGTATTGCATTTTTTTCTTTTTAAATTTTTATTTAAATTCCAGTTAGTTAACATACAGTGCAATATTGGTTTCAGGAGCAGAATTCAGTGATTCATCCCTTACCTACAATGCTCAGTGCTCATCACAAGTACCCTCCTTAACACCCATCACCCATCTACTGATCCCCTGCCCACCTCCCTCTATGAACCCTCAGTTTTTTCTCTATCTTTAAGACACTCTTATAGTTTATTACCCTCTCTCTTTTTCTTTTTCTCCCCCATTCTATTCATTGTTTTTTTAAATTGCATATACGAGTGAAATCATATGATATTTGTCTTCTTTTCACTGACTTATTTTGCTTAGTATAATACACCGTAGCTCTATCCGTGTTCCTCCAAATGGCAAGATTTCATTCTTTTTGGTTACTGAGTAACATTCCATTGTGTGTATATATACCACATCTTCTTTATTCATTCATCAGTTGATGGATATTTGGGCTCTTTCCATAGTTTGGCTATTGTTGATAATGCTGCTATAAACATTGGAGTGCATGTATTCCTCCTAATCTGTATTCTTATACCTTTTGGGTAAATACCTAGTAGTGCAATTACTGGGTCATAGGGTAGTTCTATTTTTAACTTTTTGAGGAACCTTCATTCTGTTTTCCAGAGTGCCTGCACCAGTTTGCATTCCCACCAACAGTGCAAGAGGGTTCCTCTTTCTCCACATCCTCACCAAGACCTATTGTTTCTTGTGTTGTTAATTTTAGCTATTCTGACAGGTGTGAGGCGGTGTCTCATAGTGGTTTTTATTCGTATTTTACTGATGATGAGTGATATTGAGCGTCTTTTCATTGTCTGTTAGCCATCTGGATGTCTTCTTTGGAAATATGTCTATTCACGTCTTCTGTGCATTTCTTCACTGGAGTATTTGTGTTTTGGGCATTGAGTTTGATAAGTTCTTTTTAGATTTTGCATACTAACACTTTATTGTATATGTCATTTGCAAATATCTTGTCGCACTCCATAGGCTGCCTTTTAGTTTTGTTGATGGTTTCCTGTCTCACATTTAAGTCTTTCATCCATTTGAAATTATATGGTGTAAGAAAGTGGTGCAGTTTCATTCTTCTGCATGTTGCTGTCCAGTTTCCCAACACCATTTTCTGAAGAGACTGCCTTTTTTCCATTGGATATTCTTTCCTACTTTGTGAAAGATCAGTTGGCCATACCTTTGTGGGTCCATTTCTAGGTCCTGTCTTCTGTTCCATTGATCTATCTGTCTGTTTTTGTACCAGTACCACACTGTCTTGATGACTACAGCTTTAAAGTATAGCTGAACTCTGGAATTGTGATGCCTCCAGTTCTGCTTTTCTTTTTCAGGATTGCTTTTACTATTCAGGGTCTTCTGTGGTTCCATACAAATTTTAAGATTGTTTGTTCTAGCTCTGTGAAAAATTCTGGTGGTACTTTGATAGGGATTGCATTAAATATGTGGATGGCTTTGGGTAGTATAGATAGCTTTATGATGTTTCTCCTTCTAATCCATTAGCATGGAATATATTCATATATCTTTGTGTCTTCCTTAATTTCTTTAATCAGTGTTTTATAGTTTTAGAGTAGTTATTTTACCCCTTTGTTTGGGTTTATTCCTTTAGTCTACTTATTAAAAGAAGCTAGATCCAAAAAAATAACAGTAAATATATATGGAGCTAATGCTTTGCAGAACTCTATGATCAGTAGACTTGGTGCATGTTAGTGGTTTGTGCCGGTGTTATGGGAGAGGGGCATGGTGCGCTGATTCTCAGGTAGAGATGGGTCTTCAGACCACATCGGGGTGTGCTCGTGTAGCCGCTCCAATATCCATTTGATGGCGCTGTTTAGCTCATCAAGGTTGGTCCCTGCTGGTGGGCAAGGGGTGAAAATGGCTGCACCCCGATCTCATGTCTCTGGAGGAAGGAATTTGTGCCCGCCACTCCTTAGGAAGCCCTCACAGATGAGCGAACAAGCATCCCTCCTGTGTCCCTGGCTTCTGTCAGATCCCTGCCTGCACCCTGTCTGTGTCTGAGCTGTCAGCCTGCCAGCTGGCACAGCTCTCCCATGTTTTATCTCTGGTGCAGCAGTGTTTCAAAAGTCAAAACTTCAGAGACTCTTGCAGTGTGGCCCCATGCTTATCATCTAGGGGGAAGGTTTTGCTGTGCTGTGGTGGTGCTGGCTTATCCCTGAAAACACTCATGTGATCATAGAGCAGTTCGAGTTTATGGTAAATCAATGCACAAAGCCAGCAACTAGGTTTGCCGCCCTCAACCTGTGTCTTTGTTCCTATGCTGGTGATGGGGGCAGCTCAATAGTGCCCACCAGGTTTCCTGCTCCTGGATACGCCATATCACCTCTACCAAGTGCCCTCCAAACAGTGGAATTGCTTCTCTTCCTATGACCTGGGGGATCCTCAGACCGGTTGCATGATCCCAGGGCACCACCTTCCTTCCTTGCCTGAGCACCACCACCACCAGGTGCTGACTTCTGAAACTTCAGACTCTCCATTCTGCTGTTTATAAAAAACTTACAGTATTTAAACCCTCGCCTTTCTCCCAGTTGGTTTTGAGGAAGATTTTTTTCCTGTGAATTCCCTTGTGTGAGTTTTCCCTCTTTTTCACTCTTTCTCTTTTTTTCCCCTCTCTCAGTGGTAAGGGCTCCCTCCCCTCTGCAATGCTCTTTTCTCCACTACATCAACTCTCCTCTTTTGCTACCTTCCACAAGGTGGTCATTTTTTTCTGCTTGTAGATGTGCAACTTTGTTCTCTCAGTCCTCAGATTAATTTCTTGGGAGTTCGGAATGATTTGATATTTATCTAGCTGTGTTCAAGCTTAGGGTCATCCTATTCTCATGCCATCATAACCCCCCCCCCCCAAGGGTATTGCATTCTTTCAAAAAGGTGAAAAGACATCTTATTTATTTATTTATTTATTTATTTATTTACTAGTGTAAAATAAAGATATTTGGTTTAGTTATGACTAAAAAAAATAAGGGACTTTTCTTGATACATATATTATCAATATAGATATATTTTTTGGTTTACCTTTTCAATTTCCTCACGGTGTCTTTGATGAACAAAAGTTTCAATCTAGGGGTGCCTGGATGGTTCAGTTGGTTGAGCGTCCAACTTTTGATTTTGGCTCAGGTCATGATCTCCCTGTTCGTGGGATCGAGCCCCAAGTCAGGATCTGTGCTGACAATGCTGAGTCTGTTTGGGATTCTCTCCCTCTATCTCTGCCCCTCCCCTGCCTTGCTCACTCTCCATCTCAAAATATATAGACATTTTTTTTTTAATTTAAAATAGTGCCATTCATAAACATTTTATTTATTTATTTATGTACTTATTTATTTTCGCTTAACTATGTATTGTGAACATATTCCCATGCCATGAGATATTGTTCTACAATATGATTTTTTAATGATTCATTAGCATTCCGTTGTATTTTTATCCATAAAACAAAACTCTGATGAACATTTATTTCCACATTCTCTTTTTGTTTTGTATTGTTTTGTTTTGTATTTTTAATATTATTTAAATCCAAGCTAGTTAACATATAGTTAACATATAGTGTTTCAGGAGTAGAATTTAGTGATTCATCATTTACATATAACACTTGGTGCCCATCCCAACAAGTGCTCTCCTTAATGCCAATCACCCATTTATCCCACCCCCCACCCAGCACCCCTCCAGCAACCCTCAGTTTGTTCTCAGTGTTTAAGAGTCTCTTATGGTTTGCCTCCCTTGGTGTTTTTATCTTATTTTTCCTTCCTTTCTCCTATGTTCATCTGTTTTGTTTCTTAAATTCCACATATGAGTGAAATCATAGGATATTTATCTTTCTGTGACTGATATTTGATGATTAGTGTTACTTGTGTCTGGTTGAACAAATCATTTCACTAAGCACATGGATAGAAATTTTATTTTTTTAACCTGTCATATTTACTTGTATAATCAATGTGGGATTGATTTTGTATGGAGTATGAGGGAGGCTAGAATTAAGATTCTTTTTTCTTTCTTTCTCTCTCTTTGTTTTGTTTTTGTTTGTTTGTTTGTTTGTTTTGATAGCCAGTTGACCTTGCACAATTTTTTGGAAAGAATATTCTTTTCTCGTGACATTGCGATGGTGACTTGGTTGTATAGCAAATGACTGCATGTGTACAAGTTCAATTTCTTGATTTCTAATGTCTATTTTCTTCCATTGTTTTATTTATCCAATATTTTATCAATACTATAATTTTTAGTGTAATTTTATAATAAGTCTTGAAATCTAGTAGCCTAAGACTTACAGTTTTAATTTTCTACCAAACTTCATTGGCTAATACTTAGGGTAGACATTTCCATATGAATTTTGGAATCAATTGTCAATTGGTGGGGAAAAAAATCTGGGATTTCTATAAAGAATTGTGATGAAGCTATAGATTAATTTTTTGGAGTTTGAAAACCTAATAACATTTAGAATTACAATCTAGAAACATGACTTTCTTTTCTATTAAGTTACTTGGAGACGATTCTCAGCAATGTTTTCTAGTTTCTATGAGAAATTCTTTCATATGTACTTTCTGTTTTCTTGATGCCTTTGTGTAAGATATTTTTTAAATTTCACTTTTAATTGTACTGCTGATACAGAGAGATGCAATTGAGCTTTGTATATTGAACTTATTTGTATATTAGCTCTTTGTTAAACTCATTTATTATATCAAATAATTTATGTGAATATTTTCAGGGGGACAGATGTTTTATGTATGTAATTATATCATCTACAATAATGACAATTTCCTTTTTTATCATACCACACTTTATAATTTTTCTTTTGCTTTTTGTAATTATATTGCACTTACCAGTGTCTCATAAAGCATTGAATACAAGTATTTATAGGAATAGTCTTGCCTTGCTACTATGAAAATGGTAGTTAATATTTTTCTATACCTATAATTTTTTTTCTCTACATTATTTTCTTTATACCTTATCAAATTTAAGATCTCCTCACTTATTCCTAAGTTGATAAAAATTATTAGAAATGCAGTAACAGATTTTATCAAAGTGTTCTATGCATCTGTTGAAATACTCATATCATTTATCTCTTTTCTCTTCCACATTTTTACATTTAATTGCTTAATATTCCAATGTTAAACCACCTTGCAATCTTGATAATAGTTTCCTCTAGGTAATAGGATCTCTTTTTTAATATATTGTTACATCAAAATAGCTCACATTTGAAATTGTCTTTGCATTTATTTTCCTCTAGGTAATAGGATCTCTTTTTAATATATTGTTGCATCAAAATAGCTCACATTTGAAATTGTCTTTGCATTTATTTTCATAGGGGATAAAGGTTTATCTTTTTTCCTTTCTGTAATGTCTTTGTAAGATTTTGGTATCAAGGTTATGCTAGTCTCATAAGTAAATTTAAACAGTATGTCTTTCTACAGAGTTTTTGATAGATTTAAATTATTTCCTACCTGAATTTTGAAAAAAAAATACCAGTGTAATTATTTATTTCAGAATGGGGAATATCTTAGTTCTGGGATCAACTTATTTTAAAATTTTTAAAAGATATAGATTTTTATATTTCTTTGTGTGTGTGTTTTCTTTTAATTTGTGATCAGGGAATTTCATAAAAATCATCGTCAAATATATTAACATAATGTTGGAGGATCTGTAGTGATGTTATTTCATTCTACTATAGGTAATTTCATGTTTCTCTATTTTTTTTCTTTGATGAGGTTTGCTTAGGATTCATGGGTTTCAATTCCCCCCCCCAAAGGACCAATTTTAGCTTTATCCATTTTCTTTATTTACCTGTTATATATTTTATTGATTTCTTGTCTTACCTTTATGATTTTCTTTCTGTGGATTTAATTTGTTGTTCTCTTTTGGCTCTTGATATAGAAATTTAGGCTGTTGGTTATTTTTAACTTTTATTATTTTCTAATACAAGCATTTGGAGATATATATTTTGCTTTCAATATTGCTTTAACTTCATATTAAATACCTTGTGTTAGTTATAATTTGATTATTATACAGTTGAAAATATTTTCTAATCATCCTTGTGATTTTGTCATGTTTTTAATTATCATTTTAGAGAGAGAGAGCATGCTAAAGGGGGAGTGGGGCAAAGGGAGAGAGAGAGAATCTTAAGCAGGCTGCACACTTAGCATGGAGCCCGACATGGGGCTCAATCCTACCACTCTGACCCTAGGATTCATGACCTGAGCTGAAATCGAGAGTAGGATGCTTAACCAAATGAGCCACAGAGGCACCCCATGATTTTGTCTTTAACCAAGAGATTTAGATGTGTACTGACAATTTCAACCACACTGAGGATTTACTAGTTTTAGTTGTTTTTTTTTTTTTACATTTTTTCATTGTGATAAATTACATATTTAACCAATTTAACAAAACTAAGCACATTTCAATGGCATTCAGTATTTCCAAAATATTGTGCAACATTTAGCAGTATGTAGTTTCAGAAAATTGTTTTCCAAAGGAATCCATTAAACATTCATTCCATGTTCACACCACCCCCAGCCAGTGGAAAACACTAATCTCTCTAGCTCCATCAATTTTCCTATTTAGTATATTTCGTATAATGGAATCATAAATTTGTGGTCTTTTGTGTCTGGCTTCTTTTACTAAGCATAATATTTTCAAGCATAATCCATGCTGGAACATGTATCAGAACTTCATTTCTATGACTGAATAATATTGTTTGGTATGAATAGACCAAATTTTTTTTCTGTAAACATAGCAGCTGATGGATATTTGGATTGTGTTTGGTTTTGTAAATTTTGGCTTTGTGAGTAGTATTTATATGAACATTCATGTATGTATAAGTTTTTGAGTACAGGTTTCCAATTCGTTCCAGTACATACATAAGAGTGCACTTCCACTTAAAAAGTATTTATTTAAATTACTGAGGAGATAACAGACACTTTCAACAGGCTATACCATTTTATATTTGCATTAGCAATGTGCAAAATTTCTGATTTCTCCACATCCTCGCCAGCATGTGTTACCCCCCATTTTTTGTTTTGTTTTGTTTTGTTTTTAATCTCGCCATCCTAGTGAGTCTGAAATGGTACTTGCTATAGTTTTTATTTGTATTTCCCTAGTGACTAATGACATTGACCATCTGTTCATGTGGATACTGACTAGCATTTGTAGATCTTCTTTGGAGAAATGTCTATTCAAGAACTTTGGATATTTCTGAATTGGATTGTTTGACTTGTTTTTGTTGAATTGTAGGAGTTACTCACATATTCTGGATACCTTATGCTTATCAGATACATGATTTGCAAATGTTTCCTCCCACTCTGTAGCCTTTTTTCTCTTTCTCTTGATAGTGTTTTGTTGAGCAAAAATTTAATTTTGATTAAGTACAATTTATGTATTTCGTTTCTATTATTGTTCATGCTCTTGGTGTCACATGTAATTAACTAGATCCAAGGTCATGAAGATTTAATCTTGTGTTTTGTCATTGAGGGTTTTATATATTTTGTGTATTAAATTTAGGTCTTTGATACATTTTGAGTTAGTTTTGGGTATGGAGTAATGTATCAGTCCAAATTATTTTGTATATGGCTTTATTTCTAGTCTGTCAGATGTATTCCCTTGATCTATATTTATAGCCTATGACATTACAACACTATTCTAAATACTGTAGATTTTTTACTAAGGTTGGACATCGAGAAGTGTGGGTTTTCCAATTTTATAAATATTCTCCAAGGTTTTTTGGGCTATTCTTGTCCCTTTAAAATCCATATGAGGGGTGCTTGATCTGTTAAGTGCCAGATTCTTGATTTTGGCTCAGGTCATAATCTCACAGTCATAAGATCAAGCCCCAGATTGAGCTCCACACTGGGAGTGAAGCTTTCTTAAGATTCTCTCTCTCCCTCTCCCTGTGCTCCTCCCTCCCTAAAATAAAGTAATAATAATAAATAAAATAAAATCCATATAAAGTTTAGAAGCAGCTTTTCCATTCCTGCCTCCCTTTCAGGAAATTCTGTTAGATTTGAATAGATATATTGAAACTGGAGATCACTTTGGGAGTATTGTCATTTGACAAGATAAATTTTCCCAATCCATGAACATGTGGTATATTCTATTTATTTGAGTCTAATTTCTTTTTTTAATTTTTTTACATTTATTTATTTGAGAAAGAGAGAGAGAGAGAGACAGAGAGAGAGAACAAAGACAGAGACAGAGCATAAGTGGGAGAGGGACAGAGAGAGAAGGAGGCACAGAATCCAAAGCAGGCTCCAGGTTCTGAGTTGTCAGCACAGAGCCCAGTGCAGGGCTCAAACTCAGGAACTGTGAGATCATGACTTGAGCCAAATTCAGACGCTTAACCAAGTGAGCCACCCAGGTGCCCCGTGTCTAATTTCTTTCAGCAACGTTTTGTGTAATTTTTGGTGTACAACCCTTATACTTTGGTAAAATTGATTTCCAGTATTTATTTTATTTGTTTAATGTTTATTTATTTATTTTTGAGACAGAGGGACAGTGAGGGGGAGGGGCAGAGAGAAAGAGGGGAGACAGAAAATCCCAAACAGGATTTTGGGAGCCAGATTTGGGGCTTGAACTCAGGAGTCATGAGATTATGACCTGAGCAGAAACCAAGAGTCAGACGCTCAACTGACTGAACCACCTAGGTGCCCAAATTTCCAAGTATTTTATTATCTTGATGTTGCCATAGATAAAACTGTTTTATTAATTGCATTTTCAGATGGTCCACTACTAGTGTTTAGAAATACTATGATTTTGTGCAGGGATCTTGTACTGTGCAAATCTGCTGATTTATTTCTTTAGCTCTACTGGGATTAGGAGTAGGCTGGAAGGACAATGTGGAGCCAAAGAGGATTACTCACAAGCCTTAAAATGTAATTAAATTTGCCTTACTGGGTTTGAGACTTGCTTGGGACTGTATGACACCTTTCTTCCAATTTCTTCCTTTTGGAATGAGAATGTCTATCAGATGTGTCTCAGAATTGTATCTTGGAAGCAGATACCTTGTTGTCTAGTTTTACAGATTCATAGATGGAAAGGAATGTTCGTGCCAAATAAATTATACCTGAAATCTTATGCATACCTGATTTAGAAGATATTAAGAAAATCTTCGGCAATTTAGAGTTGATGCTGGATTGTGTTAACATACATGAAAGCTCTGACCTTCAACCCAAAGTTGGAAAATACACTGTGATCTGCCTGAACATGCTTGTTTCTCAAAGGTACTAGACCTTCTTCTTCCTGTGTATACATTTCCAAAGTGTGATAAAATAGACTTGTTAGTTCATCAAAAAATAGGTTTGCAGAAATGATGAAATAGAGGGTCTGCAGTCCACTTACACTACATCCAAAACACTGAAAAAAAAGAGGGGGTATCTTTAGATAATGCCTGAAATAAGAACTAAAACACAGAGAGCAAAAAGCTATTCAAAACACAAAACCAAGGCAAACTTGCATTCAGAAAAAGTGAAATCTTACGTTACTCACAGTTTGCCACAACAAATGGATCAATCTGATAACAACTGAGGCTCAAACACGGACTTTGACAGTAATTGGCCACTGAAAACATGGTAAGTAATTACACTCTATGTTATATATCCATTGGCCACTCACAGCATATTTTTGCTCTCTTTAAAATACATTTTCACTTCTCCGGGGTACATCATGTTTTCAGTATAATGGACATTCAAACTGAGATGGAATGGTGTTGGGGGTTTCATGATATTTGAGGGGGAGAAAATGCACCCCTAGGAAATCATGACAGGATAATGTGTGGGAGTTCGGTGGTTTTGAAAGGTGAAATTATAGAGAGGACTTCCATTGTCCGTGGTCGTGTTTGGGTAAGAACTATCGATATGAATTAGGAGTGCCAACCCTGTATATTTTCATATGCATTTGTTTTTGACAAAACTTGAATTTACTACCATGCTTAACAATTGCTTATCTCACTATTTTCTTTTTGCATCCAAACCCCAAGGAAGAAAATCCTTTAAACGATGTTGTTTATAATTTTCAAAGCTTAGACAAAATAAACATTTTTAGAAATGGACATAAATAGTTTAAAATACATGTGAAATCTAAAATAAAATAAAAAGTAAAAGATATTTAAAATCTAACAAGGATAATAACCATTAGAGAAATTGACTCTATAATAAAAAAACTTCTACAGTAAAAGTTACCAGATTGAAATGATTATACATGAATTTTACAATAAGAATGTATAACTCCTTTTGGGGCACCTGGGTGGCTCAGTCGGTTAAGCGTCTGACTTTGGCTCAGGTCATGATCTCATGGTTCATGAGTTTGAGCCCTGCGTTGGGTTCTGTGCCAACAGCTCAGAGCCTAGAGCTGCTTCAGATTTGGTGTCTCCCTCTCTCTCTGTCCTTCCTCTGCTTGTGCTCTGTCTCTCTCTCTCTCTCTTTCTCAAAAATAAATGAAAATTTAAAAAAAATTAAAAAGAATGTATAACCCCTTTTAAAAAACGCAGAAGACAGATATAGGAAAACTATCTACCTTATCATATGAAATTGGTATAACCTTGATGTTGAAACTAGGTAAAATTCAATTGAGCTTCTAGTCATGATGAAATAAACACTACCAGATTTATTCTACTGTACAAAAAGCAATTAAAAAACAGACAAAAATTGGGGCACCCATTTTCAGACAGTAGGTAATAAGCAGGACTAATCCTTGAGAGAAGAAAACACTGAGGTTGGCAACATATTGACTCAAGCTGTCCACCTAGGGGCAATTTCTGCACAATGGTGAAGAGAAATTGAGCCTAAGAAGAACAAGGTAGTCTTAGGGAGATTAGTGGGCAGACATAGCATTTGGAGCTATTGACATGGATGAAATTTGAGGGGCAGAGTGCTGAGTAGGAGGGAGATGGACATAGGAAGAGCCCTGGGAGTCTGTGTGTATGTCCCTCATGGTTCCTTGATCAAGGGCTCAGGCAAATGTGCTCTACAAGGTTCCACTTACCTAGGCAAAGTGTAGCTTCTAAGGAGTTGAGAGCGGAATAGAGATTGCAAACGTCTGCACACTCAGAGATATTGGGATTTAAGCCAAGCCAAGGTGGAGACAGGTTCAAATGCATTTCCAGCATCAGTTGAACATCAAGAAAGGTAAAGGAACATGGTCTTCAGGAAGTGTTATGCCCTAGGAATAAGGGAACACTGAAAGCGTCCAGACCTACCAAGGAAAATAACAAAGCCTACGTGGTCAAGATAATCTATGAATTACTTCTTTCCTATCAGAACAAAATACAACAAAATGTGTATATACACAAAATACTCAATTTTTGTATCCCACTAAGAAATTTATGTGACTTTGGTTAAAATACATCACTAAAGTAGCACAAGGTTTGGAAAAATAATAAAGGAATTTGTCCTGTTGTCACATTCTCATATTTAAAGACAGAGGTAGTTGTTGGTAGCATTGCATAATGGCTCCAAATGATTCTCATCCCCTAGTGCTCATCTGCTTGTGTGATCTCACTCCCTGAGTGTGAACTGGACCCAGTGACTTGTTTCTAATGAATATGATCATTTCCAAGATTAGGTTATAAATGATGATAACTTCATCTCTTTTTCTGTGTCTCTCTCTTTCTCTGTCTGACTGTCCCTCTCTTTTCTGTGCTGTGTCTCTTTGGCTTACCCCCTTAAGAGAACAAACTGTCACGTTTGAGAGGTTGACATGGCAAATGCTGAGGGAATTCGAATGAGATCTTTGGCCAATAATGCATGAAGAAGGAGGCTTGTGGTCCAACACCCTGCAAGGATCTGAAACCAGCCTATAACCATGTGAGTAAGCTTGGAAGTGGATCCTTCCACCATCTGGCTTTGATGTTACAAGCAGGCTGGGTCCAAAGACCCAGAGGAGATTCCCACAGGACAAGCCAAGAGGGTACTTGGCTTCACACAGGAGGGAAATCAAACCCAAGCTGAAGAATGTGAAGACAGAGTTCATTAAATAGCATTAGTGACAGGTAGGAATAGCAGACCGAGTGTCTGGGAGACGCAGAAGGGAAGAGAATGAGTCTGGCCATTGCTTAAGACTAGGAGCTTATGTTGGAGAGGGCTCTAGAGTCCACCTTCCTTTAGGATCCAGGATAGAATCCAATCAAAAGCAGGTGACAGGTGAACAATAGGTATGATTCCATAAATCACTGAAGGTTGGGGGTACTGATGCCAGTGTCAGCTGAGGTTTGTTCCAAACGAATGTCCTGGAACGTGTTTGGGATCCATCTCTTCTCAGATGTTATCAGGTATTTGGCTCTTGGGACCAAACTCAGAGAATGATTCACTTTCTTGCTTCCCCCTTGAAACAGGAACATCGCTTTTATGGCTGATTCAGAGGCAGAAGGTGGAACATGAATAAGTAGGGCCCAGTAGAAAAAGAGCAGAGAGAGAGATTTTTTAAAAATGGAGTCCCTTTAGCTTCCCTACCTCATTGAGATGACTCCAGCCCTCAGTGACAAATTCACAAAGCTTCCTGGGCAACTGTGAAGCAACGGGACTATCCAAGATATGTCCGGGTGTGTTATCCACAGGAGCTGTGAGGTAATAAAGATGTATTATTTTAAAATGCTAAGTTTTGGAGCAATTTGTTAGGCCAAAATAAATAATTAATACAGGTATACGGTATTAATTTTAAATATACTATAATTAATTAAGTCTGTTGCTTATAATTAGGAGTGTTTTTTGCAATTGTTTGAGCACTTTAACATAATAGCTATACAAAGAGTTATAGACAATAAAATGTAATATTAAATGGAAAGGAATAAAAATATTCAAGTAACCAAAAGATTGAAACATTAACAAGAAAACGAGAATGCATTGGTCAAAGCCTTGGCAGGAGGCAGGATGCTTTGGCTTTGTCTGGTCTGCTGCAGCCCAGCCAGGCCCTGAGACTTGGAGCATCCAGGAGGCTGGACTCTGCCTTGGGGACCCCTTCCCGGGCTGGAGACTTGGAGACTCTGGTCTGCACTGATGCCTGGCCTTGGAATCATTCCTGCCCTCGCACCCAGACTGAGGACTTTCTGTCCTTTGGAGTGAATTGTAATCAATTAAGGATCCTTTATCGGTCCAGAGTTAGAAGTGAGAGGGGCACCTGGGTGACTCAGTCGGTTAAGTGTCTGACTTTGACTCAGGTCATGATCTCACAGTTTGTGAGTTCTGAGCCCTGCGTCAGGCTCTGTGCTGACAGCTCAGAGCATGGAGCCTGGTTTGGATTCTGTGTCCCCCTCTCTCTCCGTGCTTCCCCCACTTGTACTATCTCTCCCTCAAAAATAAATAAATAAACATTAAAAAAAATTGAGAATTCAGATATGTGAGGCCACCGTTACTACTTTGAGCACACCAGAATGGGAGAAGGGATTTATTAGGAGTGAAAAAGAAGAGCTTGGTAAAAGTCAAAGAAAATAATGACCAAGATCCCTTCTACCAAATGCAAAGTCTACTCTGTTGAGAAGTCCAAGGATAGCTCTAAAAATAAACGGAGCACCAAGCAGTCCCGCCAGAAGGATTGGAACAAGGATAAAAGAGGCGCAGCGTTTGCAGTGGTGGCCACGGCATCAGGTCTCATCCAGCTCTGCCTGCAGCTGGGACATCAGCTCCGGCCCTGGCTCCCTCTCCAGCTCTTCCTCCCTGGGCGCTGGGCAAGTCCAGCACATCCCGCAGCCACCCTGGTTCTCCCAGGACTTCTTGGTGTAGGCGGGACAACAGGCGAGGTTCACGCTCCAAGTCGCATCACCCAAAAGAATAGGAAAAGGTGGAGCCTTACCTCCAACCTCACCAAAGAGCACATTGGGAGGCTCACCAGGAATGCGACCGAAGATCACGTCAGGGGGATATTCTCCACCTACGGGAAAATTGGTTGTACAAAGGATGCACCCCGTCTGTGTAACGGCTGTGTAGACAGGGAGTTTGAGAATCCGCATGAAGCCAAGAAGGCACGGAAGCCCCGGATGCAAGACGAATCTATGGCTAGGAGATAAACTACCCCCTTCTCCCCCGTGCTGCCCCCCTGGCTTAGTCTACCCCCAAGGCAATTCGGCCTTCCAGGGAGAGTGCTGCCACCACCTCCGCTGTGGCCTCAGGCCTCCTCTCCCCATGGAACAGGATCAGGTGGCGCTCCCTGGTGCAGGCCTCTGAGCACCTGCGACCTTGCCCTCACCTCACAGGCCACCGCCACGTGAACAGCTCGACTGCTCCCGGTAAGCATGGCCGTCGAGCCCCTCCGCCCCCCACCTCCTAGTTTACATACATCCCATCCATCTCAGTTTTGTTACCTTCCTAATGGAAGAAGGATCCACTCAGGGCAAAGCTCCAGCTGCAGAAGCAGTGGTGCTTGGTGTGGTGCCTGGAAAGATGGTCTCCAGTTTTCTGGCTAGAAAGGTTCCCTGCTTCCAGATCCTGAGAGTGAGTTTTGTGGCAAAGCCAGCAGGGATGAGCAGGACTCCAGGTGGCAGTGCAGCCCCAGCCTACAAGCACGTTTTTCCATTGCACAGATGACCTGGGCCAGTGGGAGGCCTGTGGAACCTTCAGGAAAGGGTGCACTTTTCACAGCTGCTGTTCCTGTTAGCTCCAGCCTGCTGCCCTACTTGGGTCCCCTTCTGACCTCCAGGGTCAAACGCCCGGAGTTAATTGCTATGAGTGGTTCTGTATTTACACGTGTCCATGTGCAGCCCCCCACCCCACCCCACCCCACCCCACCCCACTCTCTCTTTCTCTCTCTAAACGGTGAGCAAGCTGAGAGCTCTGTCTGTAGGGTCATCTCAACGTTCCTGTCACTGCTGTTACTCGTGGTCTTAAGGCTTTTATTGTGCAGTAGACATTTTCTGTCTTGAGTTTTTGGATCTTGGCAACATGTTAGATCATGTTGTGTTTGTACTTTGTTGGGTAGAGTGAAAGATTGTGTTGAATAAACCTACGATTAGAATGGAAAAGAAAAACAAAACAAAAACAAAAACACACAAGACTCCACAGGAATAACAACTAAAAGAAGAGCAGCAAAACAGATGGAAACAGGAGAAAATGGAAGGATGGTAGACTGAAACATCTCACAATTGCATGAAAATCTTAAAAATCTTTTAATTAAAGATAAATATTGTAAGATCAAAACCAAAGACCAAATATATCTCTGTCTTTAAATGGGTTGCAAATGAAATGCTGGAAAATGATATAAAATGCAGACACCCAGCTTAAAGCAGTGAATTCAGACAAAACACATTCTGAGACAAGGAATGTTGCCAAAGATAAATTGGAACACTGCATTATGAAAGTGGGTCAATTTCACAACAAAGTATGACAATCCTAAATATGTCTGTACTTAATAGCAGAGCTTCAAGCTATCTGAAGCACAGAAAAAAAAGGAAACAAAACAGCAACAAAAACTTATACAGCAATCGAAGATTTAAACAAATCCATAATTATAATTGGAAATTCTAGTATTTCACACCTCCCAACACTTGATAGGCAGAGCACAAGAATAAAGAGAGATGTGAATAATACTATAGGCCAACTTAACTAATTGATATTTACAGACATTACACTCAGTAACCGACAAATTATGTTGTATTCAAGGGCACTGGGAGTCCTCCCGAATGCAGATAACATATATTTAGTACATTTGAAACTTAAGAAATAATACAGGTATGTTCTTGACCAGCGTGGAATAAAATTGGCAATTTATAGGAATAACGTATCCGGAAATCTCTGAACTATCCAGAAATTGTTTGTAAATTAAACATGCACAGATATTCGATTTCGAAGGAAGAAATCACAAGGGAAATTAGGAAATATTTTGAACTGGATGATAATGAAACTAGAACATTACTGAATTTGTAGAAAGAAGCAATAACAGAACTCAGATTTCAACTGGCCTGATAGAAATTTTAATCTTCAGTGTGAGGTGAATTTATTCCTTCTCCTCTTGCCATCTGTTCTCCTAGTTTCCTTCTCCTTTGCTTCCTGAACTTGTTGCCTCTGAAAACCATCAGATGGGGCCAAGTGAGGTAACCTCACTTGAGGGAAGAGACGGGGAGTGGAGATTATGGCCAAAGGCAGGCTTGAGAACGTAAGGAGGAGGCCAGTAATGAGGGTGTGCAGTCTGGCTGGTAATACATGGCACAGTGATGTATGTGCTGATTTCCGAGTTGGTTAGATCTCTCTCCTCATTGGGGAAGAAGCATCTCTTATATGGGTCAGAACCCAAGTGGAATAGTAAGGGTGTCTCTTATAATAAGGGTGTCCTGGAGCCCAGGAAGCCAATGGCAGTAGGTAGAGACTGGTTTCTATACAAAGAAACTACAAACAAGTGAGTATGTTAAGGATAATGGGATCCAGTCTTCTCAATATTGAGCAATGAAATTAAAGATATGGAAAGTAAAAGAGAGAGAGATACGGAGAGACAGAGAGAACTTGAATGATTTCTATGCTGTTGGATTAGAATTAGAGATAACCTTTATGAGTTCATGGTTGTCAACGTAGACAGATAAAGAAACAATCAGATGTAAATGTGTTCACAATGTATAAATGTGTAGGTGTATGTGTACGTGTGTCTAGTAAAAAATATCTAACTCCCTAACTGCCCACTGAGGTGCCTGGGAAGCAGTAAGCCATCAGTAGTAGCATATATACTACTTAGGTCTGAGCTTCTAAATACCATTTGCCAATAAAAGGAACAAAGAACCCAATTAAAAAATCTGCAAAAGAAAATAAAAGACAAAATATTTGAACAGATTTCTCATGAAAGAAGACATTCAGATGGTTAAAAGGCACCTGAAAAGTGAAAAATACCATTACTATCATGGAAATATGAATTAAAGCTGCAATGGACATAAATGAGAAGGGCACCTGGGTGGTTTGCTAGGCTGAGCATGGGACTCTTGATCTTGACCCAGGTCATGATCTCATGTGGGATTAACCTCTCATTTGGATCTGAGCTGAGTGTGGGATTCTCTCTCTCCTTCTGCCTCTTTCTCTCCCGCGCAAGCACTCTCCAAACAAAGAGACAAACAACCACAAATGAGTACACTACACATCTGTGAGGATGTCTGCCCCTCATGCTGGAGAGGATTTGAAAGAGCTGGACCTCTAGCAAACTGCTCATAGGAGAGTCAAACATTATAAGCACTTTTGAAAAGAACTTGGGATGCCTGGGTGGCTCAGTTGGTTAATTGTCCAACTTGGGCTCAGGTCATGATCTCATGGTTTGTGGGTTCAAGCTCCACATCTGGCTCTGTGCTGACAGCTCAGAGCCTGGAGCTTGCTTCAGATTCTGTGCCTCCTTCTCTCTCTGTCCCTCCCCCACTCACACTCTGTCTCTCTTTATCTCTCAAAAATAAATAAATAAAAATAAAATAAAAAAAGAACTTAACTGTTTCTTTTTTTAATTTTTTATTATTTTTTAAATTTTTATTTTTTTTTTAATTCTTGAGAGGGAGAAAGAGACATAGCATGTGCAGGGGAGGGGCAGAGAAGAGGGAGACACAGAATGTGAAGTAGGATCCAGACTCTGAGCTCTCAGCACAGAGCAGGATGTGGGGCTTGAACTCACAAACGTGAGACCATGACCTGAGCTGTAGTTGGACGCTTAATAGACTGAGCCACCCAGGTACCCCATCTTTTTTTAATGTTTATTTATTTTTGAGAGACAGAGAGAGAGGGAGGGAGAGGGAGAGGGCAGAGAGAGAGGGAGACAGAATCTGAAGCAGGCAAATTGTACATTTTAGATATGTGCAGTTTATTATATGCCAATTATTTCTCAATAAAGCTGTTACAAGTGTGCCTCCTTTTGCTCTGCTTCATTTTACTGTGTTGTTGTTGTTGTTGTTGTTGTTGTTGTTGTTGTTTTCCCAAACTGATAGTTTGTGCAATGCTGTATGGAGCCAGTTCATCTGTGCCTTTTTACCAACATTTGCTTACTTTACGTTTCTGTGTCACATTTTCGGGAATCCTAACATTTCCAACTTTTTAATTATTATTACATTTGTTGTGGTGACCTGTGATCGGTGATCTGTGATGTTCCTACTGCAACTGTCTTGAGGTATCACAAACCACACCCATACAGGATGGTAATCAATGTTGTATGTGATGTGACGGCTCCACTGACAAGCGTCTTCCCTCTTTCTCCTTCTCTCCAGGCCTCCTCATTCCCTGAGACATAACAATATTGAAGTGAGGCTGATTACGAGCCCAATCATGGGCTCTAAGTGTTCAAGTGGAAGGAAGAGTCACATGTCTCTCACTTGAAATCAAAAGTTAGCAATGATTAAGTTTAGCGAGGAAGGCATGTGGAAAGCTAAGACAGGCCAAAAGCTGGGCCTCTTGGCCAAGCCATCAGCGAAGTTGTGAGTGCAAAGGAAAAGGTCTTGCAGGAAATTAAAGTGCTTCTCCAGTGAACACACAAATGGTAAGAAAGTGCAACAGCCTCATTGCTGATGCTGGAGAAACTTTGAGTGGTCTCGATAGATCGAACTAGCTACGACATTCCCATAACCAAAGCCTAATCCAAAGCAAGGCCCTGACTCTCCTTGATTCTAGTAAGGCTGAGAGAGGGGAGTAAGCTGCAGAAGGAGAGTTTGAAGCTAGGAAAGACTGATTCATGAGGTTCAAGGAAAGGAGTCCTCTCCATAGGATGAAAGTGCAAGATGAAGCAGCAGGTGCTGATGTAGAAGTTGCAGCAAGTTCTCTGGAAGATCCAGCTAAGGTCATTAGTGAAGGTGGATCCACTAAGCAGCATATTCTCAGTGTAAACAAAACAACCTTCTGTTGGAAGAAGATGCCATCTAGGGCTCACATAGCTAAAGAGGAGAAGTCAACGCCTGGTTTCAAAGCTTCAAGGAACAGGTGGACTCTTTTGTTAGGGGCTAACCCACCTGGTGACTTTCACATTGAGGCCAATTCTCAGGGACTATGAAAATCCAGGGACTTTTAAGAATTCTGCTAAATCTACTCTGCCTATGCTCTATATATGGGATAAAAAACCTGGATGATTAAAACATGGTTTACTGAGAAAGAGAATGAGTGGGGTAGGGACAGAGAGAGAGAGGGAGACAGAGGATCCAAAGTGGGCTCTGCAATGAGAGCACAGTGAAAGCACAGAGCCCGATGTGGGCTCAAACTTACTAACCATGAGATCATGACCTGAGCCAAAGTCAGATGCTTAACCGATTGAGCCACCCAGGCACCCCTAATTAATTTTTAATTAAATATAACATACAATAAGTCATCCCTCAACCCAGATATTCCCCTTCCTAAATTTACTCAAGGTAATAAAAGCAATTTCCACAAAATCACACACACACACACACACACACACGCACGCACAATTTTGATAATGGCTTGTTTCTTAGTTGTCAAAAGATGTAAACAACCTAAATGTCCTTCAAGAATAGAATGGATAACCAAATTGAGGTATAGTCATGTAATGGAATGCTACTCAGAAATGAAAAAAAAAAAAAAAAAAGAGCAGCTACATAGGTAGCAACATGGATGAACTTCAAGACATGATGATTGAAGAAGTCAGACACAACAGTATCTACTCTGATTTTACGTATATGGGGTTCAAATAAAGATGAAAATGACCTGTGTTGATAGGTATCAGAACAGTGGCTGCCCGTAGGGAATGGGCATTGATTGAAAGAGTGCACAAGGCATTTTCAGGAGTGATAAAAATGTTCTATATAAGGTTTAGGGTATTGGGCAAATGAGATATTCATTTGTCAAAACTGTTTGAGGAGCCCCTGGGTGGCTCAGTCAATTAAGCCTTCAGCTTCAGCTCAGGTCATAATCTCATAGTTTGTGAGTTTCAGCCCACATTGGGCTCTCTGTGCTTCCTATACTCTGTCTCCCTCTCTTTCTGCCCCTCCCTTACTCTCATGCACTCTCTCTGTCTCTCTCAAAAATAAATAAACATTAAAAAAAATCCAAAAAAAACCCTGTTTGAATTATATGCTTAAGATCTATGCATGTAACTGTATAAAATTTTAATTGTAATTCACAACTAGACAAGAATACAGCATCCATATTCATGTTGTCAGTGATAACCACATACAGTTCAAATGTTTGTTGTAATAAAATAAATAAATAAATTGAAATATACTCACTCAATGTGTATTTATCCAACAAATGAGAGTGAACTAGTTACACCTCCAAAATAAGGGAATGAGTGAACTATAGAGATATAAGAGTGAATCATAGAAGCCAGGCATGAAATAAAACATACACCATGGCTCTATTTTTCTTAAGTTAATAAAGAAAACAAAACACACATGGTGTAAAAAATAATCAGAGTCATCGGGGCACCTGGGTGGCTCAGCTGGTTAAATGTCTGACTCTTGATTTTGGCCCAGATCATGACCTCAAGGTCCATGAAATTGAGTCTTGCATCAGGCTCTGTGCTGACAGTGTGGAACCTGCTTAGGATTTTCTTTACCTCTCTCTTCGCCTCTCTTCTCTCTCTCAAAATAAATAAACATGAAAAAAATAGTCATAGTCATGACACTTGAGGGGCAAGTGAATGGAGTGGAAAACAACAGGAGCTTGTGGGGTTCAAGTAAAGTTCTGTTTCTCGAACTGGGTGGTACCTGCATGAGTGTGTTCTCTATAAAATTCCAAAAAGATGTGTACACTAATAATTTGTATAACTTTCTGTATGTTTGTTATCATTTCAAAGTCAGTGTTTTAAAAAAGAGCAACAATTGTTTATTTTCTAATTTAAATCCTGGTAGCACATTAGTAAATAAATTATCATGCTAAATTAATTAATTTAAAAAATGTCGAGCAGGATCCTTTGAAGAAGCAGAAAAGTGGTTTAACATTTAAAACCTATTAATGTAAATCCACATTAACATATTTATGAGGAATAATTATACAAGTATCTCAATAGATATATAAAAATAATCAATAAAAGTCAACATCCATTCACAGCAACAAAATTATCTTTAGCAAAGTGAAAATGGAAGTAAATAATCCAAATCTTTGTAAATTTCAAACATTTGAGTGTTGATCAAGAAAATGAGATGACAAAAAAAAATAAGAGAAACAAAGATGGGAATGAATAAGCTATATCACTTTATGTATAGATAATATACCTACCTTAAAAAATCTAATAGGATTTATAATCCATTGGAATTCATCAAGAAGTTCATCAGGATTACCATATAAAATCAATCTTTAAAATTCATAACATCTCTAAAAAGAGCACAAGGGAAGAAAAATCTAATCACAAAAAATATATTATTCAAAATATCAATCAAGTGTATTTAGAAACCAACCTACTAAGATATAAACAAGATGTTTTTAGACAAGATGTTACAGCTCGTGAAAGAAAATGAAAGACCTGAATAAGTGAGGTGAGAAGAAATGTGTATTCATAAGAAGACTTGCTTATAAAACTATGTCAATTAATCTATAAATCCAGTATCTTTCCTATTAAAAGCCTAATAGCTTGTGACCATTGAAATGGAGAAGTTCATCTCCATGTTCATATTAAAAAGGAAGGTACAGATCTTCTGCCCATTGTTTAATGAGATCGGGTTTTTTGGTGTTAAATTGTATGTTTTTTTTAAAATATATTTTGGATATTAGCTCGTATCAGATATATCACTTACAAATATATCCCCCCCCCATTTAATGTGTTGTCTTTCTGATTTGTTGATTGTTTTGTTCACTGTGCAGAAGCTTTTTGTTCTGATGTCTTCCCAATAGTTTATTTCTGCTTTTGTTTCCCTTCCCTGAGGACACAGATCCATAAATATGCCAATGTCTAAGAGACTACTGTCTGTGTGTTCTTTTATGAGTTTTATGGTTTCAAATCTCATCTTTAGGTCTTTAATTCATTTTGAGCTTATTTTTGCATGTACGGTGTAAGAAAGTGGTCTAATCTCATTTTTTTCAGGTAACTGTCCAGTTTTCCCTAAAGCCTTTATTGAAAACAAACAAACAAACAAACAAACAAACAATCTTTTCTCCATTTCATACTCTTGCCTCCATTGTTGTCAATTAATCGACCATATAGGCATTGGTTTGTATATGGGATCTCTGTCTATTCTGTTGATCTATGTGTCTATTTTGTGCCAGTACCCATACTGTTTTGATTACTGTAATTTTGCAGTTTATCTTAAAATCTGGGCTTGGGATACCTCCAGCTTTTTTCTTCTTTCTAGAGATTACTTTGACTACTCAAAGTTCTTTTTGATTCCACACAAATTTTAGGATCATTTGTTCCAGTTCTATAAAAAATGCTATTGATATTTTGATAGGGATTACATTAAATCCGTGAATTGTTTTGGGTAGTATGGACGTATGAACGACATAAATTCTTCCAACCCATGAGCATGGTATATATTTCCATTTGTTTGTGTCATATTCAATTTCTTTCCTCAATATTTTATAGTTATCAGAGTAAAGATCTTTCACTTCTTTGAATTTATTCTTAGATATTTTATTCTTTTGTTACAATTGTAATTGAAATGATTTTCTTAGTTTGTCTCTCCGCTACTTCATTCTTAGTGTATAGATGCACAAGGTCAAGAATCTACTGTTTTCAAAGTGAAGGCTATGTACTAATGATATATGCTATCAGACATTTTAAACACACAATAATTAAAATAGCATGGCATTTTGATACAGGGGGAAACATGTAGATAAATGGATCCACATGTATATGGGAGCTTGGTGTATCATAGAGGTATTTTATCAGTGGGTCAAAGATTTATTTTTCAGTAGGGTAAATCCCAAAAACCATGCTACATTCAGGAAAAATAGTAAAATAAGATTTGTATTTGGTGCAAGCACCACCACTATTCTGTCCAGATCTCCTAGGATCCCTTTTTATCATTGCTGTAATTTCTTCTTGAGTGCCTGTGTACTTTTACTTCCAATGCCAAGAGTCTGTGCTTTTCTTGGGTGGCCTGACCTTGATCTCCTAAAGCTACCTTGCCTTTTTTGCTTCCTCCCCCTGCCACTACCAAATTCATACTTCTGTCTTTTATCTTTTGAAGAAAAAAAAAAGAACAATGAAAAAGTTTTCTACCTAAAATTTTCCCTAATGGGAGGATTTTTCTTCACAACTGTCTTTCAGGATGTCTAAGAAAATGGTACCACTTTCAAGAGTTGCCTAAATGTCACACATTATCATCTGTAAACCAAACCCAATTGGTCTCTTTTACTGTCAACTGATTGTAGGAATTCATATTAAAGTCATAGGGACAGTTTGTTGATGAATGACTCTTAGGAAATTATTAGTGTAAATAATTATGAATTTAATTTCCAAGACTCTTATTTTCTGTTGATTTTTCATAGGAGATTCTTTTTGTACTTTTTTATTTTTATTTATTTTTATTTTTTTAATGTTTATTTAATCCTGAGAGAGAAGCAGAGTGTAAGTGGGGGAGGAGCAGAGAGAGAGAGGGAGACACAGAATCTGAAGCAGGCTCCAGTTTCTGAGCTGTCAGCACAGAGCCCGACGCGGGGCTTGAGCTCACAAACCGTGAGATTATGACCTGAGCCTAAGTCGGATGCTTACTGACTGAGCCACCCAGGTGCCCCAATTTTTTGTACTGTTTTTAAATTTTAGTTTACTATTCATAGTATACTCTTGAACCTTCTGAAGATACTAATTAGATATTTTTAAGTGTTATGTTCCCTGTATTTTCTTTTTTATTCTTGATGTTTTTATATATTCTATTGCTTTATTAATATTTTTCTATATGCACATGTTTCTATAGTTCTGTTTTTGAAATAAATATAGTGTTAAGTAGTTTGGAACATAACAAAATTATCTTGGTTCTCAAGAATATTACAAATCAGCTGGAAAAAAAAAAGAATGCCTTTAAAGATGTTAGTGACCCAAATAGCATTCCTAATTTTTTTTCTTTGCTACTCCCCCAACCATGTTTTACTAAGCCACTATTTTCTCAATGTGTGTATTGCAGGGACTTCCTCCTATCTCTCTGTCTCAGTCATTTGCTCTTTGTGTCCCTTTTACTGATCAAGTTCATCTCAGAGTTGGATTCTCAAGCCTATGGCTTCTCTGTTTCTACTTAATAGACCCCATCCTTCAGTAGGCATTCAAAATTCTAGATTGCATCAGCTAGTATTTCTAGCATTACAATAAACTTTTAAGCATGGCGGGAGTTGGATGGGTTTTATTTCTCCCTAAATCTCCAAAGTGATCTTTATACATATATAATCAGATTAAGTAATTGTTGATCCCATCTGCCTCTAAAATGTTTCCTTGGATTGTATCCCATAGCAAACCACCTGCACTGGATATTAATGATCATTTGAAAGAAAAAAAAAAGTAGGGACATATTCTATAATTAAATAAATATAATAATTTTTATAGCTCTAAAAATACTAGGGTACACTATAAAGGGAGGGTGCATTGTGCATATAGGATTTGCAAAATTTATAAAACAAGTGAACTTATTTCATGTCTTTTCATCCCTTTATGAAAGGGGTTAAATGGGGCTTTCAAACCATTTTGTTCTACTACTCCCTAATTTTTTGATAAGTACTGTACTCCCTGACACATACAAAGTTTATGTTTAAAATGTGTCAAGTATAGTTTCATTAGTTGCAAGAACTAACATCCACACTGTTAAAACTTAACATTAAAAATCAACCTGTTGTATTACTTTTCAAAATACATTTAATAGATTCTAAATACCATCATGATTTTCTATCCATGACCTTTCATTTAAAATGTACATGGAGAGGCGTCTGGGTGGCTCAGTCCGTTAAGTGTCCGACTTTGGCTTAGGTCATGATCTCCTGGCTAGTGAGTTCCAACTCCCATAGAACTCTGTGCTGACAGCTCAGAGCCTGGAGCCTGCTTCAGATTCTGTGTCTCCCTCTCTCTCTTTGCCCCTTCCCTGCTCATGTTCTGTCTCTCTTTCTCTCTCAAGAATAAATAAACATGAAAAAAATAAAAAATGAAATAAAATAAAATACACATGAATATGCTCTTCTTCGACAGTTAGAAATTTTGTATCTTTATCTCTTTGAACTCGTATTTCTCTTCTCCTTTCCAGCCAGAATTTTAGTCTCATGTGATATATCATGCCTAACACTCTTTTATCCTGAAACGTAAAGAATGAGTTCGCTTACCATCTCAGAAATCTAAAATGGCTCCTGATTGCCTAATGAAAGAAATCAAAATTTCTTGATGTGAAATTAACAGTTCTGGGATTGTCAATCAATATTTCTATCTTTATTCCACTACCTTCTATCCATTCTATACACTGAGAAGAAATCTCACTAACTACCTTGAGGGTTTTTTTTAAAGGTATCTGTCTGTAGACAAACTTGCATTTTCCCAGAGTGCCTATTACCACTTTCTTACTAAATTCACTTTTTTACCTGATTGCTGAAATATTGTGTAATGTTAAAGTCCCACTGAGACACTTTCATATCGTTGTAAAAAATTCCTTAATTCCACTGTTAAACACTCCTGAGTCCATCTCATGATAGACACATCACATCCTTCTTCACAGTTTAGCTACACATGTGTATGTCTTAACTACCCTACCCTACTATAAAGATTATCAAAGGCATAACACATATGCCAGCCACCGTTATAATCTACGCCAAGGCAAGCATATTTATTTTCCTTCATATAATCAACATTTATCAAGATATAGGTAATTTAGTATCGACCTTGAGTTATCAATGGAGAAAGGGCATTTTATCACTGAGGTGTGACCATAATAATACTGCTCAAAATATCCAAGAATTACCCCAACATGTATTTATTTTTCTTCTTGCTCAGTGTGTGGGTTAGTTGGAGTTTTGTGGATCTACGTGGGGTTCACCAGAGCCAAGATCCAGAAGACATATCAGGTTTTGGTCTGCCTTCCATGTCCCAGTCTGTGACCTGGGCGGAAGGGCCAGTAATCATTCAAGGATGTCACCTCATGGCGATAACAGACCACGAGGGGACGAACCAACCACACCAGCACATTTCAGGCCTCGGCTATGCAAGTCTTACTAATATTCTATGGGACCAAGCAAGTCAGGTGGCCTTGTAAAGGGGCGGGGAATGATACTGCCACACTGGGCAAGGCCTCGAATGCATGGCATCACAATAAAGTAAGGAATTCAGACTATTATGGCCATATAATTCATCGCATGAGAAGGCATAGAACGAAGGTGTGTAAACAGGGGCTCCTGGGGGGGCTCAGTCAGTTAAGTCCAACGTGGGCTCAGCTGATGATCTCACTGTTGTGACTTCGAGTCCCGAATCAGTCTCTCCGTTGTCAGGGTGGAGCCCACTTCCGATCCTCTGTCTCCCTCTCTGCCCCTCCCCTACTCATGCTTTCTCTCTCTCTCTCTCAAAATAAATAAATAAACTTAAAAAAAGGAAGATATGTAAACAAAAGTAACTTTTACTGGTAAAAACATTTCACATAAAAGATAACTTGAGACTTGACTTTTTAGCTTGAGCTATTTGCCAGGTGTTGTGGGCAGAGGAGGATGTTATGTAACAGGGTTACTATACGTAGGCACAAGGAAGAGGTTTGGATGGTCTCCACAGAGACACGTCTAGTGCTGCAGGCTAGCTGGTGCAGCACCGGGGGGAAAGGGTGTTAGTCAGAGGTACATGTACCCTGAATCTGATGAACATCTCATTCTTTGACAAGACAGTTGACCTTTATTTTGTAGGCAGCAGACTACCAACAGGATTTATTTAACTTTAATCAATGTTTTGTGCAAATTGCCCTGTTGAGCTGTATAAGGTACTTAATCAACGTTTTGAATAAAGGCATGAATAAATGGCTGTTCCATTCTTCCCTCCCTGCCCGCCTCCTTCCCTCCCTTCCTTCTTCCTTTCCTTCTGGATCAGGAAGTTTCCCTAAAAAAAAAGGCTATGAGGTTTCCTGAAGTCAATGTGGTAGGGTCATAAATTATTCGTGTAGAAATTGCAAATAATATAGAAAATGCAAACAACTAACTTGCTGAAGCAACAGAAGCAGAATTGGCTCAGCCTGCTACAGTGCCCCTGACCTCGCCCCTGACAACCCACCTGATTTTAGGACAGTTCCAGGCTGGGTTGGCCTGAGCCAGAGCCCCATGACAACCAGCTTGAGTTAGCAAGGCTTTCGGACACCCACTCAGTGCAGTGGGCATCTTGGGGCTCTGAGACCTGCAGCGGGCTTGTGGAAATGGAACAGCAAAGGCGGCTGGCTTCAGCTTAGTCCTCTACTGCCACCTGTGTGCTGGCCGCGGCCAACACACCGTGTAGGAAAGAGCAACGGGGACCCTGGGGCAGCACCGGAATGTACAGGGATAGGGAGAGCCTAGGTGACCAGAGCCCTAGAGAGTAAGGTTCATTACCTCCTAGCCGTGCGGACTTCCTTCTGGGAGCTAATTCAGAAACCTTTGATAGGGTGTAAGGCAAGGGGAAACATTACAGAGCGTCTCTAAAGAAGGAGAGCATCCCCAGGTCTTGGAACTAATTCACACTGTGAAGAGGCTTTGAGATGATTCAACTAGTTTCCTCGGAAGGAAAAGGACATTTTTAGAAGTGAAAGTGCCAGCTTTTCTTGGCTTTTCTCTGCCCTAGTGATTCTAAATGTATCCCTGTGGCATATGCAGAATGGACAAGGAATTTTGTTTAACAGAAAAGGAAGCTGAGTCACGGAGAGGGTAAGTAATCTGGAAATACTAAATAGTCTGGGTCTGATAACTATAGGATGAAATCAAAGTCCTTTAAGAACGTTTTAGTTTCTAAATTGTGTCTATAACAGTTTCGAAAATATTGCCTTAATTCAACTTTGTAAAATAAACATTTAAATTATAGCAACTGCTGATGGAATTGCTTTTACAGGAAAGTTCTAATTTCAAATTCTCTGTCTTGTCCTCATCCATGTCAGACAATATACCTTGATTTTGAGGTCCAAGGAACACGTCGATTTTGTTAAATTAATAAGTCCATGATCGGGCTAGAATATGGAATGTTTACCGAATACATATCCCAGGGATATAGGTGGGTCAGAGCCTCCCAGTCTGGGGACAGAATAAGTGGTCATGTACTTCCAGAGTTTCAAGGAACTCAGAAAGGACATGTGAATTTCAAACACCTCACCAACACAGGACGGCCGGTAATAAAAAGTTCAATGTAGAGCTATATACCCAGTCAATTTAAAAGGATTCACATCTTACCCTAAACCATATTTTTATTTGTTTGTGTTTAGCTTTTATTTAAATTCTAGTTAGTCAACATACAGTGCAATGTTGGTTTCAGGAATAGAACTTAGTGATTCATATAACACCCAGTGCTCATTACAACAGGTGCCCTCCTTAATGCCCATCCCCCATTTAGCCCATTCCCCCTCCAGGAACCCTCAGTGTGTTCTCTATAGTTAAGAGTCTCATGAGGTTTGCCTCCCTCTCTTTCTCAATACATGTTTTTTTTTTTTTTTAATGTTGGTTTTTATTTTTGAGAGAGAAAAAGAGAGAGACAGAGTGTGAGCGGGTAGGGACAGAAAGAGAGGGAGACAGAGTCCAAAGCAGGCTCCAGGCTCCGAGGTGTCAGCAGAGAGCCCGACGCGGGGCTCAAACTCATGGACTATGAGACCATGAGCTGAATTAAAGTCGGAGGCTTAATAGACTGAGCCACCCAGGCACCCCCCAATACATGTTTTTAAGAAAGCATTTTTTGTTTGTTTGCTTTTTTCATTTTTCTAGGAGATAAGTAGCAGTACGTTACTGAATTAAAGGGCGGGGGGGGGGGGGGACTGCTATAAAAGAACCACAGATTGATATCGCTGGGGGCTCAAAAGCTCCCAATGGAACATGCCAGTTTGACATGAGGTGAGTCTGCCCCACCCTGGAGGGCTGCACTAATTTGTACACAGGCCACTGGGTGCACTTTGGCCGTATGCAATCATGCCCAAATTAATACGATGGAATTAAAGCAACACGCGCATTTTTGTTTTCTTAATGGTAGTGGTTCAGAACATGTGCTATAGATTCAGTCAGACTTGGCTACAGTCCAAATGTTGTCAAATATCTGCCACATATCTTTAGGCAATTCACTTAACCTCTGAGACTCAGTTTCCTCATTTTTAAAGTAAGGCTAATACTGGTTTTAAAGTCAAGGGTTTTGCTGTGAGAATTAATTTGACTCTTATAAGTCTCTTCCTGACTTGAAATAAATAATCAATTAATGAAAACTAATATTACATGAAAACGTTCAAACACACACACACACACACACACACACACACACACACACAAGATACTAAGGGAATTCAACCACCATCCCATCTCTAGTGGAAGTAGGATAAGCATCTATTAAAAAAAAATGAATGACGGGCGCCTGGGTGGCGCAGTCGGTTAAGCGTCCGACTTCAGCCAGGTCACGATCTCGCGGTCCGTGAGTTCGAGCCCCGCGTCAGGCTCTGGGCTGATGGCTCAGAGCCTGGAGCCTGCTTCCGATTCTGTGACTCCCTCTCTCTCTGCCCCTCCCCCCCTTCATGCTCTGTCTCTCTCTGTCCCAAAAATAAATAAACGTTGAAAAAAAAATGAATGAAAATAAGACTAAGGTAAAGTATATACTAGAAGACATCCCAGGGAGTTAGCAAGGCATCTTAATATTGTGGAGAATGCTTTGGTGCCAGGTTACAAAGAATGGTTTGTCACTTACAGTTTGTGCAATACTGGTAAAGTCTCTTAACTTCTCTGGAAATTGGTTTCTTAATTTTTAAAAGGAGGGGTGTATCCCTTAACTTCAAATCTCACTGAAATATTATGTCCTTAGTGGAACAAGTTATGTCACCTTGTGAACTAGAAAAAAAAATACAAATTGAATTTTTTTTTTCATAAGAAAGTAAGGAAACAGGAGATATGTTAATACCTATTTGGTGAAGGTGGAATTTCAGATACATTTTGAAAGGCAAGACAGCTTTCAAATGGCAATGGACAGAAAAGAGATGAACTGTTGGATTCATAACCTAGACACCAGTGCTTCTCAGTATGTGTATGTGGAGGGATTTCCAACTCATGGCTTTTGGCAACTTTGGACATACATTTGGTTGTCACAGCTGGTGGAAATGTTAATTGGCACCTCCTGGGTCAAGGCCAGGCATGATAATAGATATCCTAAGATGCAGAGAAGAGCACCCCCTCCCCACAAAAAGAATTATCTGGCTCCAAATATTAACAGTGCTGAGGTTGAGAAACGGTGATACAGACACTTAAGTCACTAGCCTACTTACTAGACATGGAGATTGAGTCGGAAAATGTTGGTGGATTATGTATGCTGGGAGGGGGAATTAGGACTTTTGTATGCAGTGTGAAACAAAAGAAGTTTACTTGTCGAGGAGTGATGAATTTACTTGGTAATGAAAGACAATCATTATGGATCTATTATTTAGCAAATCACTATTATGCAACTGTTTATTGCAGACTAAATATAGATTGGAAACAAAGTAAATTTGAATTGATTCACTCTGTCTCTATCATGTTTTGTTAATTGTAATGGGTTTCAGTGTTTTCCAGTGAGATTTCCCAATCCATTGAGAGTAGGACCTGTGGGGAGTTCAAGTTATCTATCCCCTTTGGGTTAGGGAAAGTGGCACTGTGACATGCTTTATCCAATGAAAGGGGAGCAGAGTGAGGCATACCTGTTGTGATGGAAAGCTTTTAGGGACTGTTATACAGTTCTCCATGTTCTTTCTTCTCTTGACACGTGATGGAGATAGGTTAAGTTTTCTGGATTCACAGATATAACATAGCAGAGCTCCCTGGCTGATACAGAGTGTGCCTCTTTCTACCTTACCTGAACATTAAATATGTGTGGATACCGGGATCAGAGAGCTGCAATTTTCTTTGGATTCTAGTCTCCAGACTAGAATGAAGAGTCTAAACAAATGATTTTTGAAATCATTTGTTCCACCATCCTAAAGTTCCACCATCCTAAAATGAATATTTACAATGAAAAGACATTATTTTTTTCAACTTTTTCCTAAACTCTTGGTGTTATGTAGACATTATGTAGACTGGAGACTAAACATCCAAATACTTAAATGATTTAAGGTGCTAGTCTCAGATTAGCACAAGGTTCCCAAGGAACCTTGGGATATTATTACTCCATTATGTGAAGACACATCTTTAGTCATTACAAAGGTGAGAAGACGCGAGAGATTTAATTGGTCAGGAAAACACAGGCGTTTAGGACTCATTTATACTATAGCTGGTGTTACCCAGATATTTAAAGAGCAGGTGTATACTAATTTCTCACGTAAAGAAACTAAATTCCAAAGAAGTTGGAGGACTCAACAGGGTCACTCAGTCTGTAAAGGATGAGTCATAAAGTGTACTCGGCTCCTATGCACTGACCATGATGCTGAGAAGTCCTTATACATTCACAGAATGCTCTGTTACTCTAGTAAATCTCTTGCTTCAGAGTTACTTTTGTTCAGTATCTTCCCTGTGTGTTTATCCTTCTGCCATTTCACTGCAGACTCAAAGAATGGGGAAAAAAAGGACCTGAATTCCCTCTCCATCTTGTGTGTATTATTCTTAATATTAATATTATTATTAAAATTTTTTGAGATTGTTGTAGACTCCCACACAATTATCAGAAATAAGATGGAAAGACTATAGGCTCCTTTTAAGTTTTCCCACTGGCAGTATTTAAAAAAACTCTAGTATAATAAGATAATTTGATTATTTACATTGGTATAGTCATAACACAGAACTATTCCACCACCAAAAGCATTCCTCGTGCGACCCTTTTATAGCCACACTCACTTTCTTGTGCCCACTCTTTTCTTAACTCCTGACAACCTCTAATCTGGTCTCCATTTCTACTCTTTTGTAACTTCAAAAATATTATGTAAATGGAATCATACTGGATGTACATTTGAGGATTGTGTTTTTGTTTTTGTTTTTGTTTTTGGTTTTGTTTTGTTTTGTTTTGTTTTCACTCAGCATAATTCCTTAGAGATTTACCCAAAATGTTGAGTCTCTCGATAGCTATTTCAGGGGCAACTAAGTGGCTCAATTGGTTGAGTGTCAGACTTCAGGTCAGGTCATGATCTCATGGTTTGGGAGCTCGAGCCCCACGTTGGGCTTTGTGCTGACAGCTCAGAGTCTGGAGCCTGCTTCAGATTCTATGTCTCCCTCTCTCTCTCTGCCCCTCCTCCACTCACAGTCTGTCTCTCCCAAGGAAAAAAAAAACACATTAAAAATGTTGAAAAATTATTTTCCTTATTTCTGATTATTATTTATATTATGGGTGTGTTACAGGTTTTTGAACTGTTTACCCACTGAAGAACAAACATCTGGGTTGTTTCAAGTTTGGGGCTATTATCAGTAAAGCTGCTATGAACCATTACATACAGCTTTTTACATGAACATAAAGTTCAAGTTTTTCCTTCTTGAGGATAGGTGCCGATGAGTATTATGGCTATTTCACATGTTAATTATATATTAGTTTACAAGAAACTGACAAACTGTTTTCCCAAGAGTCTGTACCTTTTTACAATCCCATCAACAGTATATGAATGGTTCGGTTTCTACACATAACCATCAGCAATTGGTGTTGTCACTATTTTTTGTTTTAGTCAATGTGACAAGTACATAGTAATATTTCTCGGTTATTAAATTTTCATTTCCCTAATAACTAATGATATTGGATCTCTTTTCACACATTTATTTGCCATTGTTCTGACCCCTTCACTGAAATTTCTGTTCATGTCTTTCAACCATCTTTCAAATGAAATCATTTTTTAATGCCAAGTTTTGCATTTTTTACTAATTATTCTAGAAATTAGTCCTTTGCTAGAAATGGGGTTCACAAATATTTTCCTCCTATCTGTAACTTTTCTTTTTATCCTAATAAAGTCTTTCTCAGAGAATGTTTTTTAGTTTTGATGAAGTCCAATTTAATGGCTCATGCTTTTCCTGTCATATCTAAGAAATATTTTTCTAGCCCTAGATTATTAAGGTGTTCCCCCATGTATTTTTCTTTTCCTAAGACCTTTATAGTTTCCCATTTTATACTTAAGTCAATGATCCAGTTTGAGTTAATTTTTGCCCAAGCTCAGATGTTTAGGTTGGGGTTCATTTGTTGGAAAGGTTATACTTCCCTCACTGAATTGCTTTTGTATTTTTGTCAAAACTGAGCTGTTGTAAAATTAGCGGTGATGATGGCAGAACTGAGGAATATCCTGAAAATGACTGAATTATCCTCTTTAGGGGGTCAATTTTATTTTATAGGAATTATATTTCAATAAACTTGTTATGAAAAGTTCATATAAAAACTGTATTGGGAACATTTGTGTGAGTCTATTTCTGGGTTCTCCACTCCATTCCTTGGATCTATCGTGTCCTCACCTCTGCTGGGACCACACTGCCTTGATTACTTCGGCGTGTGGAGTGATTCTTTCCATTTTATTCCTCCATTTCAAGATTGCTTAGTCTTATGCATATTATATATGAATTTTAGAATAAGCTGTCAATGTCCTCAAAGCACTCTGATAGAATTGTATTTAATTTTGTTTTATTGACAAGAACACTTCACAGGACATCTACCCTTTTAACAAAATTTTAAGTGTTCGATCCATTACTGGAGAATATAAGTACAATGCTAGACAGCAGACCTCTACAGCTTAATCATTTTGATTAACTGAAACTTTATTCCTGTTGCTTAGTAATTCACCATTTTTATCTCCTTTCAGACCCTCACAACTACCATTCCATCCTTTGCTACTATGAATTTAACTATGTTAGGTACTTCACATAAGTGGAATCGCACAATATTTGTCTTTTTGTGACTGGCTTATTTCACGTAGCATAATGTGCTCAAGGTTCATCCATGGTGTAGTATATTACCAAAGTAGCTTCTTTTTACAGGTTGAATGGTATCCCATTGTATATATCTGCTACATTGTCTTTATCGTTCATCAGTTGATGACATTTAAGTAGATTCCAAATTTTAACTACTGTGAATAGAGTTGCAATGAACAAAGTACCAATATCCCTTCAAGATAAACCCACTGGCATATGTTCAATTAATCTACAACAAAGAAGACAAGAATATACAATGGAGAAAAGACAGCCTCTTCAATAAATGATGTTGGGAAAACAGTTTCAGTTATTTGAGATTGAATTTTTGAGGGGGCACCTCTATGAACTCCCTGTACGTATGTCTTGCTAGAAATTGTTTTTCCATCTAACAGATATCTTATGAACATCACGTAGTCTAAAATTAGAGTCTGTACAGAAATCAAGTGGAGGGAGGCAAACCACAAGAGACTCTTAAATACTGAGAACAAACTGAGGGTTGATGGGGGGTGGGAGAGAGGGGAAAGTGGGTGATGGGCATTGAAGAGGGCACCTGTTGGGATGAGCACTGGGTGTTGTATGGAAACCAATTTGACAATAAATTATATTTAACATAAAAACATAAAAAATAAATTAAAAAAAGAAATCAAGTGCTAGCTAAATTTACAACAAAATAATAATAATTATTTGCATACCTATGACCCATAATTCATCTGCTAATATATGAAGTATATAAGGGGCTACAGAATAGCTTCTGAAATAAGAGTCTTTTACAGATACTGTTGAGACGTCAGTCGCATCACTTATGGACAGCAAATATTATGTAATATGGGAATTTAATGTCACCAAGGTTAGGGAAAAACACATTTCACTTACTGAACTTCTTCAGTAAACTCGAATTTCTTTTCCTCCATAACTATTGTTGATCCTTACTTCAGTGATTTTATTGTATTCACTTCATATGTGTTTGTGTGTGTGTATATATATATGTATATACATATATATATATACACACACATACATATAGGTGAATATATTGGTTGGTTGAAGATATAGAAGGTTGGGGAATAGTGTAGTGTTTCTATGTTTTTAAATTATATTCTATTTTATAAAATTATATTCGTAAGAATTAACCATGCTTCAGGGCACCTGGGTGGCTCAGTCAGTTAAGCATCCAACTTTGGCTCAGGTCATGATCTCACAGTTCATGAGTTTGAGACCCGTGTCAGGCTCTGTGCTGACAGCTCAGAGCCTGGATCCTGCTTCGGATTCTGTGTCTCCCTCTCTCTCTGCCCCTCCCCCACTCATGCTCTGTCTCTGTCTCTCAAAAATGAATAAATGCTAAAAAAAATTTAAAAAAGAAATAACTATGCTTCTTACATAATTTTACAAAAAAATAAAAAGAGCTTTTTTTTAAAAATACAAATTGTAGTTGGCTACAAAATATCAACTTAAAGTGAAATTCTATATTTGTCATTTTTCTTTAAGGTTAGTGCATGGTGTATGGCGTATTCTTAAAGCCAACACCTCAGTGAACTTAACAAATATGTGTTAGCAGAAAGAAGAAAGAAAGAAAAGATTCTCAACCCCAGACACTATAAATATCTCAATAATATATTTAGAATATAATTAGTAAAAGTGAAACATTTATTTAAAAAATTGAAAAATGGGGCGCCTGGGTGGCGCAGTCGGTTGAGCGTCCGACTTCAGCCAGGTCACAATCTCGCGGTCCGTGAGTTCGAGCCCCGCGTCAGGCTCTGAGCTGATGGCTCAGAGCCTGGAGCCTGTTTCCGATTCTGTGTCTCCCTCTCTCTCTGCCCCTCCCCCGTTCATGCTCTGTCTCTCTCTGTCCCAAAAATAAATAAATGTTGAAAAAAAAAATTTAAAAAATTGAAAAATGTTTCCAAGGTTAATTGGAGGGAACCTGGGTCAGGTTAATCACAGGGAAGGAAGGATGTAATTAATGATATGGCTATTTTACATACCGAGCCCCTTATTTTCTTTCTGTATATGTGAAAATGTGGTAGGCTGTGTAGAGTTTGGAATGTATGCTTTTCCTTTCCAAGAAAATTCTTCTGGCAAAACCATTTCTTGCATTGCTAACATTATGGCTTTCACAAAATCTTTTTTTTTTAATTAATTTATTTTTAGAGAGACAGAGACAGTGCAAGTGGGAGAGGGGCATAGAGAGAAGGAGACACAGAGAGAATCCCAAATGGGCTTGCAGTAACAGTGCAGAGCCCGATGTGGGGTTTAAACCCACAAACTGAAATCATGGCCCGAGCTGAAACCAAGAGTCAGACCCTTAAATGACTCAGCCACTCAGGCATCCCTACAGAATCTTTTTTGGCCAAGTGACAATATGGGAGATGTGCCAGGTTGACTTGGAGTGAAAGAGAAGAGAATGTTACCATGCCTTCACAGGGTGACAGAATCTTTTCTCCCCCAGTCTGATTTTTGAGTTATTTCTATGATTGATTTTTATACAACTGATTTCATTGGCAGTTTGGTAAAAATAAATGTTTTGTTTAACACAACCTAAGTTTATATGTGAAGGTATCTACATGGCATATTTACCCTCTCACCGACCCATTCGTTCAACCATTTACTTGCTCACTCACTCACTCACCCACTCAGAGAAAATGTTTTGAAATCAAATATAGGGGTAAAACAGTAAAGATGAATCTGAATGGTCTCTGAGCTCAATTGATTCACAGTTCAGAAATGAGACGTGCACATTTACTAATGAGTACAATGAAGTGTCAAGGATTCCATGATAGAAAGTCATACAATGTAACCTGGTGCCTCACAAAAGGGAAAGAGGTTGTTCTGGAGGTCATGATACTAAAATAGATTACTTGTGAGAAATGTTATAGCCAATGTGAGTCTCACAATATGAGTTGGTCTTTACAAGTGGAGCAAGAGAGTGGAAGGTGTTCCATGCAGAAGCAGAATAAATGATGGGATCATGGAATACCACTCCTTGGTATGCTAAAAGTTTTAAACTGTTCTAATGCATGGTTTACTATGTCAAAACAGCACTTCTAAAATGTACGGACGGCGACTTGGTCACTGGCGGACACATACAATCTCTTGAGACATTTTTGGTTGTCGCAACTAGGGTTGAGTGCAGGACTGCTACTGGCATCTATTGAGTAGAAGTCAGCGATGCTGCGAAGCATGGTACAACATACAGGATAGGAAAAGGAACACAATGAGTACAAAATATGATGATGCCAAGGATGTTCCACAGACGGAAGATCATGGATAGCTTTGTATACTATGTAAAGAGTTTGAACTTTACAAGGAAAGATGGTCACCAAGAGGTTTTTACACTTTTCATTTATTATATCTATATCATATCTATATCTATATCTATATCTATATCTATATCTATATCTATATCTATGTATGTATAGTTATATAGATATACAAATATGAGTTATCATTAGGATCTATAACAACAGCTTTAAGGATAAAAGACCAAATGCCAGTCAGGGGAACCAATCAACATTAAGTGAATTCTTAAGGTAATTCAGGGGTGAAGAGACTGTGTGACTTTAGTAATATCATTCCTTCAATCTGGGTCTCAGTTTTCTCATTTATAAAATAGAGGTTTGAATTAGATGATATAATGGCCATGCAAGTGTTAGAATTCTAGAATAACTTGCTTGTAGAAAAATACAGCATTGTGAAGAATTGCTCTATATTTGCATGCTTTTATGAATCTAAGCCACATGTGCGCACACAAACATATTCACATGTACCTGCATCTCAACCTCCCGATTTCAAAGCCATGAATGACACAATCAGTTTGCTGTGGGTTCACTGATGAAGCCTGATATTTGTTCGTCATGAGTACTTCTCCAAAGCATGGATTAATAACATCTCAAGTGTCCTGTATGAAGTCAAGATAATAAACCAAATAACCAACTACCTTTCTGTAATGTTACAACAATCGTCTGGTGCCTAGAGGATCTGGGAGAATTTTAGGGACCCTTCTAAGCCCTCGTTACCTATGACATGGGACAATCATTCCATAAATTTAAAGCAAGTTTCATCACAATGTGGATGAAGGTCAAATGTTGCTTGTCACTAAAAGAAGTCATCCCATTATCTATTGGAAAGAAATTTAGTTTTAAGACATCCTAAAATACTTTTATAGAATTAACAAAAGCACATTACCAAAAAGAACACATAATAAACAAAATGAGTTTGTGTGGAGAAGATAAATATGGGGTCAAAACCCAGAAAGAGCACCAGTGACTTCAACATCCTGTACTCATTAACAAAAGCAGCATGGGAATAATTTCCTAGGGTTTCTCTGTGTGAGGGTCATCAGATTTGCTAGGGGAGGTAAACTGAGTATAAGAAGAGACATAAAATTCTACAGACACCATCAGGTATAAGGAGCAAAATGTATCTGAATAAACATTTATATCACAAAGGAGGAAACAGGAGAACCCAACTATATTGTGCTTTCTCAAGAAGCCAGTATTACTGAATATGACTTTAGCAAAATACAAAATGAAGAATGTTAGAGGAAATAATTTTGCCTTAAAAGTGTTTTAGAGAGAATTAGATGGAAACTATACGAGTTCCCAAAATGTAGCCAGACATCTCGCATTTTCCAACTGCAGGTGCCTATGATTGTATTATGAAATTTATGTAGCTTTTTTTGTCATCTTCTGTAACTGGGGGAGTGTTGATATTTATGTATGGCTCTGAAGGTGGAAATGAAATACTAAGTTTTGAGAAAATAACAGAGGAGTTTCGGTGACGTTCAGAATGAGAAAATATGACAGCTGTGACTTTGAGGCAGTTTTTGAAAACTCCATGTAATACAGCCTTTGGTTAAACCCTAACCACATCCACTCAGCGGCAGGTTAGGGCCACGAGGTAGCAAAGGAGGGAGTCTATGAAGGATAATGGAGCCTCATGACAAGAAAAACTAGTGGATATGAGTGAAAGACTCATTACCACCTGATGAAGATCAAGAAGGCAGAGGCAAGGAAGAAAGACAGATGAGATGCAGGGCCCAGCAGCAAGAAAAGATTCTTGATACTGAGCACATCTAGTCTTCCCATCTCGCATGGCTTTATGTCCCAACTTCCTAGGGAAAAATAACTGCTGAGTTAGGCTTGAAGGTACAGTGAATGGAAGTGGACCTAGCTGGCTAGGCAATAGGGATGAGGGGTCACGATCATTCTGCTAGCGTTATTTTTTCTTAAAATCACATTAGAGCATCAAAGAAAAACAGACTTGTATTGATAGTAATTCACTGCTCAGTGAAGCAGCGTTTCTTTCCATCCATAGATTAACTTCTGTATAAGCATAGAAAACTAAATTAATCTAGGACAGAAACACAAGGCCCTATATAATATGTAGAGGGGAATATAAAAACGTACCTTAAATATGTCAACATTTGATATGAAAGAAATAGGAAGGCAAAATCTGATATGAATTAAGGAAGAATTTGAGTTTCATTATTCTTGCATATAAACAAGTTCCTTACTTGTTTCTTGTTTCTTGTTTCTTGAAAAAGAATTCAGAGTTTATTAAAATATTTTCCTGGTTAACTATCCAATTACATATTCTTATTCTTCTCCAATCACATGATCATTTAGCAAATTATAATTAATATAACAACCGATAGTTACATTGAAATTTCCATCCTCTTCCTGAAGTTTTTAAATTTTTATTGAAGTATAGTTGACATACAATATTATATTAGTTTCAGGTGTGTAACATGGTGGTCTAACATTTATATACATTACAAAATGATAACAGCCATGAGTCTAGTTACCATCTGTCACCATACAAAGTAACTACAATATTATTGACCATATTCTCTATGCTTTATTTTATATCTGCATGGCTTATTTGTTTTACAACTGGAAATCTGTACTTCTTAATCCTTTTCCCTACTTCTCCCATTCCCCTAACTCCCTCCCTTCCAGAAAATGCATTCTTTCTCTGTATTTATGAATCTGTTTCTGTTTTTTTTTTTCCTATTTGTTTGTTTTGTTTTGTTAGATTCCACATATAAATACAATCATGGTATTCAGAGGCCATTCTGCAGCCTTTTGTCTGTATCCTTCATATAGTAACAGATGCATTATGGGTTTTAACTATGCAAATCATTATTATTATTTTTGTTCTGAATTTCATCAGCACTTTATGTCTGTACATACTCTACTTATAGACTCTGTGATGCTCTGTGACCCGAAAAATGAGATGGGAACATTTTTCTATCAAGGTATACATACAGGGAGTTCACAGAGGTACCCTCTAAAAATTCTGTCTTAGATAACTGAGAACAGTAATACATTTTATTCTTATAATGCTCAGGATTGTGTGATCCACAGAGTGTAGTACAAGCCTGTGAGCTTAATTGTTTTATAGTAGTTCATGAAAATTCATCACATAGGTGTTAATCACTGTTTTAATAAATTTGTAGGAGGATATAAGCATAGAAGGCGGGCTATGTCCCTAATTAACAACATTTGTAAAATAAAGGAAAATACTAACAATCAGAACCTAATATATTCTAATTTTGTCAAATTTGTTTTTTAAGTAGCTCTACAATCAACATGGGGTTTGAACTCATAACCTCAACATCAAGAGTCCCATGCTCTATCAACTGAGTCAATCAGGTGCCCCAGAACTTAATATATTCCAAAATTATGGTGTCTGTGGGATGGTAGTGAGCTTTGAGCAAGTCAGTCTTGGCAGTAGATTTCAGAGTTCCCGACTTTGCTGAAGCAGATGCTGTATTTTTTTTAAAGTTTATTTATTCACTTTGAGAGGGAGGTGAGGGACAGAGAGAGGGAGAGAGAGAGAGACTCCCAACCAGGCTCCACTCCCAGCATGGAACCTGATGTGGGGCCTCAAACTCATGAAGCTTGAGATCTTGACCGGAGCTGAAATCAAGAGTCAGACCCTTAACCTACTAAGGCACCCAGATACCCCTAAGAAGATGCTTTGATAAAAACCTCCTAGTTGCTCTTTCAGAAACACAGAGACATATAGCTTACCAGGACAACTTTTAGTGCTGAGAAAAGATGAAAATCAATCAATACTCCAATTGGGACAAAACTGTCAACTGTATTTTAGGCAGCCGGTCCAAGTCATGAGTTTAGAATTAGCACTGTCTACCTGGAATGGTGAGAAAAAACCAAAATCATACATTTTCTTTTCTAGGTCTGAAACCCAAAGAAAAAACTGTAGTTGCCAATTAAATAATTTTAATACAATCTATGGAATTGCAGAGGTATCAAGATCTTACGGATCCATTCAGGGTAGACATTCCCTTTGCTGATGGAGAAACTCCTGCCAAGAGAGTTGAAGGGTTGTCCCAGGTGGCACCATTAGATGTAGGAATCTCAGGGGTGCAGTCAGTGCTGGAATCTCAGCTTAACAGCCGCATGGTGTAAGTTGTTGAGAAAAGTAGAACAAAATCATGAGTTTTAAATACACTTAGTATAAAAAAAAAATCAGATAGTGTAATTCCATTAAGAGCCAGGGAAGGGGGAAAGTGAGTGGACACTTGACGTAGAGTGAAAAATCAGTTGGAGAATGGGTATCTGAGATCAAAACAGAAAGAAGGAGGAGGAGATCAGGGAAGCAATGAGATAAAATGAGAAAAAGAGAAATATACAGAGAGCTTATTTTGAGAGAGAGAAAGCAAGCTTGAGTGGCTAAGGGGGAGAAAGAGGGAGAGAGAAAGAATTTCAAACAGGGTCCATGTTGTCAGTGCAGAGCTCAGTGTGGGGCTTGAACTCATGAACAGTGAGATCATGACCTGAGACAAAACCAAGAGTTGGATGCTTAACCGACTGAGCCACCCAGGCAGTCTTATCCTTACACTATTTTGTCAGGGATGTAGAAATGACTAACAAACTGTATGTGTATACAGGCTGCTACATTACTCATCATTAAAGTGTTATAGGAGAAATTGAACAAAAGGACAGGTGAATTATTGTTACTTTATGTTTTTTAAAGATAAATATTCAGTCTTTGTTTCCAAAGTTCTGAACATATAATAGGTACTCATCGAATGTTTGTTGAAGTTAATGAAAAAAGAAAGTTGATTTTTCTTTTTTTTTTCTTTTTTTCTTTTTTTTTTTTTTTAATTTAACGTTTATTTATTTTTGGGACAGAGAGAGACAGAGCATGAACGGGGGAGGGGCAGAGAGAGAGGGAGACACAGAATTGGAAACAGGCTCCAGGCTCTGAGCCATCAGCCCAGAGCCTGACGCGGGGCTCGAACTCACGGAACGCGAGATCGTGACCTGGCTGAAGTCGGAAGCTTAACCGACTGCGCCACCCAGGCGCCCCGAAAGTTGATTTTTCAAAGCAATATTTTGGGTATTTTCAAGCATGCACATATGGATATTAAGGTTTTTTTTTTCTTTTTTGAGACCAAAATCATTGTCATAGATAGAGATTATCACAACATAATGATAAAATATCTGAATTACCAGAAAGATAAAAATTGTAAAACCGTATAAACCAATCAAAAATGGCTTCAAAATGTGAAACAAATTGAAATGTGAAACAAAATATGAAATATCTAATTGACAAATCCACAATTATTGTGGGAGTAATATAACCATCTCGATTAATAGGCCAATCACAAAAAAAGTTAATTAAAATATATATTAGAACCTACAGATGCTCAACTTAGACTTACAAAATCTTATTCTACTAGTGTTTTTGCTACCTACAGGGAACAGAGTTGAATAAAGAGGTTTCAGGGCACTGGGGTGGCTTAGTCAGTTAAGCATCCAACTTCAGCTCAGGTCATATTATCACAATCTGTGGGTTCAAGCCCCATGTTGGGCTCTGTGCTGACAGCTCAGACCCTGGAGCCTGCTTCAGATTTTGTGTCTCCCTTTCTCTGCCCTTCCCTTGCTTGTGCTCTGTCTCTGTCTCTGTCTTTTTCTTTCTCTCTCTCAAAAATAAGCATTAAATTTTTTCTAAATAAAAATAAAATAAAAAGAGGTTTCTAATTAGTTTATCTTAGACAAAATGTTGATGTTTCACATCATATTCACTCAATCTATTTTGGCATCCTTAGGGAAACAGTGAAGAGATTTCTATTTAGTCGATGTTACTGAAAATTTTGGTGTCTGAGGTGTTTATCAGTGTATTCAATATATATAATGAGAGCTCCAGGAACTTAAAAGTCTCTGGGTAACATGAATCATGGGGGAAAGGTATGCAATGTTCCAGTAACAGTTTGATTTTCAATGAAACAATCCTTTTTAAACTCGCCTTTTGGGGGTTATTAGTGTGTTACCCTTTGTTTCCCTCTAATTGCCCAAGTCATGTGGAAGAAGCAGTGAGTGGAGTTTGGGATTATACTTTTCCCCATTTGGCCTTTGCTTGAATGGGGTTTGAGCCCGAGTCCAACAGCCCTATTCAAAAAGCAGTTTTAGGAAGCCATCCCCTGAGTCTGTCGTAAGGACATTTTCATTGAACTGGAAGATTCTTAAGCTAGTAACTTCAGACAACATAGCCTGCTTCACCACCAAGAACAGTCACATCCACTGAACAGGGGGTTTCTGTTTAATTGTGTCACCCCAGCGAGATGTGTAACTGACCTGATTCTTAATTTGGGTTCTGGAAAGATTAAAATCAAAATTTTGACCTATATATAGAAACAGTGTGAAAATACATTTTGAAAATAATTCTTAATATCATTCATATTCTTCTTCTTGCCTTTGCGTTTTCTTTAGCTGTTACTTTTGGTATCTTATATTTTACATGGCCTTGTACTAATTATAAAAACACATGTAAACACTTACATGACACTATGTGCCGGATGCTTTTGTAAGGATTTCCCTTCCATTATCTCATCTAATCCTCACAATCCTTTTAGGGACGCAGATATTAGGTTTGTTTCCATGGTTGTAAAGACCTGAGAACTAAGTAGTTTGCAAAAATTACACGGCTACAAAAAAGCAAACATGGTATGACTTAATTCACTCTATCTCCAACGTGAGTGTTCTGAGCGACTCTTCGGTGCTGGGATGGCACCATGATGAGTGCCATCTACTACAGTCAAGTCTCTTTCTTTCTTTCTTTCTTTTTTTCTTTCTTTCTTTCTTTCTTCTTTTTAAATATATATATTTTTATATTTATATTTATTTTTGAAACAGTGAGAGACAGAGCATGAGCAGGGGAGGGTCAGAAAGAGAGAGAGAGGGACACCCAGAATCCAAAGCGGGCTCGGCTCTCTAAGCTATCAGCACAGAGCCGGACCCAGGGCCCAAACTGGTCAACCACGAGATTGTGACCTGAGCTCAAGTCCGACGCTCAACCGACTGAGCCATCCAGGCACCCCAAGTCTGCTTCTTTAAACTATTCTTAGTTAGAAATCCGGTGAATACACAAGTAAAGCAAGGATGATAAAGTCTGAACAACTTGGTTGGTGCATATGAGGACCTGGTGCTGTGCATCCCACTGTTTCTCTAGATGCTTCTAATGCTCATCAGTCAAGTCATGATTTTGGCATTCCTCCTCATATTTCAGGTGAGAAGTGGCTGCATGGAAAATGCAAATCTAATTTTATTTTTATGTATTTATTTTTTTAATATTTATTTATTTTGAGAGAGAGAAAAAGAGAGAACACACGTGTGAGCAGGAGAGGGGCAGAGAGAGAGGGAGAGAGAGAATCCTAAACAGGCTCAGGAGCCGGAAGTGGGGCTCATTCCCATGAACTATGAGATCGTGACCTGAGCTGAAATCAAGTCATACAGTTAACCAACTGAGCCACCTGGGTGCCCCTGAAAACACAGATTTTAATTAAAGCTCCAAAACTTACTTTTTAATAGCTTTAATCCTTAATTTGTGTTGGCTCTTATTTAGAGGAAGGTCTTGACCTTAATTTCTGAGTCTTGGTATGGCTGTCTTTCCTTAATATTTTTTATCTGCGTGCATGACTTTCAATGTAGTGCACACATATTTTCTTTGCGTGTCCACGTATATATTGAATGATTGACTTGTCACACTGACCTCAATGCTTTACACCTCAAATTAACTAGGTTAGTCTACACCAGTATTTGCAAAATAATTTAAATATTTACATTCCAATATCCTCACTGAACATGAGCATCTGGCAATTTAATGGATTTCTCTATTTCCTAAAAAATGCAAACCATCAGGGGGGAATATACCAGCTTTTCTAAGTTTCTTCTTAACCAACATCTTTACCAACCAAATTTGACTATAATTTAGATAGATTTTTTTTTAATTTTTTTTTCAACGTTTATTTATTTTTGGGACAGAGAGAGACAGAGCATGAACGGGCGAGGGGCAGAGAGAGAGGGAGACACAGAATCAGAAACAGGCTCCAGGCTCTGAGCCATCAGCCCAGAGCCCGAAGCGGGGCTCGAACTCACGGACCGCGAGATCGTGACCTGGCTGAAGTTGGACGCTTAACCGACTGCGCCACCCAGGCGCCCCTAGATAGATTTTTTAATAAACTTCCATTTCCATGCATCACAAAGACTGAACTGCCGTTACCAAGTTCTAGGCATTTTGCTAGTCACTGGTGATACAAAGGTGAAAAGAATGTATCTCTACCCACAGAAAGATATAATTTAGTGAGGAACAAAGCAGGTGTTTCTGGTAAAATACGTAATGTTTGTAGGCACCTAGAAATTGTTTAGTGTTTATATAATAGGCATTTGAAAGTGTTGGGTTTTTTTACATAAATAAATGAATAATTAGATGTGTATAGATGGCATAAAATACATTTTATCTGGATTTAAATGTTACTGGTCCAGCAGGCTCAATTCCATTTCTCAAATCTGTTCAGAAATCAGTACTTTTGGGACTTCTTCCCTATGGATATATCATCTATGTTTTCCTTTTTTTTTTTTTTTTTTTTTTCAGAAAAAGAATATTGCATAACCCGCAGGTTGGGTAGTTGATTCTCTTTCTTTGTGGTCTATACCACATTGTTTTTAGTGAATGGGCTTCCTTCCTAAACTCCAGAGTAAATGATTCTCATTGAGATATTGATTTTTGGCTTTGACTCAAGTACAGTGCATTTGCTTACAAGATGTGTGATTACAATGTTAAAACAAAGCATTGAATAGTAGAAAAAAATCAGTCAATCGACTCTTTGCATCAATGTTATGGTGAGCAACAATTGGACTAATTTTTCTGATTGATATTTTTCCTCATTTACATAACTGTTTTCTATTCATTCAACTATTTGAATGAGCCAGATGTTTTGGTGTATTGCAGACATAGTCTTGATTACTTGTATAAATAAAGAAAAAGTAAACTTCAAGTGGATAAAAAAATGGCCAGTGGAAGTGGCCAGACTTAAGAGGATGAACATTATTCAATATGAAATATTCAAAACACAATCTAAGAAATAATATATGAACAATATGTTCTACTGAAATTGATTTATTGGTTTCTTCAATAAAGATTTATTTTTCATCATGTTTTAAGATCTGTACTGGTCACTGAGTATACAAAAACAAATGTAATGGGATCGTGTCCTTAATTACATTGAATCTAAAGGAGAAACTGTTTCCAAGCATGTGAACACATGTGTTCTTTATACAATAAATGTTTATTGTGCCATGCATTGTACTTAATACAGGATAAAAATAAAATAAGAAAGCAATAGATTCTGGTATCATGGAGTTTATAGACTAGATATAAAAGAGAAACAAGATAAGTAATTATAGTAAGTTCTAATGATTGTCATAAAAGATCTGTAATACTATGAGAACTTTATCTGACATAAGAATAAGGGAGTCAGGAAATAAAGAAAGATGTTCCTGGGAAAGAGTTGGTCATTGAAGCTCAGTCCTAAAAAAAGATTGTGATTCATTAAGAAGCAGAAGGAAGAGACAATAGAGGGATGTTACTGGCAGAAGGGTTAGTAATTAAGTACAGAAACATCCAGCATTTTTAATTTATTGACATAAGACCTTCAAGTATCAGTCTTCTTAATATCCCCAAATTAATATTAATATAAAATTAATGAGATCTTAATTGCTGAGCTAAATTTAAGTTATCCTGATGAATCTTCAGGAAAAACAATGGAGGGTGGTTCAAAAGAAGAGATCAAATAACTCTTTTAAATAATACTTTAGGAAGCAAGGTATGCATGCATTTAATTAATTAAAGCTGTTGACTCCATGAATATTACATCTCTTAAATCCAGCAAAGTATGTCTCCCATTTGATTTTTAGAAGAAACTAATAGCACACCAAGACATTAAGGAAAACAATTTTTAAACGCTATGTGATACTCAAAACAAGGCTAATATGAAGGGGATGAGCTGCCAAATTGGACAAGGCCAGTCAGTTATCAATTTTATTTTTGTCACATTAACTTTCAATTCCCCTTTTAAACTCTGGCTAGGATAGGAACTAACTATAAATACTAGGTGAATGTGTAAGCACATATGTGCTCAGTATATATCAGCTGCAATTTTATAATATTACCAATACTATTACCATTATTATAAATGTTCTCATTGGATTTTTATTAATAAAAGAAAATTATTTTCAGGACAAAATCTCATTGCTAACAAATATTTGATTCTCATAGCTTCTACACTGGGAAGTAGAAAATTAAAGGAGTGTTACTTCTACTGTTATAGAGAAAAAAGTCAAGAAACATCAAAGTCTTTTCTGATTTTCAATTCACTAGAGAGCTAAGGTCACAGAGCAATAAACTTGACCAAAATTTAAGGACAGGTGGGCCCTACAGGAAAAAAAAGAGGTGAAAGAAAGCATGCACTTGATGTCCAGAGACATCAGTGAGGAGAGATCCACAAAACAGTGGACAGTTGATGAAGACCACACACAAACTTTAAGGATAACATAAACCTCCATATGCATCTACTGGAAAGCTCTTTCTTAGTGAACTCTACTAGTACTTCACAACAAAAACAAGAAAAAACTTGGGCCGTATGTGTGCCTCAATCAGTTGTGCCTCTGACTTCAGCTCAGGTTATGATCTCACTGTTCATGAGTTTGAGCCCCACGTGGGGCTTGCTACTGTCCGTACAGAGCCCTCTTTGGATCCTCTGTCTCCCTCTTTCTCTGTCCCTCCCCCATTCATGCACACACTCTCTCTTTTTCCCTGTCTCTCAAGAGAAAATATAAATAATAAATAAATAATAAATAAATAAATAAATAAATAAATAAATAAAAATGCTTGAAGATCTCTGGTGAAGATCTGGGTAGGAGATCAGAACTATGGAAGGAATTAGAAATTCTGCCTTGATTCTACTTTCTAATCTCTACTATAGTATACAAGCGTTAATGTATAAGATGGGGAAAGGAAATGCTGTTGTCTTTAAGCCATTGGCAATAATACCATAGGTAAGTGAATAAAACATGGAAGAGAAAGGAACAAAACTACAAAACTACAAAGCAAAACTAATTCTGGCCAAAGAGTTTGATAGCATGCTGATACCGCACTTAAAACTAAAGAAAGAACATGAGATAAGTTCAGGACTCCAAGATCAAGGGACACAGTGTCTGCCTAACATTAAGGTTTACTCAGAACAATAGAGACTGTACTCACCCAACCATAATTAACCTAACAAACTTAAAATTACATGTAGCAGCAAAATAAAGTTGGGGAAAAGATAAGAATTACTCTTTCTGGTACACAATATAAAGAGAAGACCTAAAACTAAGAAACACACAGACGTTGCTCTGCAAAGTCAACCTTGATACTAAATATAAAAATTCCTCTAAAGGAAATTGAAGTCTCTGGGGATAGTTCACTGAGGAAAACCATAACAACAACAACAACAACAACAACAACAAATCTCAAAATTGACCAAACTTCTAGCACTCAAATTAAACTCCAATACCCAACCTGGGAGAAAAAGAAGCATGCCCATTTTCAGGCAAAAAATATATTAACCTAGTCACTAGCATGTTTAAAGATGTTTAACACATAATAAAACATTACAAGACATGTAAAAAGCAAGCAAAATATCCAAAACAAACCAACAAACAAAACAAAAACAAACCCCCAAAGATATCAGAATTATATTTCATTATGACACAGATGTTAGACCTATCTGAGAAAATTTTAAAATAGCTATGATTAATATATGCAAGTGTTGAATCACTAAATTTTACACCTAAAACTAATATTACACTATCTGTTAAGTAACTGGAATTTAAATAAAAACTTGAAAGTAAAAATAAAACAAAACAAAACTTGAAATTGCAAAAAAAGATTCTAGGGACAAAGGCATGTCAGATAAAATGGATGATTGTAGCAGGGAGATAGAAAAATATAAAAGAATCAAGTGAAAATCCTATAACTGTAAAAAAAAAAAAAAGAATCGAATACTCTAACATGCAAAACAGAAGTCACTAAAGAGGAAAAAGAACAAATACACATTTTCCACAATTGATGAGAGATACTAATATGAAATACAAAAAGTTCAGAAAATACCAAGCAGGACAAATATTAAATAAACAATCAAATAATGAAATAACTTTTTAACACACACACACACACACAACTAAGGAGAACATATTCAAACCACTAAAAACAAAACACAAAGGGAAAATCTTAGTCATCCAGAAGAAGAGGAAGTATTTCATACAGAGAAACAAAGATAAACATTCAAGGTGAATTCTTGTCAGAAACCATAAAAGACAGATTTTTAAAAAATGACATCTTTAAACTACTGAAATAAACCACTTCTCAAAAAGTTGTCAATTAAGATCTCAAAACTTGGGAAGGAGGGAATCCTTCAAAAATGAACAAGAAATAAAACATTTCTCAGAAAACAAAAAAATTTAGTGATATCTTTGCTGGCACACTAAAACAGTGAAAGAAAATTTTTCAGGAAGAGTGTGACATCAGGTTGAAACAGTTCTAGATTGGGAAATGAACAGTGCTCTAAATGAAATACTGGAAGATCAAGTCAAATTTACTTTTTTGTCCTACAGTGAATTGTTCTAAATGCACTATCTAAAGCAAAAAAACAAAACAAAAAAAAAACAACAAAAAAAAAAACGCTTAAATATTCTATGTTTTTGGCACGTGTAATGTTAAAAGGTGTGGTGGAAACAGCACAAATGTGTTTATACTGTTGTAAAGTCCTTCCACTACAGTGAAGCAGCATAATATTTGAAAGTAGACATATTATCTTACAGTGAATATCCTAAAACAATACATAACTTTTTAAAAGAGACGTAGACAACAAAGAGAAATGTAGAAAATATGACAATAGAAAAGGAAAAACGGTATTCTAAAAAAATGCCCAATTAAGAGAACATAGAAAAGGAAAAAAGACATAGAACAGATGTAAAAAATAAAAAACAGCTACCAACATGGTAGAATGTAATTCAATGATATCAATAATCACATAAAATATGAATAGTGTAAATTCACCAGTGTACAGACAGGGATTGATAGATTGAGCAAACAAACAAAACAAAACAAAACAAAAAAACAAACAAGAATCAATTATGATCATGCAAATGCTAACCAGGAGAAAGCTTAAATAGCTATATTACCATCAGACAAAGTAACATTCAGAATAAGAGATTTGGGGTTAAAAAAGAAAGGCAGTATATGATGATATAGTGCTCAATTTTAAAAAACTGTAATTGCACATGCACCCACATAGAGATTAAAAATACACAAGCAGGAGCGCCTGGGTGGCGCAGTCGGTTAAGCGTCCGACTTCAGCCAGGTCACGATCTCGCGGTCCGGGAGTTGGAGCCCGCGTCGGGCTCTGGGCTGATGGCTCAGAGCTTGGAACCTGTTTCCGATTCTGTGTCTCCCTCTCTCTCTGCCCCTTCCCTGTTCATGCTCTGTCTCTCTCTGTCCCAAAAATAAATAAACGTTGAAAAAAAAATACACAAGCAAAGAACTAATGGTAGAGAATGTACTAATAGATAAACTCAATTATATTTGCAGATCAACTGTACTCTCTCAGTAACTGATAGAATAAATTGACAATCATTACAGATATGGAAGAGTTGTACAAACTGACAACCAACTAAACCTAGTTAGAATTGAAAGAGCACCGAACCATAGTAGAATACACATTTTTCTTAAGGGCACATAGAGCAGTCACCAAGACAGACCAAACTTTTGTTTATAAAATAAATCTCAAACAAGTACAAAGACTAAAATCATGCAAAGCATGTTCTTGAACCAAAATGAAAATAAACTAAAAATTCATAACAGAAAGAGATATGAAAAATCTCCTATTTAGAAATTACATAATATACTTCTAAATAACACATGAGATAAAGAAGTATTATCGAAGGAAATTAAAAAGCACTTTAAACTGAATGAAAATGAAAACACAATGTGTCACATTTCCCAAGATGCTATTAAAGCAGTGATTGCAGAGAAAATATAGTGCTAAATATTTACCTTAGAGAAGAAGAAAGATCTTAACTCAATATTCAGTTTCCATTTTAATGAACTAGAAAAGGAAGAGAAAAATGAACCTAAATTAAGCAGAAGTTGAAAATGATGAAAATAACAGCAGAAATCTGTTACCATACAATGAAAAGCAGGAAGAATAAATTGAGAAATCTCTAGCTAAATTTCCCAAGAAAAGAGAAAGAAGCTACTAATAATATCTGGAATAAAGAAATGATATATTTGCATATTCTAAAAATATTAAAATGATACAAAGGATATAGTACAGGCAAGTCTAAGCCCTCTGATTTGACACAATTTATAAAATTGACAGTTTTGAAATAATCCAACTTATATAATTTACTAATGAAATAATAGATAAGCAGAATAATTATAAATATTTTTAAATTACATTCAGAGTTTAAAACATTCTAAAATGAAAAGTCCAGGACCTGATCATTTCATTGGTGACCTTTAATCAACATTTATAAAAGAAATATTTCAACACTTTGTTCCAGAAAATGGAAGATAATGAACCACTTCCTGATTCATTTTATGAGACCAGAATTACCCAAAGCTAGACAAAAATGTTTTGAAAAAGAATTCTACAGGCTAATATCCAACATGAATCTGAACACAAAAATCCTCAACAAAAAGTTTACAAGCCAAATTTAACTATACATAAAGTAGATAATACACCGTGATAAAGGGAGTTTATACCAGAATATAAACACATTTTAACATTCAAAAACCAATCAGTATAGTGCACCATAGTAATAGACTAAAGAAAAATAAGATGGTCATCTGAATGGAAACAAGAAACAAACAGACAGAATGAAACATCAACTTCTGATTAAAAACTCACATCAAATTAGACATAATAAAAACAACTTTATAAACTTGATAAAGGGCTCCTACTAAAAATTATGTAGTGTTTATGAATTCCAAGACTCAGTGTTGTTAATGTCAATTCTCTCTAATTTGATACATAGATTGAATACAAATCCTGATAAAAATTCAAAGGCCTTTTTGTATATATCAACAATTTCACTCTAAAATTGATATGTGAAGTCTCAGGAAATAGAATATACAAAACAATCTTGAGATAGATTATCAAAGATGGAGAGCTCAACAGATTCCAAGACCTATTATAAGGTTAAGTAAATAAAAGTGTCATGTTGGCAAATGGATCCACAAATAGCAGAGCACAATAAAGAATCTATTACACACACACACACACACACACACACACACACACACAAATGTAATCAACTTATTTTGAGCAAAAATCAAAAGACAATTCCATGCAAGAACAGCATTTATATAAAAAAGTGATATAATATTCAACATTCCTACACAAAATTTTAAAGTATACATAATATATGTATGCAAAAATCCTCAACAAGGCAGGTTCAAATCAAATCCAGAAATATGTAAAAATCTACCATGACTGAATGGAATTTATCTCAGAGATACAAGGTTGGTTTAACACCCGGCAGTCACTTAATGTAGAACAACTATCAACAGGAAAAAAAGCCCCATATGACCCTCATAATAGATGGGAAAAAAAAGAAGCATTAGACAAAATTCAACAACCTCATCAAGATAAAAACAATCAACAAACCAGGGGGAAAAATTACCCCTGATAAAGAGTCTCTATAAAGAAACAAACAGCTAACCAGATAATGGTGAGATATCAACACTTCCGCCTAAAGGTCAGGGACAAGACAAGGATTTCTGGTCTTCTTAATTCCAGTTATCATTATACTGGATATTCTAGTCAGGACAATTGGATAAGAAAATGAAATAAAGTCAACCAGATTGGAAAGGGAAAAGTAAATCCACCTCTTTTTGCACACGTATGTAGAAACGTTTAGGAAAGTGATTACAATGTTTTAGATCTAATAAATAAGCTCAGCAAGCTTTCAAAATACAAAACAGGTACAAAAATTCATGGTACTCCTGTACGTAGCAATGAACAAACCCAAAATGCACATAATGAAATAATTCCATTTACAATTTTACTAAGATAAAATACTTAATATTAGACTTTGAAGAAAAGACCATGACTATACTTTGAAAACTACAACAAATTATTTTAAAAAATTTGAAGACGTGAAATCATCTCAAGTTCATGTGTTAAAATACTTCACATTATCAAGAAGTATAATCAGTATACCACAGATTGATCTACAAATTCAAATGAAGTAACTAAAAAAAATGAAGTAACTTCTCTGTAAAAATTGTTAAGGTGATTTTAAAGTTCATACAGAAATTCAAAGGACTTATAATAAACAAAATAATACTGAAGAAGAATAACTAAATTGATGGATTCATGCTTCCCAATCTGAAAAATTGCTACAAAGCTACAACAATCAAGATAGTGTAGTACAGGCATAAGAACAGACATGTAGGGGTGCCCGGGTGGCTCAGGCCATTAAGCGTTTGGCTTTGGCTCAGGTCATGATCTCATGGTTTGTGGGTTCAAGCTCCACATCGGCCTATGTGCTGACAGCTCAGGGTCTGCTTCCACTTCTCTGCCCCCCTCTTTCTCTTCCCCTTCCCCACTTGCGCTCTCTCTCAAAGATAAATAAACATTAAAAAATTAAAAAAAAAAGAATAGACATGTAAACCAATGGAATAAAATTGAAAATCCAGAAAAATGTGCTCATATTTATGGTTAATTGATTTTATTTTCTTTTTTTAATTTATTTTATTTTATTTTTATTAAATGTAATTTACTGTCAAGTTGGCTAACATACAGTGCATACAGTGTGCTCTTGGTTTTGAGGGTAGATTCCCATGATTCATTGCTTACATGCAACACACAGTGCTCATCCCAACAAGTGCCCTCCTCAATGCCCATCACCCACTTTCCCCTCTCCCCTGCCCCCCACCATGAACCCTCGGTTTGTTCTCTGTATTTAAGAGTCTCTTTTGGTTGGCCTCCCTCCCTCTCTGTTTGTAATTATTTTATGGTTAAGATTTTCAGTGAGGCTGCCAGACAATCTAATAGTGGATAGAAGATTAGCTTTTAATGGATGGTACTGAGAAAATTGGATATCCACAGGAAAAGAAAGAAATTGGACTTCTCCCTCATATCATATGTCAAAATTAACTCAAAATACATCAAAGACCTACATGTAAAAGCTAAAACTCTATAATGCTAAGACACCAATGTAAGCATAATTTTCATGGTCCTGGATTGATTCTTAAACATAACTCAAAAAACACAAGTAACAACAAGAACAGAAATAGGTAACTTGGACATCATTAATGTTAAAATCTATTGTGCTTCAAGAGACACCACCAATAAAGTCAACATACAACTCATATAATGGTAGAAATATTTACAGTAGTATATCTGAAAAGGGATGTGGATCTGAAATATTTACATAGCTATTACCACTCAATAATAAAAAGACAAACTGATTTATAATTAGCAAAAGATTGGAATAGACATTTTTCAGAAGATTACAAATGGCCAATGAGCACATGAAAAAAGGTTCAATATCACTAGCTATTGGAGATTTTGTAGGCCTCAGGGATTTTATGGCCCTCTCGTGGTGCCTGAATGGGCCCTCACAGAAAGTTTGGTTCAGATGTCAACACTAATGATACCATACAGAACAGGAAAGGTAAGAAAAGGTTTGTTATGTACATAATGATGCCATCTAGAAATCAGGGCCATTCTCTCAGACTGGTTCCAAAATAAGTTGAGAGATCAAGGAAAACAATTTGATTTGTGGTTTTCATGGTGGTTAAGAAATGGTGCTGTGTAAGAGGTCCCACACATATGTAAAGCCGGCAGGCTATAGAACTCTCCTTGGAACAAAGGAAGGAGCACACAGACTTTCTCATCAGCTTGGTCAGATATAAGAGAGAGGGGCAGAGGAAGGGGCTTAACCAAACTTAAAAAAAAAAAAAAAGGACTTATATTGTTAATTACAAGCAAATGCAAATCAAAACCACGATGAAATACCTTTCACATCCACTAAGGTTTCTAGTCAAAAATAAAAGTAATAACAAGTGTTGGCAAAGAAATGGAGAAATTGAAGTGCTCTGAAAATGCTGCCGGGTTGTAAAATGGCCCCATGACTTGGAAAAGTCCTTCAGTTCCTCGATTAGACACAAAGTTACTTTCTGGTCCACTGATTTCACTTGTAGGTATAGAGCTAAGTAAAATGAAAACACACGTGTGCATGAAAACTCAGACACAAATGTACATTGCAGCATTCTTCCTGAAAACTGAAAAATAGAAACAACTCAGACGCCCACCACCTGATGAACAGATAAATAAAATCTAGTATATCCGCACAGTGGAATACTAGTAGGCGATAAACAAGGGGGGAAATCTATTGATCCATGCTACAATATGGATGAACTTCAAAGCCATTGTGCCAAGTGAAAGAAGCCAGTAACAATGAACCACCTATTGTGGGATCCCATATACAGATAATGTCCCAAATAGGCAAATTTATAGAGACAGAAGGTAGAGCCATGTTTCTAGGACTATGGGGGTGGGCGGTTGAGGAGTGACGGTTACAGAATGCAGGATTTCTTTCTGTGGTTACAAAAACACTCAAAAATTGATGCAGGTGATGGTGCACGACGCTATCAAAAAGCCATTTAATTATACACTTAAAATGGATGAATTGTATGGTTTGTGAGTTATAACTCCGTTGAGCTGTTAAATTTTTAGAACAGCAATCTTCAGCTTTTAACTTATATCCAATACAAAAATTAATTCAAAGTGGTTCATGACCTAAATGTAAAATCTAAAATGATAAAACTTCTCTAGAAAAGTAGCAGGAGAAAAATCTGTGACCTTGGATTAACTAAACTGTTGTTAGATACAACACCAAAAGTGTGATCTGTAAGAGAATAAATTGATAAATTAAACTTTCTTTCAGTTAAAACCTTTGCTTAGGGAATATTCATTCATTGCTAGTGAAAACTGCAAGCTAGTATAGCCATATATGAAAAAGTTGGTCTGTCTTTTTTATAAACATGTTCTTACCATATGACCCAGAAATCTCTCTTCTAGATTTCTACCCAACAGTAATGAAATACTGTGTTTACATGAAAATCTTTATGTGAATGTTTATGGCAGCTTTATCTATAATACCAAATGCTGCAAACAACCCAGATGTCTTTCAGCCCATGAATGCATAAACAATCTGTGGACATCCATACATTAACATATCACTCTTATTAAAAGGAACAAACCATTGATTCACACAATAAATTGGATGGCGCTTAAATGTTTTTTTTAAAGTGAAAGAAGCCAGACCCCAAAAGTTACATAGCATATAATTCTATTCTTGTTACATTCTGGAAAAAGTAAGATGAGAGGGAAGAAAACAAGTCAATGATTACAGGGTTTTGTGGGGGTGGTGGTGGCAGGGACAATCTGCAGAGGAACAGCTTGGGGGAATTCATTCCTTGCTGGGATAGAAGTAATTTAGCATGGAAAAATATTAGTACACCCACAACAGACACTCAATTCTTTTTTAATATGTTTTTTAAAGTTTATTTATTGTGTGAGAGAGAGAACAGTGGGGGAAAAGAGAGACAGGGACAGAGGATCTGAAGCAAGGGGGCTCAATGCAGACAGCAGAGAGCTGAATGTGGGACTCAAACCCACCAACCAGGAGATCATGACCTGAGCCAAAGTCAGATGCTTAACCAACTGAGCCACTCAGGCAGCCAGTAGACACATGGTTCTATTCATTTGCCTAAACCCCATAAATCTGTACAACACAAATATTTAGCTTTGTGCAATTTTTTTTAATCAGCTAAGATGTGGACGTCATTGACTCCTCAAAACAGTCAAGATCATGAAAGACCAAAAAAATAAAAAAAAAGACTCAACTGTCAACTGCCAGATTGGAGGCTATTAAGGAGACATGACAAATAATTTGATGTGGAATCCTGGATTGGATTCTAGAATGGAAAAGGAAAATTAGTGGAAAAATTGGTGAAATCCAAATATAGTCTTTAGTTTAGTTCATAACATTGCACCACAGTAAATTTCTTAGTTTGGATAAAGTTCCCTAGATTATGTAAGATATTAACATAAGGGGAAACTACATAATGGCCTTATAGGAATTGCAAATCTTCTCTTAATTTAACATTATCTCAAAAATAAAATAGAAACAATTTTAAAAATTACACCAGGTTTAAAGAATTCTACCTTCTCCAAATATACCCCTATATATTATATATGATATTAGTAATATATATTAATAACATGTATATTAAGGTTACTTATTTTGAGAGAGAGCACATGTGAGCAGAGGAGGGGAAAAGAGAGAGGGAGAGAGAGAGGATCCCAAGCAGTCTCCAGTGCCAGTGGGGCTTGAACCCACGAACCATGAGATCATGACCTGAGCCAAAACCAAGAGTCAGGCACTTAACCTACTGAGCCAGCCAGGCACCCCACCTATTTATATTAACTCACCATATTTTTAATCATATTGTGTGCTGTGGTAGGCTAATAATACCTCCTTCAGTCACATTTGCATGCACATACGCATGCACTCACAAAGCTGTCCATATTCTAATCTCTGGAAATTGTGAATCTGTTACTTTACGCAGGAAAAATAGTTTTACAGATGTGGGATCTTGAGCTGAGGAATTATCCTGGGTTATTCCAGTAAACCCAAATTTGTAATCACGAGGGCTCTTATACTTTGGAGGCAGGTGGATCAAAGTCAGGGACAGAGAAAGGAGATCACATGATAATAAAAGCAAAGATTTGAATATGCTACAATGCAGACTTTGAAGATGGAAGAAGGGACCACAAGCCAGGAAATAGAAGGAGGGCAGTTCTAGAAGCTACAGATTTTCCCCTAGAGCTTCTAGAAGGAGTGTGGCCACGCAGACATGTTGATTTTTTTCCAGTGAAAGTGATTTTGAACTTCTGGCCTCCAAAACTTTAAGAAATAAATGTATGTTTTTTTAAGCCACTAAATTGGTAGCACTTTGTTACAGCAACAAGAGAAGAGTAAAATGTATGAATACTTTTTTAGTCACCATGTATCTGTTTAGGGATAAAGTGGGATAAAAATCAATACATTTCATTCTATTTTAAACCAATAACAGAAATGTATTTGTTCCAATTATAATCTGCATAGATATAGCAAGACTTTTTTAGCCCGTGAATGAAAACTGTTATATGAAGTAGTATTAGATATGTTGGTCCCAGTGGACCTAGATTTCAAATTCAGTTTGGTATTCACAAATAATCCCTGCTGACTTCTATATTCTAAGTACAGTCATGATGATGTCACATTCTATAGTAACAGCACCATGGCCTTTTCTTAGGTTATAGTCCCAACATGAAATGTTTATAATCTCACTCCTTCAGAAGAGGGGGAAAACCACCTGCTGAGAGCAAGGCCCTACCAAACCTTGGCATGGATTTTGTTTGGGGGCATTGCTCTAGTAACACTATACTGGGGCCTTGGATGGCTATGAGGTGGGAGAAGAACAATGATGCTAGATGGGCAGTGCTCAGGTCATTTTTCTTAGACCTAATAAAGTACGTATGTTCAGACAGGGGCTTGAAGTTGTCAGATTACAGCAAGTTTCAACGTCTGTCATTTTGTTCTGGACAGTTTCTTCCCCAAGTCACACGCTTGCCTGGGAGCTATTCTCACCAACCCCAGTGCACTGTGCTAGCACAGAAACTCCTGCCTGGCCAACAAGGGCTCTCATCTTAGGGTACTAAAATATTACCAGCCTATAATTCTAAAACGGACCCAGATGCCAAATCCTCATTTGGGGTATCTCGTTTACTCTATAGAGAAAAAGTAAAACCATTTAAACTTGAAAATGTATAATCTATGGGAACAAGGAAAACTAAGGGCAATAGGTAAAATTTAAATCCAGAACAGTTTTATTCGATTAATTTGAGACAAAACTAGCCTATTGATGAGGGGGGATAAATGGAATCAGAAGAGGGGGGAAATTGTGAAATATGTCAATGCTATATGTTGGGATGTGTACATATTTTGGCCTCATATCCTAGTTCTTCTGGTTAACAGTTTGATATTTTGGGCAATGTATTTAACTAAACATCTCTCTCTGTTTCTCCATTGGGAAGCTAGGTAAAATCTGCATCATTGAGTTGTAAGAAGACATTTAAAGGAGGCAAAATGTAACAACTTAAAAATAATGACACTAATAATGAAAACTAATGACTAGTATCTAAGAGATAAAAATAATACTTTTGCTATTGCCATTATTGAGAACTTTATTTAAAAAACTTGATCTTTTCCTGCTATGAAATTAGCAGGAGGACATATGACAGAAGTTTCCTAGTGATGGTAAAAAACGAACGCAGCATTTTCTGAGTCAAGTAATGAATCATTATTTCGTTGCTGAGTTAAACAGTTCTTGAATATCAGACACTCCTGAGACTAACCTAACCCACTTTCAGTAGTTAGAAAGTTCAACAAGAATCCAAATTGAATAACAAGAATTTACTATTTTCATGAGTGCAATTTTCTGATTTAAAAGTGATAACAGTGATTTTCACCACACTAACGAGGAGCTACAAAGTTGGGTCTCACAGGGATGTTCCTTCCATTCTGAGACATGATGATGTGTATTTAGCAGAAAACCATTCATACAAACTGGAGCTTTTAGTAGTTGAAAAGGCTAAACTAAATAATTTATGTTATTTTTTATAGTCTTTTAAGATAATGACTTTTCTTTGTCAACACTTAGTTTTTAAAGCCCTTTGGAAATAAAAACTCTATGCTCCAACTTCCCTACTTCTCACTTAGTGGAGTCTGAATAAAAGAAGTTTTGTTGTGCACATCATATTTTTTCCAACTCAACCTTAATAAGCATTTACAGTAAGCCACAGTGTGGTGACATAACTTATAGCAACTATTTCTGCGACAGATACTAGTATGTCTAGAAGTTTCAAGTTCATGCCAATCTGGAAGCGTCTCCCTTCCATTCTGAGTATGTATACTTCAATTTTGCAGATGAAGAAGGTACAGTTTGTTTTTTTCTAAAATGATATAGTCAATAATTGGTAGAGCCATCTTGTATACAAGCCTGATGCCTTTCCCACTATATTTTATATTTTTGGTTAAAGTCATTTAAATGATATAATTCGCTCATCCCTAGGGTTTTAGTTTTCAAGTCTCTACAAAGTCACGTGCTGGAATTCAGTCCGTCTGCCTCCATGCCTACCTCATAGGTCTCGCATCTTTTCATTGATGCTGCTGGTGACTTTTCATTTTGTACCGAATATCTTTAACATAGTTGTCCAGGGATAAGAAACAAAATGACAGCTAACTCAGACCTATGTCTTTAGGGAAGAGATATTTCCAGATAAGCTAACTCAGACCTATGTCTTTAGTGAAGAGATATTTCCAGATATATCATGAGCAGGAAAGAGTGCAACTTTCAGTTGGTAATTTCTCGTTAATAAAACGAAAGTCAGTACATCTGATTTATTGGGGAATCTTTTCTTGGCGGAACAGAAATGTGTTCGTGTCTGGGGTTTTATATTCCACCGAATTACCTGATGGATATATTTTTCTGGATCACCTGAACTGAAGAGTTCTTTTTAAAGTAAATGATTAAAAGAAAAGAGTAACAGTGCTAATACCACAATAAAACTGACAAGTTGAAACTAACTATCAGAAATATAAAAAACAAAAATTCTCACAGCAATATTAACCTACCATGTAGCACACAATGTCTAAGTTATAGAGGATTTACTGACCTAAGTAGCAAGCTAAACACTTCCTCTGTAAAGCTGAGAACACAAACTCCCAATCCAGTTTTCATGCTGTCGCAAGCATGTCTGATAAAGTGTTTGTATTATTGATGTGTTATTATTGGTGCTTCCGTTAGCCTGTATGATAAAAAGGAAATCTGTTTTAGTGTTGAAAAAACATGAGTGTGAATCTAGGTTTTTCTCCCTTTGTAACTCGTGGCTTTGATTGTGTTCATCCACATGGTGGTCCCTCAGTTTTCTTATCTCTAAGGTGTTGTTTATTTATCCTAAAGCGATCAATATTTCTGTGTTGTCAAGTAAGGAAAAGACTTAGGATATAGTGTGCGCTCTGGGTTAATGTCAATTCCATTCTCATGGGAAAGAATTCTCAAATTCAGACACAATTATATGACATAACACAAAGCAAGACAATCAGACGTAGATGGCCACTACTCTCATTCAGCAGGCTTCTAATTGTTCGTTATATAATTGAACGGATGTTCCAATTTCTCAATGTGTTTTAAGTAATTTCTGAAAATGTTCGTCTAGCAGAATTTGACATACACAATAATTTGGGAAAGATGGTAAAGGGATGTAATACAAATTCTAAAATGACATAATCAAAAGTCGTATAATGACTGATAATAATTAAAATAGACCTGCCAACTGAACCTGTATTTGGCAGCAAAGAGGGAGAGAGTCAGGAGGGCAGTGAGATTAGGTTGTTGAGCAAGATAGCTTGAGGAAATTAGTTAGGAAGAGCAGCAATTCAAGTTTTCCTCCCTTGGCCTTGCCATCTGCACAGTGAGAAGTGTTTCGTTGTAATGCACACAAAAGGTATTCAATGTTGGCATCCGCCTCTTATTTTATTGTGAAAAAAGATACATTGATTTTGGTGTATGAGTAACTCAGCTCTAGGTGTTTTTATTCTCATTTATGTTTCTCCTCCCCTTTACCTATTCTGTCCCCTCCGCCCCCCTTCCTTTTTTCCCTGTTTTCTGTTCCTCCTCTTCCTCTTCTTCAGGATTGATAGAAAATCTTCCATCATTTTCTAATAATCATCTGACACAAAATTGATAAGCCAGGGCTATGAATGCTGTTTTATTTCATCTTTTACACTATTTTAATTTTTTTTTCTCTAGTTAATATCATTCCACTCCTACTGAAACAAATATATTCCTATCTAGGAATGTGTGCCTCAGTCAACTCTGAACTGCCTCCTGTCAACAGCTGTAATGATTTTGCTACAGGTGCATGCTGACAGACTGTTTTCTCACTGCCATATTTAGATTGCCCCCTGAATCTCACCTTTCCACCTACGAAATCCTTTTAGGATCTGTGAACTTTTCCTTGTCACATTTATATTTGTAGCACGCCTTATTACGTTATTTATTCATGTGTCACCTCTTTGCTAACAGGGTTTGAAGCAGAATGAAATACAAGTCATAAATAATACAGCTATAAAATAGGAATAGAATTTTCTAAAAATCAGAAATTGGAGAGAAGAAAGAAAATACGTTTGCTACAACATGTTTAGTTAACTGTGTGCTCCCTGGCAGTCACGTTATTAAGGGCTATGTGTTGTTAAATTTAATTCCTCATCAAGAGGAAGAAGCCCACTGATTTAAAAAGGACTCCATTTTATTTTAGGAATATACTGAATAGAAATCTGTCATATGGTGGCTGGTACAGGGAATATTGTAGATCATAGTAATGTAATTGTCTTGGAGCAGGTACAGATTTTTTTCTTTTTTTTAATAAAAATTTTAAATGTTTTTATTTATTTTTGAGAGATAGAACACGAGCTGGGGAGGGGCAGAGAGAGAGGGAGACACAGAATCTGAAGCAGGCTCCAGGCTCTGAGTTGTCAGCACAGAGTCCGATCCGGGCTCTAACTTGGGGACCGCAAGATCATGACCTGGGCCAAAGTTGGACACTCAACCGACTGAGCCACCCAGGTGCCCCTGAATTATTTCTTTAATAATTTATTTTTTTAAGAAAGCATGCTGTCATATCATAATAGACTCATTGAAGCCAGCCAGCCCTACAAGTAGCAAAATGTTTTATCCATATTTTACAGCCTTCGGTGTCTAAAAATGTTCACCAAAAGGGTACATCCACATTTTTAAATGAAATAATGAAGAAGATCTATCTGCCCGAACCCACCCTTTGGTTTCATTCCCCAGACGCAGTTGTTTAAGTGAACTGCTTTGTCTGTTACTCCCAAATCTCCAAATAACGTGTTTCTACTACAATTTCATAATTTATTCCTAATAGAATCATCGCTGGCCACACGCTACAAGGGAGGAGGAGTCAGCTTTATAATGTACAAACACACACACGTGCCCTTCCACACTTTCCCTCCTCCTCCCCCAGAATAATAGTTTATCTCTAATCTGAATGAAACAATTGAGTTTTATAGCGATATAACTGAAAACTAATTGTTGTTGCAGATCAAAAAGTGTATTAAAATGGCATTTCCTAGTGGATAACCTCCATGGCGGCAGTGCTTTTTGTTATTCTTTTTGTAGTTGTTCATCATACATGTCCAGAGTCTAAATAGTGTCTGATCCATAGGCAGTGTTCAAGAAAGAACTGCTGAATATATAAATTTAGAGTGCCTCTGTTACTTTCTTTTTTTAATTTTTTTTTCAAATTTTTATTTAAATTGTAGTCAGTTAACATACTGTGTTCTTGGTTTCAGTAGTAGAATTTAGTGATTCATCACTTACTTATAACACCCAGTGCTCAAAGTTTCTTTCTTAAATTAATAATGGCATCCTGGTTTTTTTGAGATTTGTCATTCATATATCTTTATGTATTTCTATTTCCAAAAGCACCTTTAGATTATTTTTCTCTTGAAGTCCTGTTTGCCTAGAAATATCACACTCGGAGATCTTTATCTCGTCTTGATCTGCCCACTGAACGACCCATTTCCAAGCTTATCATAGTAACAAGTTATACAATAAGTAAAGGCAATAAGCATCTATTTGTTTTAAATTTTTTTATAAGAAAACATTTAAAAACTTATGAAAATGATAGCCACTCATAGGAAGCAAGTAGAAGTGCTATTTTTTTTTAAATTTTCATTCAATTTAGCACAAATTATATTAATTTAGTCGTACAATCCCTCATTCATTAAACAGACATTTGGAAGAGTAACCACGTGCTTACATTGAATGTCAAAGACACACTCCTCAACATGTTTTCAGCTAGGTAAGTGAGATGTGTAAAAAAATCAAGCAATTGCACTCTGAATGTGACCAGAGGGTAGAGTATGTACACAGAGGAGAGAAAACTGAAGGAGTCCATGATAGAAGATAATCTTGGGGAGTGTTCACAGGACTTGTGGCATTTGATCAAGTTCATAAAAGATAAGCGAGCAACTAGGAAAACGGAGGAACAGAATCAAAGCATGTACTCATGCAGTTTGAAAGTTATGGCACAGAACAAAAATGCAGAGTATAAAATGCTTGCAGCATAGGCTTATCAGGCAGAGAGACCAGATAATAAAGGACCTCTCAGGCCAGTTAACAGTGTGTCACTTTTGATGATAGTTAAGGAGAAGATTTGAATTTAGGGACGATCATTTTGACAGCTGGCATGTAGCATGCATTAGAGGTGGAAATTGAATATAGAGAGACCACTGAGGAAGCAGTTGCATTAGGATAAAATAGGATGTGAAAGCCCTGAACTTAGAAATTGCCAGTAGGGTCTAGACAAGTGGTAGAACTGAGATTTAAACAGGAGGCTGCAAGCAAAGGATTTATATCTGAGAAGAGATCAGTTCAAAAATCACACATTTATTGATGCTTGTCTTGATACTGGAACTGACAAGTTCTTAGCCAAGGCCATAGTGCTTTGGGGGAACTTAGACATAGTTTATCACAAGAAATTGTCATATCTAATTTTTAATGTTGGTGAACATATTCAGTATTCACGACCTAGTTCATGTACGGCAATCCCTGCCTTCACAAAGATTAATTCTGGTCAAAAAGGAAAAGCATGCTACAATTGAAACAGCTCAGAACATTGTAATTAGAGGCAGATCAAAAATATAATACCAATTCAGAGGAGAGAGGTCAGTGAAGGTCAGGCATAATAGTGTTTCAGACATATCACTTACTTTGACTTTTCAAACATGTCAAACTAAATAGGTTTCCAAAACCAAGGTTAAAATGGAAAGTGATCGTTAACGTTTTTTTTAACAATAATAATTGGTACCTAGTAAGCTCATACTCTAGTAGAAAACAGTAAACCCATCTTTCTAATATAATATTTAAAAGAAAGCAAATGGACTATGACTAAAGAAGTTAAAAGAATCAAAAGTGAAAAAGAAAAGTTAGTTTACACGTGTAATTTATATTTATTTTTTAAAGGGTTTGTTGCTTTTCACAGTTTTTTTTTAAGTTTATTTTTTGAGAGAGAGAGAGAGAGAGAGAGAGAGAGAGAGAGAGAGAGAGAGAGAGAACGAGCAGGGGAGGAGCAGAGAGAGACGGAGACACAGAATCCGAAGCAGCTTCAGGCTCTCAGCTGTCAGCACAGAGCCCAATGTGGGGCTTGAACTCACAAACCTTGAGATTATAACCTGAGCCCAAGTAGGCTGCTTAACCGACTGAGCCACACAGGCACCCATAACTTACATTTCCATTTTGCAATTTCTTTCTTTGTTTTGAATGTGAGACCATACGAAAACTTACATCATTTCCATGAATATTTACTGTGTACTCATGGAGAAGAGCTGACACAGAGGTCACTGTGGCTAACACAAGAAGTCTCTCTCCTGGAGAACATGACTTCATTTCTAGAAAATCTCTTTACTTCCATGCCATCCATGTGCTCCTTTGAGCTTTTTCTCTAAATAAAATAAAAATGAGAAAAAAGGAAAGTAATAGAGTACACTATATATGTGTGTGTGCCTGTGTGTGCTTACTCTGATCAGGATGAAACTTAAAGTTCTTTATAGCCACAAAATTAACACCACAGTAAGTTTCAATTAGCTTCATCATGGAAAATAGTTATTAACCAATAAAATCCCTGCATATATATTTCAACTAAAAGTGGTTAAATGATGGAAGGGAAACTATCAGAAAGGAGCTGTAGGCAGTAGTCACCAAACCAAACAGGAGCCTGCGAAAGTAGGTTACATGCTCCACTCAGGGCAGCTTTTCATTCCTATTATTCAGACTATTAATATTAATGGATTCTGGGAGAGAAAGTTAGGGACCTATTTTTCCATCTTGCTGTGCAGAAGCTGAATATTGCATGATACAGAATAAATGGAGTGTTACTGGTGCCATTTTGTCTCAAATGAAGCTATGCCAGAGAGCAATCCCTTATCCTCACTCTCCCTTTTTGGTTGGAGTTCAGGCAAAAAGTAGCTTAAAACAATAAATAAACACAGTCTTAGCTTGCAAAAGCTGATAGGCCTGAATTAAAGTCGGGTGATTGGGGAATGAGCCTGCCCTGGTCCCTATCCAAAGCAAGGCTGCACTCCTCCAGCTCGACAAAGTGCAGACTTGTCCACTGGCAGTGAAATTTGAACATGATTTAAGACTAAGAAGACTAATTACAGATTTTTTTTCCCCACCACAGAGGTGTTTGCACTCCATGTCCAAGGAAAAATTAATCATGGAATTAAAATGGACTGGCTGCCTTCATTAGCTGTAAAGTTCCCATTTTTCATTAAGTGCTGGGAGGCTGAGTGATTTCATAAAAAGGTTTTTAGAGCATGAGGCACAGGATATTAAAGATAATAAAGATAGCCCACTCCACCACCCAGGAGGGGACATTACGCTAAGAGATGCAAATTCATTGCCATTTATGGCTGTGTAGTTTAGAATTCAGGGAGGCTCACACATTCCCTAGCTCTGGGTATTTTCTATTGATGACACTTCTCATTTAGAATTTTGAAGGAGAGTTGAAATTGGTATATTTTGGTTAAGAGGATGATATCTGCTGCTTTTCCATGTGTGTGTTCATGAAGAAAAAAACCTTTAATGTGGTGGCTTAAACCTACTTGGAAAAACAGAAAGAAAACAAACAAACAAACAAAAAGCTATTTTCCTTTCCAGTACTGCCAAAATGAATCTGATCAGAAGTGTTTGAATCAAAAAAGGTATACAGATTACTACTGATATTTATATAGACCCAGATGACTCAGGTGTAACTTGGAATTAGTGAAAAACTTACAAACATTATATTTCCTTGGTAGATAGTTTATCTGAGATTGAGCTGTGTTAAACCTATTGAGAACACTTGTTGCCTGTCTTTTGCATTAAAAATGCCACTGTAAGATCATTTGCATAGTCTGAAGTGATTTCAGAATTACTTCCAGGAAATGTCAGTGTCATATGTTTGGTCTTTTAAAAACTACAGTGGGTATCATTTCAAATATAAATGCATTAATTGGGATGGCAGGTGGAGGGATTTAACAAAGAAGACTTATATGTCATATTTATTCTGAATTTCTTAGCAGAATTTTCAAGTGACATTTAATAATCTTACTCTGCTTTAGTGGTCAAGAGAAAAATAAAATAATGGAAGAAAAATACGTTGCTCTATAAAGCGTTTCTAAGTGACATGAATTAGAACAGCCCCTTCAGAGCCAAGCACATAGTATGGTTTCAGTAGATCTATGATTTGCTTCTATAAAGTTTCTAGATGGTATAATTCTCTAGATGTGTTGGTCTTCTCTTTAGTTATTTTTAAACTAATTATAGAAAATGATGAAAAATGAAATATTAAAACTTAACACATTAGTGCATTACAGGTCAATACCATAGCCTTAGTAAATAATTGAAGAGCTCTTAAGAAGCGGATCCAGAGTCTAGAAGTAGGATATAGCTAGTTATCTTATACACTGGACACCAGTGCAGGTTGAAAATATTGCAAGGCAATGTCAAGGCACTGCAGGTAGTATGTTTAGTTCCCATAGAATCTCCCTGGTGTCCTAAAGTGAGTTTATTTTTTTTTTTTTCAACGTTTATTTATTTTTGGGACAGAGAGAGACAGAGCATGAACGGGGGAGGGGGAGAGAGAGAGGGAGACACAGAATCGGAAACAGGCTCCAGGCTCCGAGCCATCAGCCCAGAGCCCGACGCGGGGCTCCAACTCACGGACCGTGAGATCTTGACCTGGCTGAAGTCGGACGCTTAACCGACTGCGCCACCCAGGCGCCCCCCTAAAGTGAGTTTAATTCTCAGTTTTCAAATGACAAAGCTAAGCTCCCCAGTAAAGAGTTACAGGTTTAAAGAGCCCAAGCTAGCAATCAGCAGAGGCAGGATTGAAACCCTAGTCTGCCTAACCTGGACCTGAGGTCTCCTCACACCACCAGAGCACCACCATGGTATCTCAATCTTAGGCTACCGGTCTGTTCCCACAAAAGAAGAAGACGCTTTTAATGAGGGGCTATGGGAGTACAGGGCATCTGTATGCTGTCAACTGTTATCCTTCTTGAAATAGGTCAAAATCATCTTCTTTTCTGAAGAAAGAAAGGTACTGACAAGAAAATAAGAGGTCTTATTCTCAGCCAAACATTGATTTCTTTTTCTTTTTCTTTTTGTTTTTGTTTCTTCTTTTTCTTTTTCTTTGTCTTTTTCTTTTCCTTTTTCTTTTCCGAAAATAAAATGCCTACTTCTGGAAATGTTTAAGCATGAAAGAGACCTGAATGACTGATAGCAATCAGAAGCTGAATTTGATGAGTAAATCAGTGGTTAAGGTTATTATGATCGTGAATATCAAACAGAAAAAGCATATTTCATCCTCAAATAAATACAGTTGCCCCAGGGACAAACGCATAGAACATTGGGCATTGGTAACATCCCAGACAATTTGGGACCGCCATCTTGCTTGTAATTCAGAACAATGCTTCCCATTAACTTTTGGAAGTTGTACCCCTTTTATCTCTTCCTGTATGCAAAATTGACAATATAAGAAGTAACTATACTTATTTCTGACACCTTTATGAAGATAGAATTCATATACAATAAAATTTACCCATTTAAAACACACATAGTAGTTTGTAGTCTTTCGTACATGCACAGAGTTCCTCAAATACTATCATGATCTGAGTTTAGAACATCTCAAAAGAAACCTGTAGCCATTATCTGTTTCCCCCCTCACCCCCATGGCCATATTCAAAGTCCTCTGTATATTCCTACTCTGGGGTTTTCGTTTAAATGGAATCACAAAATATGTGGCCTTTTGTAACTGATTCTTTTTTCACTTAGCATAATGTTTCTAAGGTATATCCACATTGTAGTATGCATCAATACTTCATTTATTTTTATTGGCGAATAATAGTCCATCATATGGACATAACCATATTTTGTTTATTCATTCTGTGGTTGATGAACAGTTGGGTTGTTTCTACCTTTTGGCTATTCATGTTTAAGTTTTTGTGTAGACATATGTTTTCATTTTTCTTGTATCTATATCTAGGAGTAGAATTGTATGATCATATGGCAACTTTATGTCTTATCATTTTAGGGAAGTAGCAAAGTATTTTTCAAGTGACTGCACCATTTTACACTGCCACCAGCAGTGTGTAAGAACTCCAATTTATCCACATCCTTTTCAACAGTTTTTTTTTTATTTTAGCCATCCTTGTGCATGTGAAGTGGTATGTATCTCTCTGAAGTTTTGATTAGCATTTCCCTAATGACATGTTGAGCATCATTTTTTGCTATTCATGTATCTTCTTTGTAGACATATCTATTCAAATAATTAGCACATTCTTTTTTTTTAAGTTCATTTATTTATTTTGAGAGAGAGAGAGAGAGAGAGAGAGAGAGAGAGAGAGAGAGATGAAGGTGGTAGGGTGCAGAGAAAGAAGGAAAGAGAGAGAATCCCAAGCAGACTCTGCATTGTTAGCAGCACAGATCCCAATGCAGGGCTTAAACCCATGAACTGCAAAATCATGACCTGAGCTGAAATCAGGAGTCGGACACTTAACGGACTGAGCCACCCTGGTGCCCCTACTTAGCACATTCTTAATGGAGTTGTCTTTTTTCATATTCAGTTGTAAGAGTCTTTATGTACTTTGAATATAAGTTCCTATCAAATATAATGTTTGTATTTCATTCATTCTGTGTGTTGTACTTTCACTTTATTTCTGGGCTCATTTGCAGCATCAACCTTTTTAATCTAATTTATCTATTTTTTATTTTGTCCCTTGTGTTTTTGGATCACATCTAAGAAACCATTGCCCAGCCCAAGATCATGAATACTTCATCTACATTTTATTCTAATGAGTTTTATATTTTTAGCTTTTACATCTAGGTGTATGATCCATCTTGAGTTAATTTTTGTTTATGATGTGACATAAGGGTCCAAATTTATTGTTTTGCATCTGGATTTCCAATTGTCCCAGGACCATATGTGAAAACAAATGTTCATTCCTTGTTGAACTGACTTGGCATCTCTACTGAAAATTTATTGAACATAAATTGATTAAAACATATGATTTGTCAAACAGTTGGGGGAAGTGAAAGCTGTCTGAGCTAAACGTAAGTCCACACAGTTACCATGGAAGGCTCTCTTTCCTGAAATGAGGATGATGAAGTATCATGTGACCTTGTCAATTGAACATTCTAGTTTAACATGACAAGTCGTTCATGTCAAAGTTTTGAAATACATATTCTATTACACATTTGTTTTGTTTTAATTAAATGGATATTTATCTGAATTGTTTATTCTAAACAATGCTTTGTCTATTACTTCAAAACACATTTACTTAGGACAAAAAATTGAGGAGGTATAACATTTAAGGGAAATATCAGTTAGAATTATTGAACTGAAAATTTTCACCATGAGTATCCCATTGATTGGGTCAGGAACAAAACTAAATTACCTTAGTGTCTAACATTCTCTTACATTGCATTATATAAGGGAGCCTCAAATTGAGTGGTTATAACCTGTTATAATAATTCATTATATGAAATTTGCTAATCTTCATGCTTATAAAAGACCATATAAACACATGTTTATGTTAGGCCAAACTTTTCTCTCACAAATTAGTCTATAGAAATGAATTCAACTTTTGTGTGTTTATTTTGTATCCTGTAAACTTGTTTAACTCACTTCTTAATTTTAGGAATTTTTTTCGTATTCCTTTGGGTTTTCCCCATTGATACTTATGCCTTCTTCAAATAAGGACAGTTTTATTTGTTGTATCACCAATCTATATGACTTCTTTTCCTCTTCTTGCTTTACTGCACAAACTACACTGTATAACAATTCCAACATACTATTAAACAAGAATAGTGAGAACAGAGTCTTGTTTTGTTTAGGTTTTGATGTGAAACACATTGTCTTTTACCCGTAAGTATAAATGTCAACTATCAGTGTATGTACCAGCGATGGTTTTTGTTGCTTTTTACCAAATTGAGATCATTCTCTTCTATTCCTTTTTCCTGGAAGCTTTTAATTATGGATGGATTTGAGTTTTGTCAAATGCTTTGGCTACATCAAGTGACATAATCATGTCATTTTCTGTTTTAGCCTGCAAACTTGGTGGAGTATACTGATTAACTTTCAAATATTGAATCATCCTTGTGTCCCTGGAATAAACCTCATGTTTCAGGATATATAATTATGTTTTGAGGAGTTGTATTTGCTAATATTTTGAAGGTTTTTGTGTCTCTATCCATGAATGATATTAGTGTCTTAATTTTATTTTCTTTTTTTTCCCCTTCCTTTCCTTCCCCTCCCTTTCCTTTCTTGCCCTTCCCTTCCCTTTTCTCATACTGTCTGTCTGGTTTTGGCTTCATAAAAAAATTGGAAAATATTCTTTCTTCTGCTGGGACAATTTTATAGACATTTTGTTTTAATTCTTGTTAAAGTTTAGATAGAATTCTATAATAAAGTTATCTTGGCCTGAAGATTTTGAGGGGGGTTATTAATTCAATTTACTTAATAGTTATAGGACTATTCACATTATTTCATATATGGTAAATTGTGGTAATTTGTGCTTTTAGAAAAATTCTTACATTTCAGCTAAATATCAAATTTATATGCGTAGAGGTATTCATAGTATTCTGTGTTGTCCTTTTCATGTTTGCACTCTGCGTTCCATTTTATTTTTGGTCTTGGTATTTAATGTTCTCTCTCTTTTTACTTTGTCAGTATCGCTAGAGACATGTCAATTTTATTGATCTTTTCAAAGAAATTTTTTGTTTTATTTATTTGTTCCATTACTTTTGTTTTCAATTTTACTAATTTATCCTATATTATTTCTTTCATTCTGCAAACTTTAGATTTGTGTTGCTTGACTTTTTCCTAGGTTCTTAAGGTGGGTGTTAAAATTTTGATCTGAGACTTTTTCTCTCCTCCAATGTAAGCATGCAGCACTATAAAGTCTCCTCTTAACACTGCTTTAGCTGTCTCACAGGTTTTGGTATTTGTATTTTCATTGTCATGCAGTTCAGTGTATTATTTTCAATTTCCTTCTGACTCATAAATTATCCAGAAGTGTGTTTTTAATTCCAACACATTTCATAAATTTTCTCTTAACTTTCTGCTTTAATTTCTAGCTTGATTGCACTGTTATCAGAGCACACACACTGTATGGTATCAATTCTTATGACCCTAGAAAAATTATCTATTTTCTATACATTCCATGGATACATGAAAATTATGGCTATTACACTGTTGTTGGGTAAAGTCTTCTACAAAGGCTTGATTCTATCCTGTTGGTTGATGGGATTTTGAGTTCTGTTTCCTTGTTGATTTACTCTCCAATTGTTTTACAGTTGTTGAGAGAGGGATATTGGTCTCCAACTATAATTGTGATTTGTCTATTTCTCTTTCAGTTCTATCAGTTTTTCTTTTGCATATTTTGCAGCTCTTTTTGTTGGTGCACACCCATTTGAAATTGCTCTGGGGCGCCTGGGTGGCTCAGTCGGTTAAGCGTCCGACTTCAGCTCAGGTCACCTCTCGCTCTCCGTGAGTTTGAGCCCCGCGTCAGGCTCTGGGCTGATGGCTCAGAGCCTGGAGCCTGCTTCGGATTCTGTGTCTCCCTTTCTCTCTGTCGCTCCCCATTCATGCTCTGTCTCTCTCTGTCTCAAAAATAAATACACTTAAAAAAAAAAGCTGCTGAGGATTCAACTCAGTTTAAAAAAAAATAATAAAATTGCTCTTTTTGGAGGTTTTAACATTTTATCATTGTGTCATGTGTTTCTCTGTCTCTGGTATTTATCTTAGCTGACATCTTTTGGATCTGGTATTAATATTGCTGCCTCTTCTTTTTTTTATTAATATTTGCACTATATACTGTTTTCCACATCTTTTCTTTCAACCTTCCTAATTGTCATAGTGGAATTGAATATTTAGTAGAGTGCATATAGTAGGGTCAGGTTTTTAATCAACTCTGTCTATATCTTTCAGATGTTCTTTCAGTCCATTTAAATTTAATGTCTATTGATATGTTAAGGCTTTACTTTGTCATTTTATATATATATTTTTTTTCATTTTCTTCTTGCTCTCTCTGTTTTCTGTTCCTCTTTTCCTTTTTATTTCTACCTGTGGATTACTTGAACAGGTTTTGAATTCTTTTTTTTTTTTTTTTTTCAACGTTTTTATTTATTTTTGGGACAGAGAGAGACAGAGCATGAACAGGGGAGGGGCAGAGAAAGAGGGAGACACAGAATCAGAAACAGGCTCCAGGCTCCGAGCTATCAGCCCAGAGCCTGACGCGGGGTTGGAACTCACGGACCGCGAGATCGTGACCTGGCTGAAGTCCGACGCTTAACCGACTGCGCCACCCAGGCGCCCCGAACAGGTTTTGAATTCTGTTTGGATTTAACTATACTGTTTTGAGTGGATCTCATTGCACACTTTTTTAGTGGTTTCTCTAGATATTACTATCACAGTGCACTATTTTACTGGTTCATGTGAAGTTAGAAAACTTAACTTTCGATCTGTCCTTTAACCCTTCTCCATTTAGGATATAATTGTCTCACATACCTCTTGTATATGTTGAGTTTTTGCTCTAGCTATCAAACATAAGTTAGAAACTGAGGAGAAGAAAAATATATTTCACTCATGGTTTTACACTTTCCATTGCCTTTCTTCCTTTCTGATATCCAAATTCTTTCTCTCATTATTTTTCTCCTTTTTGATAAATTCCTATGGCTATTTTTTTTTAACATGGATCTTCTGGCCACGTATTCTCTTAGTTGCCCTTTATTTGAGAAGGAATTGATTTCTTACTGCCTTTTTTTTTTTTTTTTTTTTTTCTGGATTCAAAATTCTGTACTGGGAGTTCTTTTCTTTCAGCAACTGAAAACATTTATGTCATTTCTTAGTGCGTGGCCTCTATAGTTTGGGGTAAGAAATCCACTGTTACTCATTTTTTTTCTCTGTAGGGAAAGTTCTGTTTCTCTTCACTGCTCTCAAGATTTTTTTCTTTGTCTTTTGTTTTCAAGAGTTTAACTAGGATAGGCTTCAGTGTGGGTTGATTTACATTTAACCTTTTTTGGAATTTTCTCAGCTTACTGAATGTTTAGCTCTATGTTTTCTTCTCATATTTGTAAAGTTTTCAGTGACTACTTACCTGAGCATTTTTTCTTTAGCCCTGCCATATTCCTCTTTTAATGAGCTTTAGTAACAGAAATTTTAAGCTTTTTTTATAGTCCCATAGGTCCCTGATATTCTGCTTTTTTTTTTAAAGTCTATATTCTCTCTCTTGTTCAGATCACATAATTTCCATTTTTCTATCTTCCAGTTCACTAAATCTTTTCTCTCCTCCTTCTATTTTGCTGTTGAAACTATTGAATGAGTTTTATATTGTAGCTATTGTATTTTATAATTCCAAAGTCGCCGTTCTATTTTTTCTATCTTCTATTTATTCACTGAGATTTCAGTTATTGTTTATAGAATATTAATAATTGCTTGATGAAGCATTTTTTATTATGACCAATTCAAAGTTTTTATTGTATATTTCTAACATGTTTGTCATTTCATTTTTGGCATCAATTGATTGTCTGTTCATTCAAGGTGAAGGTGATACTTTCCAGGTTTTTATATGATGAATGAAACCTGGACATCTTGGGCATTATGCTCTGAGACTCTGGATCTTCTTTAACCTTCTGTTTCAACCAGCTCCCTCTGACACTGGTCTAGCAGGGGAAGAGAGGGTGCCACCTCATTACTGCCAGGTGTAGATGTAAATCTAGCTTCCTTCCCCTTCATTAATACCTGAAAGAGGTTCCTGTTGCTGCTGGTCACAATTGAGATTCCAGCCCCCCCCCCCCCCGCCCCACTTTGTGCATCTGCTGAGACATCTCAATGAAAGAGGAGTAGGAGTGTGGTTATTGCCCTCCACATAATCCCCACTGAGGGGGCTGGTGCCTCATTCCGATCGGTACTGATAGAAGTCCTCACTCTCCAGTAGGACTTCTCTGACACCATCCCAGTGGGATAGCTTCCCAGGCTTCCCAAGTGGGCTCCACTGACAGAGAGTAGGGACAGGTTCTCATTACTACCCAGTGGAGATGAATGCCACAGCTTCCCACTTGGCTTCTCTGGCATCACCCCAACAGTTATGTTGGGATTCCTCATTATAACCCTGTGAGGGTGGAAGTCAAGACTTCCCAGCAGGCAAGGCTTTTGCTGGTGGGTGAGAGAACGAGCATCCAATTTTTCTGTGGTGTTTGGCTGGAGTAGAGCCACTATTTTCAAAACATTTTCTGTCTTCCTAGGCTGCCCTTTGCAGAGAGAGCTGGCTTCTGTTGTGACTTTTCTTGTCTGTACTCATTGGCATCCTTGGTTGCTGACTTTTTCAGTTCCAAGTCTGGGATACTTAGTTAAAAAGAAATGAACTCACCATTATGTTTCATCTTTTGGTTGCAAAGGTCCCTAGTAGTCTTACTACTTTTCTCCACCATTCAGAATCTTTTTATGTTGTTTTCAGTAGAATGTTCAAGATTTTTAGTTGTTCTTAGGAGGAGGAATAGAGAAAATCATGTCTACTCCATCTTTCCAGAAACAGACACGATCCCTTAATCCATTTTTCCTGGGATAAACCTTTAGCTTCCAAGGACTTAAAAGCTTATTATTGCATTAATCCATTTTTATTCATTTTCTTTCCTTTTTTTTTTGGTTGATTATTTGCTTGAAGCTTTGAAAGGAGAGGACAACAATTTGATTAAAGTTTAATTATACCTTTACATGATTGAGTGTGGAAAAATTTTAGAACACTAGACTGAATTTTAGAGATAGAGTATAACCCTAAAGTTAATTGCTTGGGAAGGGTTAAAAAAAAAAAGATTTGGGTATTTTTAGTATTCTCTATGAATGTGTAAGGGTATATATAGAGAGATCCTTAGTTCCCCTGTGTATGTGTGCCATCAGAATAAAATCACTAAAAATGCTTTATTTTATTTGATTACTTGTTCATTGCCTGACAATTCTGAGACATTAAAAAATAAAAAAAGTTGGCCCAGTTTGCCCAACTCAAACCATGAGGGGAGGGAATTTTTTCCTGTTCACCATTGCAATCCTAGGATCTGGCAGCATGCCTGATATTTAGTAAACATCAGTAAAAACATGGTGAATGAATACATAAAATGGTTGTCACCATTATTCTGAACACAGCAATATAATTTTCTGACTCTACACTACAAAATGTTGCTTATCTGTCACCTTTAAAGTTGAATTGAAGCTACCAAAGTTTATGTTGGAAGAAGAATATGTGGCTGTGGTTAGTATTCAATGGCATACTGTACTTTTTTTTTTTTTTTTTTTTTTTTTGGTCAATCATTCAAGCAAAGAACAAAAACTAAGACTTGTAGGATCAGCAAAAGACCTCATTTGTAGGATGCCTGGATAAAGAAGAGAGCAGAGTTAGGCAGGTAAGGCTGTTGAAGGATGATGGAACAAGTGTCATATGGCAATTATTGAATAATGGGTCCTCCATACTCACATTGGTTCTGTCCCAGTTTGCTAATATCAGGTTAATTATCCATTCTCTTTAATGGATTGTGAATTTTTCGAGGTCATGTTGACATGCTCTAAATCAGAGGGTCACAAATGGAAATGAAGAGTTACCTAAAGCTCTCAGGCAATTTTCCATTTTACAGAGTGAGCTTCTGGAGCATACCTTGCTTATTCATGCTAAAATCCTCAGTTTCTGATTACCTAGTAGGTGCTCAATAGTTATTGACTAATAATAAGATATGCTATTTAGATATCATGTTTAAGTCTCCCTTTTAATAACTGAAGAATTTGAGACCCTTGTTTTAACCCACCCCAGATTGCACAGCAAAACTCTAGTCTTGCAATTTTTAGGCAGGATTGCTTATCCCTCTCCAGACTGTGGAATGGTATGTGTTTCAGTAAAGTTTATTGCAAAATGCTTTGATGCAATAAATATACCAGGCTCAATCCTGAAGTTCATCATGTAGAAAAGGAGCAAGTAACACTAAGTCAAATAAAACAATATAACCTAAAAATGAAAAAAATAATAAACAGGGTAAAAAGGACTGATTCTAAGGAATACACATTTCCTCTCTCCTTTCAAATTTCCTCAACATTAATTTGCAGCATTAAACCAAGGAAGTAAGTAAATAGAATATCCTACTAGGGCTTTCCTGTAGAATGCTCAGAAGAAATAAAAATGTCTACCTTAGATTGGTCAATATAGTGATTACATTTCAGTATTTAATGCCTCTTTAAAGCATCAGGCTTTCCAAAACTAGCGTGAGAAGTAGCAGTTAAATTCTGAGGCAAGATTTAATAACAAATAAAATAGCAAAGAATTTGACCCCTAATCAATCATCATGCAATTCTGAAGATTTATAATGGCTTAGCAGAGAATTACAACTTCTAATTTTAATTAAACAAATAAACAAAATTATAATAGATCAATATAAACACCAACTTAGAAATAATGATTATCCCACTACACTTAAATTTTCTAGTCATTTAATTCCAAAACATAAAAAACCTCAGAATAATCCAAAGACCTGAAACCAAAGAAACAATTTAACTTTCACAGTTAAAATTCATATTTTTATATAAAAAATAAGATTAATGTGACAATGAAAAAAGGATGATGTTACAGAAAAAGCACTACACAGATTTATACTGTATGTTCTTGGACACATTTTTCAAGTTCTATACTCCTCTGTATCCTTATTTCTAAAAGGAATGACATAGAATTTTTGTGAGGATTAAATTAGAGTCAGAGGAACTGTAAGTTACCTATTTTAGAGCTCTCTCCCACTTTTTTTCTTTCCATCCTTTTCACGTTGTGTTCCCTGGCATGCCAAGGAAATATGAATGAATGAATGAATGAATGAATGAATATTTCAATGAAATAGAAATTACCATGAATGACATTTATTTAAGAATGCTGAGTCATCACTTGGAGGTGCAGGATGGGCAGAAGAAGCTGGGCTACAGTATAGTCTCAACAAATGTTTCAGTTGATCCTACTATAACTTCTGAAGCTTAGATGACTATTCAGAATTGGCCCTTATTGGGATTGGGCTGGGCATGTATACCCCACATAAGCCAATTTTTGTTATGCGCTGCCTGGAAATGGGGCACGTCTTTGAGTGAGCTGCAGGTGTAAGTATTTTAGTCATGAAGGTCACCTCGCTACATTACATAATTGACATTCTTCCTGAAAGCAAAAGATGTGAACATTCTTAGAATCCTTTACAGTTAAGACACTGTCATTTGACACACCATTGAACAGTGAGGTCTATGGGGTTCCAAAAAGATTTTCCTACACATTAAAAAAGAGAAAGAGAAGGGAAAGAGAATAATGTGCAGTGAGTGAGACATATCACACCCCTCTTTCCTACTTTAGAGGTTGTTTTATACTGGTACAACCCCTGATGCTGTATCAGCTATCTTCTGGAAATTGAAAAAAATAGAGGGGGAAAGTCAAGCCAGAACCCACCCTACATAATTAGTAACTTAATTAAACAACTTTTGAAAGTCTTATCTGGTCATCTTCATTTTAGAGGATTCAGTGCTCTGATGTTTTATACGTGTTTTTTCTTGGTGCTCTAGTTGGGGGTAAAAGCCTTCTGATTGATCTAGAGATTAAAAAGATGAAAGGTCTGGGATATAATGCTTAATATTGTTGTTTTCTCTCCTCTATAAAACACAAATCATTTTACAAGAGTCAGCTGCGCAGGACTCTTTAAAAATGAATCATTTTATACAGCTGGATTTCCCAATAAACAAAACTTGTAATGGGCATAATTCTCACATATGATGTATAGTGTTTTACAACCTGGAAAAAAAGTTTTCTAACAGAATTTACACATGAATCGATATCTGTTCAATCAATATTACCAATGCTACTGAATAATATTTTAACACAAAAATATACCTGACTCCATCTGAATGACCCCAGACTTTTGTGCTTTCAGAATCCTTGTCATGTTGTATGGCTCTGCTCATACCATCAGCCTGACCATTGTCAAAGCCCTCTGTTATCCAGGTATTCCCTAGCCTAACCCCACATGCCTTTATGTTTATGGTAATCTCTAAAGTCTCAGTAACCAGTTACCTAGTCCTGCTGGAACTGTGCATGGATTATTAACACAGATACTTTCAGTCAATCTTTTGTTCATGCATTTCACAAGTGGTCCAGTGGTATTGTTGAGTCATTTTCTGGATTTTAGCTTTTCACGTACACAAGAGTCCAAAATGACTAGATTGTAAGTGGACGATATCTTTAATCTTTCCTTTCTTCATGTAATTTCTGTTTTCTTGAGTAATAGTATTTATTGTAATTGTTGCCATACATTAAGTTATTTGTGTATTGGAAACAGTGCTAAACACTTTATAGTATTTGATTTAACAAAGCCTAGTACAACGGGCAAGATTATTTCTATTTTAAAAATGGAGATAAACGGAAAAAATCAAGATCACATACATAAATGCTGTCAGCCCTAAGCTTTCAATTCATATTTTATTAAAATAATTTAATACATAACACAAATTTAATACTGTCTATACATACACATTTGTATATATAGCTTTTCCTGCTTTGGCTATTTCATATGCTTGCCAATATCTCTCTGGAAATCACAATATTTGTCAACATTTTGATAATAGCATAACCAAGGAACTGAAAACCACATAGAAGAAGACAGGCCTCTGATGCCTTTTTTTTTCCCTCTAGAATATGTATCCCCATCATTGCAAAGCAGTTCTCAATACATAGTATGGTATTCCATTGATTTGGGAATGCCATACAGTCTTTGGTAATTTTGGAAAACTAAGTGTATCTTTACATATATATATATATACACACACACATATATACATATATGTATATATATGTATAATAAATTATATATATATACACATATATACATATGTATATATATGTATATATATATATATATGTATATATATATATATATACATATATATAATTTATTATCAAGTTAGCTAATATACAGTGTATACAATGTGCCCTTAGTTTGGGGTAGATTCCCGTGATTCATCACTTACATACAACACCCAGTGCTCATCCCAACAAGTGCCCTCCTCAATGCCGATCAGTATATCTTTAGAAGAAAGAATACTACTTTATTTATTTTAGTTAAAATATAGGTTCAGTGGCATGGCTTCATAAATACCCATCTTCACATCTCGTTTTCATGAAGATCTCACAAGTATAACAGTCACCAAGCATTACTGAAACACTTCTGTGCCGGAAAAAAAAAAAAAAAAAAAAAAAAACAACAACAATATAACTCAGAAGACTCAGGATAAAATTATTATTTTAAGTGTTATTGCTTTTATACCTACATGAACGCCTATGGTGCTTTGCAGTGAATAAAATATATGATATCAAATAAATATACACAAAATATGAGAAGTAAAAGACGAGACTGGCAATGGGCTTCAGGTGCTTAAAAATGAAGATGATACTGATTCTAGAGGATTGGGAGGAAAGAGAAGAAACAGGTAATCTGGTTCTGAAGTCTGGATGATGCCAAGACAGCAGATTTACTTAACCATTTTACGGCCATTTAGAACATAGGAAATAGTCAAGCCACACAAATAAAAATTCAGTCTATTAAAGGGAAAAATGAAATATATATTTAAACAAATCACCAACACAAGATCAGTGCTAGGATATAGTAGAGAATGAATATAAATGTATTCTGGTCCCATGTTACTCTGCTCTATTCTGCCTCCTCTTTCCCTTCCAAGTCACTCTTCAGAGACTCTTTCCCTTTTCCTCCTTGTCCTTCTTGTCCACACTACCTGTGACAGGACCCTTCTTGATTTAGAAGTTTGGCAAATTTTCAGTGTCATCACTTGATGTCTCCTCCACCAATATCTTACTGTCAACTTATAGCAAATCCCTTATAGCTGCTTAAAGAATTATTGAATGGTGATGGGCATTAAGGAGGGCCCATGTTGGGGTGAGCACTGGGTGTTATATGTAAGTGATGAATCACTGGGATCTACTCCTGAAACCAATACTACACTGTATGTTAACTAACTGAATTTAAATAAATATTAAAAAATGAATCTTTGAAATTGTAATTATTTTAGATAAAAAACAGAAAACACTTTCTACACCGTTGCTATTCCCAGCTCTCTCCAAATGGATTCACCTGCTTAATTTTTGCTACTTATCTCAGCCATTTGTCGTTTCTGATTTTAGCCCTCCCAGGTTGGTTTGGCATGCCACGTCCATGCTAATAGCAAAACTGTTCTCACTCACCCTCCTCTGTCCTCTGTTGGGTCATGGTTGTTCTAATTATGCCAACCCCACTAAAGCCTGAGTCTGGCTCATTCAAGGCAGGACTTGTGTTCTATCTCTCAGTGCACCCCAGGGACTTCCACAAGCTCCTCTTTCTCTACTTGAGTAAATACTCTCCCAAACACAAGCCCAGCTCCTTGCTCCTCAACAAACCTCACTTAATTATACTGTTACTTTTCCTGGCCTTCTTCACCATAATGACATTAGACTAAACCATTTCCCATCCTATAGGCAGATATCCTCTAGGTCTGTTTTTAGCCAAGCATTCCTGTCTTGCTAAATTCCTACCTGGCCCCGTATTTCTCTTTGCTACACCCAGAAATAAGGACTCAGTGCCCATAGTTTATTCAGAAGGCATAGAGAAGCCAGCAGAGGATAGAAAGTGATGCCAGGAAGAAGAAAGAAGCAATAGTGGGCGACCTCAGGGCATGACTGCACATTATCCCCCAGAGAAACTCCAAATTATGTTAGTACCTGTCTTGCTAAGGGCAAAGGGACAGAAGTATTTACATCTCCACACCTGTCAGTCATTGTTCAAAGCTTCCCTCAGAAGGACATTCACGTAGGTAGGACAGGTTGCAGCAACCAGAGGGTAACCCTCCAACAAAGGAGGGTTATGATGCAGATGCTGATCATAAGAATCAGGCTAGGATTCTTGGGCACAAAGAGGTGGGCTGAGCATACGTGGGTGGAACATGAAGTATCTGCCACAGTCCATCCATAACTGCATTCTTGGCTCATTTCACATTATGGCTGTAAGAATATGGCCTCTTCCTAGCCTCTCCCTTGTCTTCACATAATCTCCCTGACCATATGTTCTATTACCAACTTGCTTCATTAGGTTTCCATTAGTGCAAAATATAAAACATTGCTAAGCATGATAAATATAAGAACCAACATTTTAAAGTCTCCACTATATGTGTTTATAGAGATATTACTTAATCCAACATTATGCTACTCTATTGGATTAAGGTCTTTTGTTATCAGTGTCACTACCTATTACATACACACTGAACTATAAACGGGTGAAAAACAACTAAGTGTGACATCACTTCTAACTTCCAGTGTCCTTTCTTCCCTCTTATCTTTGCTTCCTAAAGCAAACCTCATTTTAATAATAATAATAATAAAAATATGTCAAAGTTATTTGAAAAAAAGATGCCAATCCAGAGTATTGGGGAAATCTTTGTCCCTCTCAATCAGGTATAAAACATAATAAAGTCAACCAATGTAAGTAGCTAGAATATAACTAGAATGTAAGGTGCATGTTGGGGATGAAGGGAGAGAGTGAGATGGGGATGTGGCGTGTATTAGACAATATTAGGGAACCTATAATCACATTTAATGGCCACTATGGAAAGAATTAAAAGTATACAATGGAGAATAAATGTCATCCTCTTCCGACTTTGTAGAGACTGATTTGAGCATGAAGCTGTTAGATGTTGGCCATTTCTGGACAAATAAATGCATGGGCTGGATTTTTCCTCCTCCTATATTAGCAGAAGGTACATTTCAGAGTCCACCTGAAAAACTCCCCTGCATAATTTCTGAGATGATGCCCTTCAGAGATATCAGAGGTCTTCTCTGCAGAACTGTGCAAGGATCTGAGGGGCTTCCACACCTGAGAATGTTGTTAGGAGATAAGGAGTCTTGCTACTGCCCCCATAACCATTTAATCTTTCCATTTGTTTAACAAAACTTGTGCTATCTATACTGTTAATGGCAGGATGAGGTTTGTTCTGAGTCAGAACAAAAGGTTTTGGCAGCAAAAGGCCCTTGTTTGACTCATCTGGTAATTGAAAATCCTTACAAGTGGAGAATAATGTGTGGGTCCCGTCTATACATGCAGGTGTTGCACCAGCTGCTGACATCTACCCAATTCTCTTCAAAGCAAAGTCTGAACTGATTCACTGACAGGTGGACTTTGAAGAGCAAAATGACAATGAAATTTTTAAAAAGTTTTCCTTTCTGGCAAACTAGGGAGAGAGAGCGTGTCTGTGTTGGAAGAAAAAAAATCACAACCCCACACAAAAAAGATTTTGCAATTAATGAAGCTTCTCTGTGAACCCTTGCCTCAAATTCTGTAGTCTAAACAAACACTCAATGATTATAATTAAAAACTCTTCCATGGAAAGATGGAGACTGCCGAGTCTTTAGAAAGAGTCTTCCCTCAGATTAAAATATCCATTTCCTTTTGTTAATATTTGTCTATGTGGAAAAACTAATTAGAACTAATTAAAGTGAGTACAAGGATACCGAACACTAATGAGAGGCCTATTTTGGATAATTTTAAAATGATGTGTGAAATGAGATGCTTTCAAGCTTCTCCTTTTCAGGAAAAGATCAGTGAACAGGAGAGGACTCAGTTTCCAAGGTCAAAGCCAAAATGGGTCAAATGAAAGTTTGGAAGAGAAAGACTCTGCATGATAATATATCATGAGTGAGTACAGACCACCCGTGATGTCTTTCAATGAGCAGACACGAGATCAAATTACTATCCTAGGGGGGAAAAATGCACACACACAATTTAAATAAACTGGTGGAATTAGATTGAATTGCTAAATCAAATGAATAAGTGGTGTTAGCGTGACAGGAGAGCTGGAGAGACAGTCTTAAAGTAATTCATAAAAGATCTTTGGCAGTAGCTAAACTAAACTATGTTTAGTTTCATAATTTTTCCTCAAGGGTCAGAAAAAAAGAACTCAGCTCTTGTGTTTCCTATTTAAGAGAAAATGTAGGGAGGCAGTCTTCTCTGTGGTTAAGGACCCAGGCTCTAGAGGCAGCTAGAGCTTCTGGAAAAAAGATCTCAAAGACAGTATTTGATGAAGATTAAAGAAGAAAAATTCTGTAAAAGATCTGCAAATGCCTAGCACACAGCAGGTGATCTCTATATCTTAGCTTCCTCTCCTTCCCCTTCTCTCAGGGTTAGTCTATTCAAATTCTGCAGATCATCAACAGGATGTTGAAAGAATACCGATAAAATGTAAATCTTGTTGTTTTAATTTTATTTGAAACTTAGATGCAAATTTTGTCAACCAGGGATTTATCAGGTGAAAAACTAAAACTAGGACTGGCTTGTGGAATATATGAAGTAGACACACTGCCAGCACTGTGTTTTTATCTCATGCAGTCATTTTAGGCGAGTGAATTGAAGTCCATCTATACCCTTGCACTTAAAGATAAATCTCTAATTGGGAACATGACCGATGTCTCTGGCAAGTATTATTTGTGAAGGGAGAAGCCATTAATCTCAGTAATGTGCTAACAATAACTGGCTTTTCTCTTCTTGCTCAATTTAATTTAATTTATGAAGAATTACATGTTTACATTTAAAAACCAAATAGAACTAAAGTTTCAAAATAAAAAATGGCAATCCTTTGCCCAACTCTCACCCCACACATTTCATGGTCCCACTCACCAAAGGTAACCTCATCCAAAATTTAATCCTATTTTCAGGCATACATCCTCATTCAGTTACATGTTTAACCTATTAGGATATTTCTTGGCTTATCAGTATTAGACATCACTTAATACAGTCGGTGATGGTTTACTTCTCTTATAGAACTATCGCCTCATGGCATTTTCCTAATATTGTTACATGTCAACATTTTTGTTAAATTCTCATGGTTTATGTTATATGATTTATGTATAATTTATACATAATATATGGTTTAGTCAAGAATTCTGTTATTGAATGCTTTTATTATACACATTTATAAATGTTTTCATGGCAATGATAAGCACCAATTTTAAAATTTTTGATTCAGTTTATTAGTATGTCCATTTTTTCTCTCAAATCTATACTAGAACTTTCAAATTCTATACATTTGTTTCCAGATTCTCAAATATGAATCTATTCGTTTCAATACCAATCTTCTGAATTCTCTTATATTCTAGCTCACCATGCTCCTTCTTCCACTGCACCAATAATTCTTTTTTATTTTTTTAACATAATTTATTGTCAAGTTGGCTAATATGCAGTGTATACAATGTGCTCTTGGTTTTGGGGGTAGATTCCCATGATTCATTGCTTACATACAGCACCCAGTGCTCATCCCAACAAGTGCCCTCCTCTATGCCCATTACCTATTTTTCCCTCTCCCCCGCAACCCCTGTCCATGAACCACACCAATAATTCTTTAAAAATACAAGTCAGGGGCACCTGGGTGACTCAGTCAGTTAATCATCCATTCTTGGTTTTGGTTCAGGTCATGATCTCAAGGTTCATGGGTTGAGCCCTGTGCTGGTTTCTGCAGTGACAGTGTGGAGTCTGCTTGGAATTCTCTCTTGCTCCCTCTCTCCCTACCACCCCCCCCCACTTGCACTGTCTCTGTCTCCCTCAAAATAAATAAGTAAACGTTATACACACACACACACACACACACACACACACACACACGGTGATTATCCTCAGACTTTCCTTTGCCACTCTGCTGTGCAGGATCCTACATTGTCCAGATCCTGTATCAACTACTTTTAGAAATGTCCTCTCTTATTTTGTTAAAGCATAACTTCTAGTAACCTATAAAATGGAGAATGATGGTTGTCATATTTTTTTAAACTCGTGATTATGAAATTATTTTTAATCCTCAAGATTAATACTTTGGCAAAGGGCAGAATCCTACACTCTTTTTTTTTTTTTTTTTTTTTTTTTTTTGGTAAAATGTTGTAGCTATGGCCCTATTTGAACCCTGTGTCACTGTTAAGGAACTTGATGATATCTGATTTAGAAAAGCCTATTGATATAAGATACTTATTTGTGTAACTCTACGGATGTACATGAGTTTGCACCTTTGTGATACTCAGGTTTATGATTAGCAAAATTTGACATCTTTCATATTTAGAAAATTGACCCTAAAAATAAAATCACATGTGAGATTCAAAGATGCTTTCAATGAATAAGGTGTCAGAAGCGAGGTCTTCAGAAACAATTATGGCAGGAGTAATGAGCTTTACATACCTGATTTGTATTCTTGGTTCCACAACTGGCTAGCTGTGTGACTTTGAACAAAGTAGCTCACCTTTTTGAGCTTGAAAGTCATCAGCTGAGAAATAAAGATAAGAAAATCTGCATTGAAGGATTTTTTTTAACTTTAGTCAACTCAAAAATCAATTATATATTCTATTTCAGATAGGGCATATATCACTTTTTTCAAATAGGTAATTTTGAATGTTTTTTGCAAGATGGCTTCATAAACAGCTACATTTTTTTTGTGATTTGGAATAATGTGTTTTATGCCAGCCATCAGTTATATGAAAAATGAATAATTAATCAAGGATAATAAAATGCATTTATTAAAAACACAGTGTTTCAGCCTAGTTAATAAACAGAAGTCAGTTGCTCAAAGCTGTCCTTTGGTAAACTGGATAGTTAAATATAAATAGTTTGAAGTGGAAAATAAAAATATTACTAAAGAGAAATAGGGAAAATCAAGATAGAAGGAGCAAACTGATGTCTCTCATAAAAAAAAAAAAAAAGCAAAGAATGATTAACTTCCTTGATTTTCATAACTGAGTATGTGTGGAAAAACAAAAACAGCAATACATACCTCAATCAAAAGGGTAGATATAAAAGAACACAAATTATGTCCCTCATTATACATGTCAATTATTGGCATTAGACAACCAATTTTAAAGTTATACCTTGCAGCCATGACTAGAAATTCTCTTCAACTATGCATATGTGCTTACAGTTAATTCTGTTTCTCTAATAGGCAAACTAACACAACAGGCGTTCTCTCTCTCTCTCTCTCTCTCTCTCTCTCTCTCTCTCTCCCTCTCTCTTTTGGCAATTTAAGCCCATGTAGCACATTTCTCACTTTATCAACAAGGATTAAAGACTTACACTACCTGGTAATCCCATTATCTTGCATGATAAAAGTAAAAGTATCTTTGGTCACTGACTGCAGAACTCAAGGGATTTATCATGAGTGTGTATAAAATGCAATTAATTCTCAGTTTTCCTATCAGTCATGTGGATCATTAACTTATTCACTTGAGTGCTTATGTTTACCACTATTTTACCAGAAGATTTTCTACAACATAAAATGCACTTGATTTGATTTGGTTCAAACTAAAATTACTCAGAGTAGGATTGATATGTTGAAAATATTTTAAAGAATGAAGAACAATAGATCATGCTCCTATTTTTTTTTTTTTTTAATAAATGGGTTGGACTCTTGTTTTACTTGAGAAGTTTCCTTTCAAGGTCTGAGCTAGTATTCTTCAGAACAAATCCAAAATTTACATTCAGAAGTAAAAACACATTCTCCCAACTCTTATCACAACACACTCGCACACACACACACTATTTTGACAAATGAAATCTGGCTGTAAACAGCAGCACCACTTGAACCAATAATCAGAAACTTGCTTTACTTATCAAAGTCATACTGCTATTGTGAGGTTTGGATAATGAGATAGTATTTTGTAGAACAGTTATTAAACCTCCAAAATTGCAGTAAATTTTAATATATTGTCATTATTATTATTTTACTAGTAATAACCAGAAGTGAATTTAACATTTTTTCTTTGCTTTGGGAAAATAAAATTGCTAGATGTGAGTTTCACATTGGATATTGGCTATCATGTTTTAGGATACTCTATGGTATTGTATAGGAGTAAATGCAAGTTAAAAATAGTCTTATTTCCAGCTTTTGAAAATGAAAGACTTGGCTTCTCTGATTTCTTTCAGAATTCCTTTGTCTGTCCTTTTCAAATTTATATAAATATTTTTAATGACTAAATAAGCCGCTGGTCAGTCTCAAAACTCAGGAATGTTTCCTCAAGGAACTAGGAGGCTTCTCTTTGAAATGTAATCACCAAGGAAAGTAATGCTCTATCTCCCAGTTTCCTGGGAGGAGATAGGCCTAATTTCAGCTGTCACTTGACTCCAGATTGCAAAACCTACTTTATTTATTGAATAGATTGTGTCCACTTAGTTGTATGAAAGAGTGAGATTTCTTTTTGTCTTTGCAATTTCTTGAGCAGATTGCTTACCCATGAATGCACCTCTTCACATTCTGGTTGAATGCTTATTCAATGATAAAATTGTTTTCTTTATCTTCTACCTTTGTAAAGACTGTTCTCGATTGGGAGAAAATTTTGTTTTAATTATATATCTTCAACAAAATGATGCTCTTTTGTCCTCTTCGGGGTCTGCATCACACTGCCAAAAAAGCCCAGAATCTCAGACATCTTGGGACAAGACAAAATCTTAGTTGACTATTTTCTCCCTTTGACTACTGTGGTACTAATGTGAATAATGGATTCTGAATGGGGATAGACAGAATCCAGTTCAACAATAGTCTTGAAGAAGCTGGAAGTTTCTTGCCAAAAGTTCTCCAGGTAAATACAAGCCATTTTATTTTCTTTGTAAGTATAAACAAAAACTTTTGCACCAGACACTTGTTAAAAATGGCAAAAAAGATTGCATTCAAGCTACCGTAGTAGGGGAGAGAGACCTCGGTAGAGAAATGAACTCCATTTTGAATGCACCAAAGACAGATGGAGTTCAGAATCTACAAGCAGAGTGAGGGGGTCAGTGTATGGAATATTACTAAGGGCAAAATTACCTGTTTGGACATCAGGGGGAGGAGAATTCTTGCTAAATGGGTCTCACGGGATTTTCACAGGATTCTTGCTAAAGCCAGCTACAAGGAAGGAGCTGAGGATGAAGCTTAGTTGAGAGGACACTGACTACAGAAGCTTAACTACAATATGATCAAGGAATGAATCCCCGTCATTGTTCCTACCAATGATTAACATAGTTATTGCTTAATATTTTGGCCGAAATGTAACCAAAAAATTACATGGGTGCCTTAGGCGTATCCTTTAAACATCTATTGTAGTTGAATATTAATATACAAGATTTTTTTTTTTGCTTTTTAAACAAACAAGAAAACAAACATATTCAACACCGCAAGTTCCGCAAATATTTATTGCAAACTCACCATACAAAGCAAAGCCTTGTGCTAGAAATGTATAGCATGGAGAGTTAGATGTATCCATTAACTTTTTATTTGAATACAATAATTTAATATAATGAAAATCTGTATAATTATTTAAAAATTCAGAGAACTGAAACCCAGACAGGATAAGTAACCTGTCCAGCATAGCACAAGTTATTTGACTAAATTACATTATTTTCCTGCCAAAGGATTGTAAAAGATAGTTTATGTAGAGGATATTGAATTAGGTTCTGTGGAGTAGTAAAAAAAGTAAAAACTCAGAATCCTCTTAAGGAACTTCTTAGAAAAACAAATAAACCAATAAACAACAAGAAAAAATCCCTGTGAAAAATGAAAACAGAAATCCTGAGTTAAAGATGTAAGCATGCTGGTGTGCAGTCTCTTTCTCCACAATGGCTCCAGGATGGTTGGTTAAGTGACTTTAACAATATATGACCTTTAAAAAAGTGAAAAAAATGTGTTAAATACATTTTCTGTTTGTACACACTCTTTAATTTGCACGTACTTTGAACTCGTGCAACCATTCTGGAGAACAGTATGGAGGAGGTTCCTTAAAAAGTTAAAAATAGAACTACCCCAGTATTCAGCAATCGCACTACTAGGTATTTACCTAATGGATACAAAAATACATATTCAAAGGGGTATATGAACCCTGATGTTTATAGCAGCATTATCAACAATAGCCAAGCTATTGAGAGAGCCCAAAAGTCCATCAACTGGGTAAAGAATATTAATCAGTCATCAAAAAGAGTGAAATCTTGGAGCACCTGGGTGGTTCAGTCAATTAAGTGTCTGACTTTGGCTCAGGTCATGATCTTGCAGTCAGTGAGTTCCAGTCCCGTGTCAGGCTCTGTGCTGACAGCTCAGAGCTTGGAGCGTGCTTCAGATTGTGTCTCCCTCTCTGCCAGTCTCCTGCTTGTGCTCTCTCTCTCTCTCTCTCTCTCTCAAAAAATAAACAACAAAAAGAATGAAATCCTGTTATTTGCAATGAAGTGGATGGAGCTAGAGTGTACTATGCTAAATGAAATAAGTCAGTCAGAGAAAGACAAACACCATATGATTTCACTCATATGTGGAATTCAAGAAACAAAACAGATGAACATATGGTAGTGGGGAGATGAGAAAGGGAAACAAACCAAGAGAGACTCTTTTTTTTTTTTTTAATATGGAATTTATTGTCAAGTTGGTTTCCATACAACACCCAGTGCTCATCCCAACAGGTGCCCTCCTCAATGCCCATCACCCACTTTCTCCTCTTTCCCACCCCCATCAACCCTCAGTTTATTCTCAGTTTTTAAGAGTCTCTTATTGTTTGCCTCTCTCCCTAACTTTTTTCCCCTCCCCCTCTCCCATGGTCTCCTGATAAATTTCTCAGGATCCACATAAGAGTGAAAACATATGGCATCTGTCTTAATGATAGAGAACAAACTGAGAGTTGATGGAAGAAAGTGGATGGGGGATGGGCATTAAGGAGGGCACTTATGATGAACACTGGGTGCTGTATGTATTGATGAATCCCTGAATTTTACTCTTGAAACTAGTACTGCACTGTATGTTAACTAGCTAGAATTTAATTATTTTTAACGTTTATTTATTTTTGAGACAGAGAGACAGAGTATGAACGGGGGACGGTCAGAGAGAGAGAGGGAGACACAGAATCCTAAACAGACTCCAGGCTCTGAGCTGTCAGCACAGAGCCCGACGCGGGGCTGAACTCAGGAACCGCAAGATCATGACCGGGGCCAAAGTCAGACGCTCAACCGACTGAGCCACCCAGGCGCCCCTAACTAGCTAGAATTTAAATAAAAGTTTGGAAGGAAAAAATTTGCATGTACTTTTAGACATGAGTGTTTGGTGTGTGTTTTGGTGAAAGGACAGAGTTTCCTTGACACCTGGTACTCTTACAGCAGGAAATAGACACTTAATTTAAATTAGCTCCTTTAATTGTGATAATCTAGGTCTTCTCCAATCTTGTCTTCTAATAATTGTATAGTTTTGTGTTTTCTTTGTAGGTCTGCATTTCACTTTTATTTAATTTTTGTAAAGAGTGTAAAATCTGTCTAAATTCATTTTTTACATGAGGATGTCCAGCTGTTCCAGAAAAACTTGTTGAAGAGATGATCTCTGGCCCACTGTATTTTCTTCTTTACCAAAGACCAGTTGCCTCTATTGTTGTAAGTCTATTTCAGAGCTCTCAATTTTTTTCATAGATTTATGTATCTATTATTTTGCTAATACCACCCTGTCTTGATTACTCTAACTTTGTTTTTTGTTTGTTTTTTATTATGTCTTTTGTCATATATCTTTTTTTAATATAATTTATTTTCAAATTGGCTTTCATTCGACACCCAGTGCTCATTGCAAGTGCCCTCCTCAATGCCCACTACTCACTTTCCCCTCTCCCCCCATCAACCCTCAGTTTGTTCTCTGTATTTAAGAGTCTTTTATGGTTTGCCTCCCTCCCTCTCTGTTTATAACTATTTTTTTACCCCTTCCCTTCCTCCATGGTCTTCTGTTAAGTTTCTCAAGATCCACCTATGAGTGAAAACATATGATATATGTCTTTCTCAGACTGACTTATTTCACTTAGCATACTACCCTCCAGTTCCATCCGTGGTGCTGCAAATGACATGATTTTATTCTTTCTCATTGCCAAGTAGTGTTCCATTGTATATATAAACCACATCTTCTTTATCCATTCACCAGTTGATGGACATTTAGGCTCTTTCCATAATTTGGCTATTGTTGAAAGCGCTGCTATAAACATGTAACTTTGAAGTAAGCCTTCACGTCAGATGGTGCCATTTCTCTAATTTCGTTCTTTTCCTTCACTATTGTGTTAGCTATTCTGGAGTTTTGCATCTCTGTATAAGCATTAGAATCAGTTTCTCAATACCCACAAAATAACTTGCTGATCTTTTACGTGGACTTACACTGAGTCTATAGATCAACTTGGAAAGAACTGATAACTTAATGATATGAGTCTTTCTATCCATAAACATGGAATACCACTCTGTTTATTTGGTTCTTCTTTGAGTTTTTTTTCACCATTTTGTAGTTTTCCTTATGTAAAAGGCCTGTACAACTTTTGATAGATTTATACTGAAATTTTTAATTTGTCTGGCTACTAATAGAAATGATATTGTGTTAATTAGAATTTCACTTGTTCATTGCTGGTATAAAGGACAGCAATTGACTTTTGTATGATAACCCAGTGTATGGCAACTTTGCTGTAATTACTTACTAATTCCAAAGGATTCTTTTGTTGTTGATTCTTTGAGATTTTTTACGTCGAAGATAATGTCATCTGCAAAAAAAAAAAAAGTTTTATTTCTTTTCTTTCCAATCTGTTCTCCTTTCATCTCCTTTTCTTATATATCTCATTTATTAGGAATTTCACTATAATGTTGAAAAGCAGTGGTAAGAGGGGATTTCTTTGCCTTATACTTGATCTTAGTGGAAATACTTCAAGTTTCTCATCAATAAGTAGAATGTTAGACGTAGGTTTTTGTAGAAAGTATTTATCAATTTGAGAAAGGTCTTTATTCCTATTTTAATGAGAGTTTTTATCATCAACGGCTGTTGGATTTTGTCAAATGCTTTTTCTGCATTGATTGATATAATCATGTGATTTTTCTTCTTTAGCTAGTTTTGATGCCATGCTTTATATTAATTAATTTTCAAATGTTTAACCAGTCTTGCATATCTGACCTATATCCCAATTGGTAGTGGTATATAAATCTTTTTATCTAGCACTGGATTCAGCTTGCTCATACTTTATTGAGGAAATTTGCACCTATGCTTATGAAAGATATTAGTCTGTAGTACTCTTTTCTTGTAATGTCTTTGCTTCTTTTGTTGTAATGTCTTTGGGTGTTAGGATATCCTGGCCTCATAGAATGAGTTAGGAAGTATACCTTCTGCTTCTATCTTCTGGAAGAGATGATAGAGAATTGGTACCATTTAAATGTTTGGTAGAATTCACCAGTGAATGCATTCCAGACCAGTGTTGTGGAAGATTTTAAATTATAGAATCAATTACTTTAATAGGTATCAGCTTATTTACATTGTCTATTTCATCTTGTATGAATTTTGGTAGATTGTGTATTTCAAAGAATGGCTTATTTCATCTATGTTATCAAGTTTGTGTTCATGGAGTTGTTCACAGTATTCCATTATTATCTTGTTTATGTCCATGTGATCTATAATGATATCTCCTCTCTCATTTTTGGTATTAGCAATTTGTGTCCTTTCTCTCTGTTTTTGCACATTTATTTTGAAAACCAGAAAAGGAAAACTTTTTCCACTCCTATGCACAAATCTCACTGTGAATTTATCAGAAATCATCTGCATTTTTCCCAAGAAAGCTACTGCTTTATATACTTCTACTTAAAACTTAGAATGGTCCAATGGCCTGATCTAAAAACCTAGAAAGTTTTATTTAGTTTCATGAAGCATTGACTTAATCCAACTAATTCAATAAGCATTCATTCACACCATTCTAGACACAATTATAAGTATAAAAGGAGATACAAAGATAAGAAAAATACAAGGTATAAACAATCGAGGATCTTACCTGGAAAGAGGAACAAGTAGCAAGTATAGTGCATGACTAAAAGAGTAAAAACCAAGACAAGGTGGCAGCCAGCCTCCAAAATGGCACCTCGTTTTACTGCCTCTTAGTCTTCACAACCTTGTTCTAGAAAAGAATATCTATCCCTTCAGATGTCTGCAACCCTGGATTATGCCTAAATGGCAATCTTCTGAAAGAAACTGAGGTACAAGCCCTGAGATAAACCACCTGAGGATCCCTGACTCTTGGGATAACCTGTGTGAACCAGTGAATGCTTGTTTTAAGCTGCTGAGTTTTGGGTTGATGTGGTATGCAATAGCAGAAAACTAATACAGATAAATACACACTTAAGGAAAATAAAATTCAGAGATGTATGCTATTGCCTCTGTGTGGAAATGTTAAAGAAATAGAGTATGCTGCCACGGAGGTGGCGAGCTTTTGAAATGGTTTCAAAGAACGGTTTCAGTTTGGATAATGGCTTGTTGGTGAAGAAATTCCTAGGAATTGAGGAAAGTGGACTTAAACATACAAAGGCAGACAAAGTGTATTCCTGACCATCCAATAGGGCTCTAGCTACTTGAATTCTGGGTACCTGGAGGGAGCTAGATGATGAAATGGGCCTATTTATCTACTGTCCAGTTGAGAAACTAGAATGTTGTTTAATAGCCAGGGAGTGGGGAGTAAACATACTAATTATATTCTATTCTTAAGCAAGAGATTCATAAAATTAATCTGTGCTTTAGAAGGATTCACAGGGCAGTGGTGAGTCATAGAATCTTTGATCTGTGCCCAAGTATCTTCTAAAAGCTAGGTATGACTCACGATTCTCACTGCTGAGAAGTTCAGTTTAGCCGGAGATGTGGGCGAGTAAAAGCTTACCACGCAGGTTATGTGTCCTGCAATAGAGGAACACAGGAGACCAGAAAGTCAAGTGTACTGAGTAGTGTTTTGTCTGTATCTTGTAGGAATGAATAAATGAAGAATAAACAAAGAATTTAAGTGGTCAAGAGAAGAAAGTGAGGAACTATACATGTCATTTGCATGCCCCAAGGGAGTCAAGTTTTTATACATGTATAAAAAATTTAATCTTTATAACAAAGCTCAGCGGCTGATACTAATACTTTTAATGTCAATGCACAAGTGAGAAAAATGATGCAGGTATTTTAGTCATACAGCTGCAAGAGATCGAGCTGGGATTCGAATCAAGATCTGTCTAATAATACTTTTCTTAATGCTTTACACTCTCTGATGCCAGAAGGCAACATTTGTCAGTAGTCACTGTAATTGGAAGTCAAGTTTGCCAAGCAAGACTGAATCAGATAAGACTTTGCTTTGCTTTCTGAGAGCTAGATTGTCTGTGTTGGGGCTGATACTCCTACTCAATTAAGCTGACACCATATGATCTGTTTGGTAGAAACTCATTATCTCGGTTCAGTGACTGAATCCAACGCTTTTGTGACCTAGAATCCATTAAAATAGTTGGTTTGATGGTCCTGAATAAATGCTACCTAAGATAAGTACCATTCAAATTTTGTTTTCACTTTGTAGAGTCACATAAATTAATGTTGGAAAGAGAAAACTGACTTGTAAAATGTTAAGGTTGAAGTAATTAAAATAATTTATTGAATGGTAATATTCTCCACCAGGCATGAGCAGAATGTAAGTTTTACTGGGTCCTGAGCTCTAAATAAATTATACCACTAATAATAGCCTACATTCATCAAAAAAACAGATAATGTAAATATAATTTCTATTGTTTTTATAAGTAAATAATTGATCTTCATAGTATTCTATTATTCTCCTAGTAGTTGTGTATTTACTTTTTCCACAATAAAAATGTAAGCAAAGAATTGTAAAATCTCACTATTAATACACTATATTTCCCAAGAGATTTGTATTTGTAAATATGTTTGCTTAAGTGTTTGATAGGATGTATTTTCTTTTCTCCTGAGGCATAGACCTTCTGCTTTGGGGAAAACAGTTAATTCTTTGGGGCCCATCAATGTGACGCTCAGGGACTTGATTTCTTCTCATTGTCCTCTCCTTCTACACCATTTTTTACATTTAACTAGGTCTCTTTCTTCTCCACGCCAAATGTAGTGCTTCCAGATTTCCTCGGGATTGAGAGATTCTGACGTGGCACATGAAGTCTGCAATGGGGCACTTTCTTAGTGACCTGACAGAAGGACTTCCAAGGTCCTCGCCCTGAAACTACATCCTCAGTATCACCTTCGACCTGAATGCTGTCTGCAGTTTGAGGTTAGTGGGAGGATGCTGGCTCAAAACAGTTTCAGAGGACCTTGTGGTCACAAAAAGCTTATAATTTAATTTTCAGAAGTTACCTGTTTTAAATCTTTATCTATATGTTCTCCTTAGGTCCCAACCTGTTTTAGAATGCAACAGAAAGCACGATTCTGAGAAGCAAATATGCTCTGACCTTCCTTCACTAAGGAGCAATGATTTATACGTCAAGGACTTTTGAAAGGCGTTGGGAAAACCAGTGTGGACCACACTGCTGTATGGCAGGTGCTGACTTGGCCCTCGGAGTCCATCAAATCAAGTCCTGGGGAAACAACACCTGCAAATTACAAAGTGAGCCTGAAACTCACTATGTCATAAGCCTCTGACCCAGAAAATATACCCCCAGTGTCATCCACTGATAATAAAAATTAAAACTCTCTTTTTTCCCCATCTTCTGCTCTCTTTCTCTTACACACACACACACACACACACACACACACACACACACATTCTAGGGTCTTCAAGACTCTGTGTCTTGAATATAAAGTATAGCAATACATCTCATTTCTTCATTTTAAGAATTTTCCAGTTACTAATGTTGTCACTCTCATTTGGGAAATTTAAATGTCAGAGACTCCTTAAAATCATATCTTAATAAAAGTGAAAATATTTCTGGAATATTGAGTGATTGCAAAACATTCCCTGAATATGCTTCAGTTATCAATATTCTCCTAATAATAAATAATAATAACAGTAAACTTCAGTTATTGAGCATTTATTTTGAGCCAGGCACTATATACAAGGGAAATTCCCAAAGTTCATACATATATTGTAAATTATTGAAGTCATAAGTGGTTGAAATTTATGACTGTCTCAGTAGAAACATAGTCTTACACAGTTGAGCTGATGCCCTGTAGTTAATTTGGTGGAATACATTTAAAGTGATTGAATGATTGAATCCACCACTTACATTATCGAAATTGATTTCCATCAAAATGGTTACCCCATAGCCTTGTGGTAATGCTCTCAAAAATACTTTTATTAAGTTGCTTTTACCCTGCAAATTCTATCTACCACCTAACTGACTCTTCACAGCAACTCCAGGAGGTAAAGAACACATTCATGTGTATTTGTGTATGTCCGTCTGTCTGTATGAGACAGTCTCAGAGAAGTGATGCAACTCAGACATGAAAGTCCGTCCTTCCATTACACTCTTAAACTGAGGATTCTTTCAAAGTACCTGCTAACAACTCTTTCTAGTTAACCTGGATCACTCAAGTATGGGGTGAGCAGCATCGGTGTGGGGTTGTCAGCTCCAGCCAACTCAGGAAGGAATGAGACACTCGTTTATGCGACTACACATGCTTTTTGTATTCTGCTCACACTCATCCATTCATTCGTTAACTCGTCCATTCTTTTGATTCATATTGACAGAATGCCTTTGATGTGTCAGACGCTGTTAGCTTCTAGGGCTACAGTGATGTATACGGTGCCAACCTTTATCTCAGGTTGATTACAGTTGAGAGAGTGAGAGAGAAAAACATGCATATAATTAAACTGATGAGCAAAACACCCTGGTAATGATAAACCCATGGCCAAGAGTGAAATCCCTCAAACTTATGATATCTCCTCAGCTCAGGCTTGCCTAGGCTGTACACTGAAGGAAGAGTGGGATTGTAAAAGCCTTCTAGATGTAGGCAGAACAGTGTGCAGTAGCCAACAGTAAGAGAGAATATGGTAAGGTCTGCCCTGCATATTCTTGCTGTATACCTGATTGTAACTGGACATTTATTTGAGACAGACCATTCTGGCTCAAGCATGGATAATGGATTAGAGCATGGAAATACTGGGATCACATGAAAATTAGAAGGACTTGAGGTAATTTGCTTAGGAAATGATGGTGAGCTAAATTAAGGTAATGGTAATACAAACAGGAGGAGAAGAACATACAAAAAAAAACAGAAGTTAGTATAATCATTAATATAGAAGAGAGTGGTGATTTGAATAAATCATCAGGCAAGACTGGATATCTGGCTTCCAGGTTGTGGGAATGAACTGAAGTTGAATAAAAAGAGTGAGGGGATGGATGTACAGTTGCTGGTTGTGTGGAGTGTGTATACATGCTGAGGAGTGGGTGAGAGGAAAACAATGCAGAGTTCATTTTCGAGCACGTTGAGCATGAAGTGCCCATGACACATTTAAGAGGAGGTTTTGATTCACCAATTGGTGATTAAAGTCCTGCGCTCGGGAGAAAGATACAAGTACCTCTAGTAGTAGCTTAAAACCACTAGAGTAGTTGGGCTCATCAAAGGACAGTATCTGTAGGAGTGTTTTAATTATATTCTAATGAATTCTATGAACCAACCTAGAGAGACATATATACATATTTTAAAATCTGCATAGTAAAGCCTTCAGAGACCAAGATAAAATGAGGAAGAGCAATTGTTCTGTCATTTAACTAAAAAGAATGATATTGGTAAACAATTTCATTGGTATGCTGGTGTCAGAATTCAAATACAGGGAGTTGAAGGACAGTTGGAGATGAGGGTTGGTTTTACATATTTTATGTGATCTGCCTGGCTTTCTTGATCAAATCCAAGGCCACCTCTTTCTTTCATCACCTCAGAAGTTTCTGACACAAAGCTCAGTATGCAGGGAGACATCACTTGTGGCATAAGAATAACTGTTGGAATTTTAAATCTTGATTCCTAACTCCACAGTTTACCAATTTTGCAATATTGGGTTATTTAATTGGCCTGTCTGAGTTCCATGTCCTCCTTGGCAGAGAAATAAATACAGTAACCACCTCATAGGGATGTTGTGAGGAAGAAATGAAGTAATATATACATTAGACAACATTTCTGAGCTCCAAAGAACTCTAAATAGCATGCAAATTTAATATTGCCAGTAACACATGGATGCTATCTTTTAACATCAGACTGCTTTGTTTGCTTTGTTTGCTCCCCCAAAAAAAAAAAACCTTTAAAAAAATCTCTTTGCTGTGGTTCTTTGTTTTCTGTTATTGCAATAGAGGTGTAAAGATTAATATTTTATTTGCATATGGGGTTGTAATTTTCAAGCAAATACCTGCATGATAAAAGAATGGAAAATATGCCCTAATCCTAGGTTGTGTTCATAATAACCCAAGCTGTTACTAAAATTATGGTACTCAGTGAACAAACAAATGGACCTGACCCCTGCTTCTGGACCATTCCCCAATTGTTCTCAAGATTCAAACTTCCCAAAATTAGGTACCTGGGAAGATGGTGACTAATAAGGTCAGCATTCAAGTGGGGGAGAATTTTCTACAAACAGCATTGCCATTCTCCAAGGCATCTGGGGCTGGCGTGTTTGGTGGCTTCTATTCAACTGTCACTTGTACATCACTGACATGTGTCTGCTTTCTTCTATCTGTTTATTATGTTGATTCATTAGTTCATGCCTCTGGTTTCCCACTGGTACATGACTACAGATATCTTTTCAAAACTATATTTTAAAAAATATGGCTCTCAACCCTACAAAAACCTATGCTCTCTTTTATAACATGTTTTAATTGATAATTTAAACTATAATAGAATCATAATATAACTTACCTACACATATACATAGTTTTTAAATTAAAATTAATACAATCACCTTGGATAGGAATATGATAAAATGTATATTTTAATATGCAAATACTTAGACAAAAATACTAGAAAGCATTATAAAGTGGTTAAATATCATGATTCCATTGTCTTGTACTGGTCACTCAGATAATCACCGTTGGTTATGAAATTTCCAGAAGTAGTGGACATCTATTGGTAAAGCTATGGATAAAATTATGAAAATTATTTTCTCAGTGTACTGAGTATGTTCCTTAAAAATCTAGGCGCATTAAAAAAAATCCAGGCCCGTTTTCAAAAACATTTTTGTGTACATATGTAATAAAGAGTTAAGTTCTAAGTTCAAATAACTATAAACTAGTTTTCATGTATGTAACTTTCAGTAGGACATAGAAAAAGTTGTGTGTGGAAAGACTTTTAGATATTAATTTTTTTTAAAAATTTTTTTCTTCTTTCTGAGAACATAGCTAGACCTGTTCCCTAGTCTTATGCACAGTCTAGCCAAAGGAATAAAGCAGAAATGAGGTATGCTATTTTCAGTCAAGTCTTTTAAGAAAGCTTGCTCTGTCTCTTGTATAAATCATGTTCTCTGTTAGAAATCAATGATATGTTCAAACGGAGCAATTTAAGAAGAGTTTAATAATGTCATTGTAAAGCTGAAAGCAGGATATAAGATGCCATAAAGGATGGTGCAACTCCTAGTGCTGGTAGGAGGGAGGTCATTCGTCTATCTATGCCTGGAAGTGTGTGAGGAGAGTACAGTACCAGAAGCATGTCCAGAGAGAGCTAGACTCTTTCAAGAGGCTGTCTGCCAAGAGACCTAAGTTGAGTTTCAGACATAGTCAGCTGACAGCAACCCCAGTGGGATGGAAATAATCCGATCTCTCTTTCCAGCCTCCTTCACATTGCTTGCTCATGTTTCCAATTGGTTGAGCCCATCTGAAATCCAGTGGTCAGAGTACAGAGAAGCATAGAGGACATTAGTAGACAAAGGGGCAAAGAAAAGATATCCAGCACATGCTCCAAACGCTCTTTCCTCTGTCACTGGTTGGTTAAATAATGGAGCAATAATGACTGCTCTAGGGTAGTGGTTCTAAAATTGTTGTTCCCAGAATAGTAGCCTTGTCAGTTGGGGAAATCCTTAGAAATGTAAATCCTCCAGCTCCACCAGAGAACTACTTTATCAGAAACTTTGGGGGCAGGACCCAGAATTTGGCATTTAAAAAGCCCTACAGGTGATCCCCCAAGCTAACTAAAGTTTGAGAACTATTGCTCTAGAGAAGTTGAAGCCACGTGTTAAAAGGGTTCTGAAAGAAAGTAAATCATCTACTAAGGAGCCTGCTTCTTAGACTGTCCTGTGATGTATTGTGTTGAGCCATTGCCCACTTTGGTATGTATAGTTTTGAGAGTTGACTCCCATCCTAAATAATCAAGAGGGGGGCAAAGGTATTTTTTGTTTTATTTGAGATTTGCCCTCAGATTGCTAAACATCGAGAATCCGTATCACTGGCTAATATTGCAAGCACCAGCTCTACATCTCAGCCTCTGGGGCCGAGACTACTTTTCTTCGTGAGAGTTTGTTTTAGTGACGGAGCAAAACAGTCTGTATAGATTTTAGCTGAGATGGTTTAGAGAATGCTTTACCATAAAGTTTCAGATCATAATCAGTTTGTCTCTCCACTAACCTGCTTGCACCTTTTTCCACCTATTCTACCTTTTCCCCCATGACAATGGAAGAAGTATGCCCGCTTTCTATAAGTTTCTTTCTATTATCTATTTGGCAATCCTCTGGAGCCCATGATAGACTCTTGACTATTAAAAGATTTAAATTTTAGGGATATATTGTCTTTCCTGTGTGACCAGTTAGTTGTCCAAACCCCAAGTCATGAAAAAGGGATATATGTACTTTGCCTACTCCACTGGGAGGCACAGCAAAGTCACATGGACAAAGATATGAAAGTACTATCTAATTACAAAGAAGGAGTGGAGAATTGGAAACAATAATTCGATCTCTTCCAGGTAATGCAATGTGAACAGCAGGTTTGCAGGCTGAAAAAAATGCCCCAAGTGTGTCATTAAGGTCATTCATAAAACCCCATACAGCTAAATTTACTAGTTCATTCCTCATCCATACCTGTTTGAGTTCTTATATACTATACTTATATATTAATTCTATATACAAGAAGTAAGTTGACCACCCCTTACTTCTTGAAAATCCTTGTTCTCCAGGAGTTTGAGCACCAAAGGTCTTTAATTATTCGACTACCCTACTATTTCTCATTCTGTCACTTTTGCTCTCCACACTCTCTCCCTAAGTGCTCTCCTTCAGTCACATGGCTTTAAGTGCTATTGGTGTGCTAATACGTCACAATGCACATCTCCAGCTTGATCCCTATACCCCAAAGAGGAGAGTAACTGCTTACATGGCATCTCTACATGGTTGCCTAATAAGGATCCGACCTTCAACTCGGTGAAAGCAAGATCCTGGTTCCCTAATTTAAAAGGTTGTCGGTTGCCTTTCCAGTTAGGTTACTGGAACTATTATCTACTCAATTGTTCAGGCCTGAACCTTCCCATCCTCCATACCCTGTGTTTGTCCTTCATCCCTGCTTCCAATCCAGTAAACCCAGTACCACTTTCTCAAATTATTTTCTGGAGGTGATCCCTTTCTCATACGCACCACTGTCACCGCATCTTCTACAATTCTTCCTTGTACTCATGTCACTCTATCTACTGGTCTCCTTCCCTTCCTTTCCACGTGTTAGATACATGTGGGGTCTACAGTAATCAGGGTTTTGGTCTGCAGACTGTTCTTACCTCTTCCCACAACATTTCTTCTACGACATTTACGTCTTAATTCTTCAGAGACCTTCCTTGATCACTCTATTGAAGTAGCATCCTCTCTATCCCAATGGCACATTTTACTGACATTTTTTACCTATTTAATTGCTTACTTGTTACTCACCTACCATTTTCACCATATTATAAACTTGATGGAATGTTTTATTTTACTGCTACCTCCTCTACCCCCAGTAAAGAAATCAGAGTCTAGCAAATTGTAACTAGCTATTGAATGTGCCATATAAGAATTTATGTTGCTATTCTTTTTGTTTTTTAAGTTTATTTATCCATTTTTGAGACAGGGGCAGATAGAGAGCAGAAGACAGAGAACCTCCAGCAGACTCTGTGCTATCAGAGCAGAGTCCTACTCAAGTCTCAAACTCACAAACTGTGAGATCATAACGTGAGCCAAATTCAAGAGTTAGGTGCTTAACCGACTGCGCCACTCAGGTGCCCTTGTGTTGCAACTTTAAACACCCTTAATTTTTCTAGGGGCGACTGGGTGGCTCAGTCAATTAAGTGTCCCACTTCAGCTCAGGTCATGATCTCACCAATTATGAGTTTGAGCCCTGCATTGGCTCTGTGCTGACAGCTCATAGCCTGCTTTGGATTCTGTGTCTCCCTCTTTCTTTTCTCCTCCCCCGCTCATGCTCGGTCTCTCAAAATGAATAAATGTTAAAAAAAAATAAAAAATAAATAAACACCCTTAATTTTTCTAAAAAATAATAATAACGTGTGTATTAACAAATTGCAATTTCTTGGTGGTAATGCATAGGTTTGAAATTTTAATTAAATGAACCAGAATTTAAGAGACCAACAAGTGGCTCAGCAAAAATCCTCAGTGTTGTCTGTAATCTCACAGAGTGTGAAGTTGTAAATTGGCCAAAAGACAAGTGTACTTTGGAAGTGGTATACTGTGGTGATTATCATGCCATTCAAATCAGCAGGGAAGAAAGATGCAGATGATTGTTTTATTGTCATAAAAATTGTTTAATATGTATGGAGGTGTTGTGTCCATTAGAGACCATGTCTGCACCTGAAAGTATGAATAAACAGAGTTAGCAACTCTAACAAGTTTATGAACAGCAATATATATATATATATATATATATATATATACATACATACATATATGTATATATCATACGTATGTGTATATATATGTATATACATGTGTGTGTATATATATATATATGTGTGTGTGTATATATATATATATATATACACATATGTGTGTATATATATATAAAAGAAGAAAGAAAAAAAAACAAATACATTCTCTGGAAGTGTTGCTCTTTTCCACCTATCTGCAAAGTAAACATATCATTTGATTGTTATTATTTTCCAGCAAAGAAGGAAACACAGATTTATTGAGTACCTCTTATCTGATGTGCCAAATTTTAGAAAAATGACTGTGTGAAGTGTGATTCTACTTAGTCAGCAAGTGTGGTCGCTCGTAACTTAACTCACTCTTGCTTACAAACGGCCACATTTTTGGTAGCAAACTACAATCACTACCATGTATTATTATGGATCTGGAACCCTGCTAAGAATTTTACATGTGTAATTTAATTGAATCCTCATTATGACCACAAGAGATATGTTGTACCACTCTCCTGAGAAAATTAGGGTTTTTCAGTGTTAAGTACCTTGCCCAAGGTCACAGATTCAGAATTTGAACCCAGGTTAGTGTGAAATCAAGGACTTTAGCATATCACCTCAAAGAGTGGGTACTCTTTCTATGACACTACCCCCTCCGATGACATAACAGCTCTTTGTCCAATGTTGGGCACCTCTTTTTGGTCTAGTTTCCAGTGCTTCCTGCCTCAGGTCTCCAGTGAATATAATGGATTTATTCAATCACACGAAATGGGTCAGATCAGAGATGTGGAATTGGTGAAATAAGAAACTAGAAACATGAAGATGGTAAAAATGTGCTACAGCACAAAGAGAATTTGTCAAACTCTGCAATGGGGGCTGAGCCACTTAAAAGTGTAAAATTCACTGTTTTCCATGTTACAAAAATAACATTTTGAGAAATGTCTGTTGGTTAGATCCATTTAGATCTTGAACACATATTATGGGACAAATACACAATATTTTCTTTCTCTTCAAATTTGTGCTCACCAGAGATCAAAATTGAGTCATACTGTAATTAGTGTAGACAGAAAAAATTAAAATTTTAAGGGAGTGCTTTCAAATTAATGTTAAAAATAATAGTCCAGGAGGATGTTCAGATTTTCATTTCAGATGAGATATTATAAATAAAGGAGCATTGATGAGGGCCCAGGAAAGACGATTTGGAATCTTTTAAACATACCTGAGCATGGAGCTACCAAACCTTGATTCTGAATATGATTTATCAAATTTATAGAGACTAACAAGCATTTGTCTCAGAATTATTCATTCAGTACGATTAAAACCACTTCTAAATCCTAAGCAACATTATCCATCCATTATCAACGTATGCCCAGTGGTATTTTTCTTAATCTGATGGATACAAAATTAAAGACAAGTCTTAGCTCACAAGGCATTTGAAATTAGGTAGGAGAAGCAATGCACGTATAAGAAACAAGGTTGAGGATGTACCAGAGGATTTTGAGGTAGGTGACTAAGAAATTAATTGCTGCTAATAGTTGGTGTTATAAAACAATGTTTCCAATACCAATCATTCACTATTTAATCAACATACACATATTTCATCTTTTCTCTGATTTGTTGCATTTTCTATAACCTATGCCTACCAGGACATATAGTTAATAAGTTGAATTGAAACAATTACTCCTTCAAATTAAAATTGTTATGTTCTTAAAACGTATAAAGTATAAATGTAACCTCAGAATGCCTTCAATACGTAAATGTCTTCCTCAGAGATAGTCTGACTCTTCTTTCCATGATGGCGAGAGCCAGAATTTTAGATAAAATTATTTTCAAAAAAAGTTGAGAATTGTTGACATAGCATTTTTATCTGTTACACAAACACACTTTCAAAGTAAGTAATAGGTCACTGCGGAATGGAATTATTAAGAACTGAGGCTCAGGTCTGTTGAATAATGTGATGGAGGGCATATATATATTCATGGCAGAGGAGGTCCTTGAACCCACATCTGACAGACACTGTGTGCATTCCAATAGGCACACTTCTTAGCACCGCTTTCACACCAGCAGAAGGGTAGGATATGGATAGGCTGAGAGAAGAGGAAGAACCATTGGTGAAGTGGTATATAAGCAATACTTCTGAGGCGGAAACAGCTATTACAAATAGGAAAGACAGGAAGACATTTTCAAGCATAGCATCAAGTCATGGCGAGGAAGAGAAGATATAAGTCGGAGTAATATCAATGGGAAGCCTGGCATTTAGGGATCATTTGGAACAGGACTGGACTTGTTCTGACAAGAAACAACAAAAATATAAAGGGTTTTACCCTTTATACCAGAATGATGACAAGGTAAAGGTGTGAACTTCAAAAATGCATCTAGAGAATGCACACCTAACAGTTTGGTTGATAAAGAGACAATGGTTGGGTGGCTCAGTCTTTTGAGGCAGGGGCTAAAATGAGGCTTATTTAAGGACCGGAATAAGGGAAAACGTGACATGTGAAGGGTCTGTGGGACCTGAACGCTGACTGGCTTTTAGGAGAAAAAGAAGTTCAAGTCAAAGCCCATGTTGCGAGTAGGGGCTTGGCATTCTGGGAGAATAATGTAATCACCAATGAAAAAGTGTCTCTTCTAAAAAACTTCAGTTCACACACACATACAAAAATAGCTATTTAATTCCTCCATGACCGGATGCGGAGACTAACCTGACATTCTTGTGGAGAAATCCAGCCTTTGATACATATCAGAACATTTTCTCTTAATTCCTGAAATTGCTTTTGATCGTAAGGGCCATATTCTGAACGAGTGATTCCGTTTTGCAAAATAACTTGACTTTTGGAATAAGGGTGATATAGAAAATATCAGTATCATTATTACTATAATTTTAAATACATTTCTTATAAATAATTGATGGCTGTTATTTATTCATCATTGAATTAGAAAATCATACTGAAACTAAGGGAGCATCCTAAAAGAGATTTTCTATTCTTATGCCAGCTGAAGGTATTTGGAAAATCATAAGAGCTTATGACTGACTGATTGTCTTAATATTCATAAAATGGTCAAACTGTGTTTATATCCTCTAAAAGATTACATTAAAATGTAACAGCAACATTAACAAAGCCACTAACATGAAACATTCCTTTCTTGGGGGTGAAATCAGTTGTCAAAAAAGCAGCAAGTCCTAGTTAGACCTAAAAAAACCCAATTATCAGGACCCAAATACTTATTTCTCAATAATGACCTTTCTCAAATTACTGTATGCATCCCAAAGACACTAAGCAGGTGTACATTCTTCATTATTTAGTAGGGATTTGGTCCCAATGTCCATATAAACGCCAAACCTGTTTAATAAAATCAGACACTACAGAGAACAGATTCTGTTCTCAATCTCGTATTTTTCTTTAACTCTAAGGTATATAGGGCAGCTAGACTTGATATCCTTTCTTCTGAACTGTTTGCTAATGCCACTCCCAATGCCTCCCCATGGCCTAAGCGACAGGTAGGTACCCAAGAATTCATGAGGCACTTGAGTGTGGTAGCTAAAAGCATGAGCTGTGGAATTAAGACGTAGAGGAAAGAATCCTGGTCTCTCACATTAACTTCTTGAATGACTTAGAGAAATTCACTTAAACCTCACTTCTCTCATTTGCAAAATGGAGCTAATGATGGTGTTAGTGTATTAGGAGGTCTGGGATACAGCTAATGGTGCATATTCAGAAGCCCAGCACTTATAAATATTAGTGCTAGCATTTTTGTTATTCTTTTTTTTTTTTTTTTGAGATAAATTTTGCTTGAGTTTTTTTTTTCCTTCCAAGATTTTATTGAAATTCAAATTAGTTAACATATAGTGTAGTATTGGTTTCAGGAGTAGAATTTAGTCATTCATCACTACATGTAACACCCAGTGCTCATCCCAAGAAGTGCCTTCCTTAATGCCCATGACCCATTTAGCCCATCGCCCTTCCACCTCCCCTCCAGCAACCCTCAGTTTTTTCTCTGTATTTAAGAGTCTTTTACGGTTTGCCTCCCTTTCTGTTTTTAATCTATTTATTTTTCCTTCCCTTCCCCTATGTTCATTTGTTCTGTTTCTTAATTTCCACATATGAAGGAAATCATACAGTATTTGCCTTTCACTGCCTATGAGCTTTCTGCAAACAAGGGTAGAGGCCAGACTGTCCTTTACCTGATTCTTTCTGATCCCCAGCAAGGGTTCTCTTCATTTCCCTTACCTGCTCACTCTAATGGAATGGAAAGAAGAAAATATACCTTTCAAGAAAAAAGAGAACTCTAACTCCATTTAAACCTGATTCCATGTAGGGAGAAGTCTTCAAGGAGTGGCCACTGAATGTCTCAGAGCCTTTATCTTATGAGAATTGCTGCTTCTGAGGGCAGAGGAGTAAACTGAGACAGGTTTACGCTTTGAATAAACACCCTGAAGTTAAAGCGCATCCAAAACTAGGTGCAGAGAGTTGTTAAATTCAGTGTGCATTTGGCTTTGGCTTCACTTTTCCAGGGCAAAAGGGGTGCACTGAAACAGGTCTGAATGGGTGAGTATAGGTAAAAAAAAAAAAGTATAAGGGGAGTGCAGAACAGAGGTTCCCAAACTTTAGTGTGTGTAAGAATCACCAGGACAGCTTGAAGTAGCCCAGTTTCCTCTGCTCAATCCCAAGAGGCCCTGATGCAGGAGCTAACACCCATAAATTTGCATTTGCGGACAGGGCAGGTCTGGGGAACACTTTCTGAGAACCACTAATTAAATGACAAAATGATCACCCATCTGCTCTAGAATGACCCATTCTCCACCCTCTCTGTTTCAATAGTCTACCAATTCTCCTACGTAATATATCAGGCACTTGATACTAATTAAGGAAAGTAAGTGAAGGGAATGCACATTCCTGTTTTAGAGAAATATTTTAGGGTAACAACAATAATCACAGGAATACTTATTATTCATTTTGTGCCAGCCTCTTCCTATACATGAAATCTAATATATACAATAGGCCTGTAAGGAATGTATTAACAACATTTTTTGAAAGGCAAATATTGAGTTTGCTGACAACTTAAGTAATTTCTTCAAAGTTACACAGAAAATAAGCACTGGAGCCAGGATTCAAATTCATGTTTCTCTGATGTTAAAACCTATTTTTTCAGGGCACCATGGTGGCTCAGTTGGTTGAGTATCCAACTCTTGATTTTGGTTCATGTCATGATCTCAGGGTCATGGGACCGAGCCCCATGTTGGGCTCCATGCTGAGTGTGGAGCTTGCTTGGGATTCTTTCTCTCCCTCAGGCCCTCTTTGCTGCTTGTATTCTCTCTCTCTCTCTCTAATAAAAATTAAAAAGAGGCTTCTGGTGGCTCAGTTGGTTAAGCATCAGACTCTTGATTTAGCTCAGGTCATGATCTCAAAGTTTGTCAAAGTGAGCCCTGCATAAGTTGGCCTGAGCTGACAGCACAAGTTCTCTTTTTTTTTCTCCCTCAAAATAAATAAACATTTACCAAATTAAAATAAAAATTAGGGGCGCTTGGGTGGCTCAGTTGGTTAAGTGTCCTACTTTGGCTCAGGTCATTTTCTCATGGTCCATGAGTTCAAGCCCCACGTCAAGCTGACAGCTCAGAGCCTGGAGCCTGCCAAGGATTTTGTGTCTCCATCTCTCTCTCTGCCCCTCCCCCACTCTCACTCTAAATAAACATTAAAAAAAATATTAAAAAAAATAAAATTAAAATTTAAAAAACCTTACTCTTTCAAAACTGGGTAGTTATAAGCTGCCCATACAGGACACAAGGTTAGCAAAGAGGGGATCAAATATGAAGCAGTTGGAGTTGTACATACATCTCACTGAAGCTTCCAATATCTGCCCTTCACAAACATTCTTATTTCTCCAAATATAGATGTCGTAACCTGCAGAAGGGACATAACTCACTTTTACGATTTGTGTGTGTGTGTGTGTGTGTGTGTGTGTGGCACTGGACACTTTATAAATAATTGTTCCATACCTATTTGCTTCTAAGTGCATGGTGTATGCATATGTGTACAAATTTTCTGGGCAAGGTATTAAAAAATTCATATGATATTTTATTCAGTTGTTTAAATCAAACATTCATGTGCGCCAAATATATGTGTATTTGACACTATGTAGAAATACTCTTGAACATTTCTATTTTTCAGCTTTTCCTCTAGATGTTTTGAGAGAGTTAAGTCAAGTTATTAAATTGTGCTTTCTCTCTGCATGCCTAAGTTCTTTTACATGTCTATTTAAATACAGGTGCCATGGGGGCGCCTGGGTGGCGCAGTCGGTTAGGCGTCCGACTTCAGCCAGGTCACGATCTCGCGGTCCGTGAGTTTGAGCCCCGCGTCAGGCTTGGGCTGATGGCTCAGAGCCTGGAGCCTGTTTCCGTTCTGTGTCTCCCTCTCTCTCTGCCCCTCCCCCATTCATGCTCTGTCTCTCTCTGTCCCAAAAATAAATAAATGTTGAAAAAAAAAATTAAAAAAAAAAATAAATACAGGTGCCATGTCTACAACCATTTTTTTTTTTCAGGACATTACCTGGCAATATAAGTGACTTAATTTTTGACTGAGGGAACAAATGACTATCTCAGCACTGTTAATGCAAAGAATGAATGAAATTGAATTAGTTATTTCTTAAAAAAAAAAAAAAAGAATTCAAGGCCTACTTGATCCTTATGTTGACAATTTCAAGTGTGGCATTACATGTACCAAAAGAAGGAAAAGAAGGAGGTAAGTAAGGAGATAAAAAAGGGAAGAGAGGAGAACAGGTGAAAAAAAAACATATTAAAACATTTCTTGTAATTAGCTGGAACCTATAACATAAAAAATGTATTAAAAATAAAAGCTTGGTATAGTCCTACACAAAATGACCTCTTTTTGAAGACAGATGTAGTACTGATACCTTTTTCCTTTTAGCTTTATTGAAATATAATTGATATATATCACTATATAAATTGAAAGCATAGAATGTGTTGATTTAATGTACTTATATACTATAAAATGATTACCACCATAACATTAGCTAACACTTCCATCACATCACACAATTATTGTTTCTTTGCTGTGATAAGAACATTTAAGATCTACTCTCTTAGCAACTTTAAGTATATAATACAATATCATTAACTATAATCACCATAATGTACATTATATCCCCAGAGTTTATTCATCTTATAACTGGACATTTGTACCCTGTGACATATATTTCCCCATTTGCTCCACCCCTGCCCCTGGTAAACACCACCCTTCTCTTTTTTTCTATCAGTTTGGCTTTTTTAGATTCCAAATATAAACAAGATCACACAATACTTGTCCTTCTCTGTCCAACTTATTTTGCTTAGCATAATGCCCTCCAGGTTAATCCACAATGTCACAAATGACAGAATTCCTTTATTTTTAAAGGCTGAATAATATAATATTCCATATATATTCCATATATAAAAATTCACATTCATCCATTCATCCATTAACTCACATTTAAGTTGCTTTCATACCTCGACTACTGTGAAAAATGCTACAATGAACACATTAAACAGAAATACAGGTAGCTCTTCAAGGTAATGATTTTGTTTCCTTTAGATAAAGACCCCAAAGAACTGGATTTGCTGGATCCTTTGGTAGTTCTACTTTTGATCTTGTGAGGAACCTCCATAGTGTTTTCCACAGTCTCTGTCCCAGTTGGCATTCCCAAAATCAGTACACAAGAGTTCTCTTTTTTACAAATCCTCAACAACACTTCTTAACGGCTTGTCTTGTTAATGATGGCCATTCTAACAGATATGAGATGATATCTCCTTGTGGTCTTGATTTGAGTTTTGCTGACGATTCCTGACGTCAAGTATCCTTTCATGTACCAATTGGTCATTTGTACCTATTTATTTATTTATTTATTTATTTATTTTAATGCTTATTTATTCTTGAGAGAGAAAGGGTGGGGAGGGGCAGAGAGAAGGAGACAGAGGATCCAAAGTGGGCCCTGTGCTGACAACAGAGAGACAGAAGAGACTTAGTCTCACAAACCTTCAGATCATGACCTGCGCCGAAGTTGGATGCTTAACTCACTGAGCCACCCAGGCGCCCCTGTACCATCTCTTTGGAAAAATGTTTATTTATTTCCTCTGTCCATTTTTGAATCTATTATTTTTTGATATTGATTTATATAACTTCTTTATATATTTTGTATATTAACATCTTATTGGATATATAGTTTGCAAAACAACAAGATATCACCTCCTATCTATTAGAATAGCAAGTCTATTCAAATGTGTAGACACCTATGAAAGGCTACAGGAATCATAAGAATAAGGAAACACGACTCTACAAAGGAATAAACCAAGCCTCTAGTATCTAGTCCCAAAGAAATGGAGATTCATGTATTGCCCAACAAATCATTCAAAATACATTATTCTAAAGATGTTCAGAGAGCTACAAAGCAACATAGATAAAAGATTTAATGATATTGGGAAGACAGTACAAAAACAAAACGAGAATTTCGGTAAAGATCTAGAAAACATAAACAAAAATCAAACATAAACTCTGAAGCTAAAGCATTCAATGAATTAACTGAAGAATGCAACGGAGAACAGTAGTAGAATATGTAGGTGAGAGCATTTAAAGAAGCAGTTACCTCTTTCAGACTTTATGGACTGACTTCAATAAAGGAAGATTTTCACCTACAAGCGGGGCATGCTAGAGCATGTTTTGACCCTGAGTCTAGTGGTGCAGGGCATCTAGTGGGAGTACTGGGTCTGGTGGGGCTCTATGTCTTTTCAACTGGGGCTCCTGGGGTCCACAGCATTTACAACTGTTAATGAGTGTGGCAGAATCTCTGTAGTAGCTGCAAAGGCAGAATCTCTGTAGTAGCTGCAAAGGCTGTTGGGTGCCTCAGTGGCACCTCCAGATCCAGCAGCTAAGGCCCAGGTCAGGCAACAGTGAGGGCTGGAGTCAGTGATGTGCACATGCTTAACTGCAGGGTCCAATTGCAGATTCCTGGGTGGTGGCAGAATCCAACTGCATGGTGGCATCCACGTAGAGAGCAGAGTTAGGGTCACTTACATACTTTACTGGGAGATACAGGGGCAATGGCTGTCAATTTTTTTTTCCTGTGACTGCACAGTCTTCCCCCATGCATGTGCAACTCAGTGGAGGCCAGTGATGGGTGTAGTTATACGGGTGGAGGGACTAGCTGCAGAACAGTTCCGGTCAATGACATAAGGCATGATCTAGTCCTAGAACCACCTGTGAGGGGCCCTGGCTATCAGCATGCTCCCTGTGACTGCACAGTCTCTCTTCAGGTATGCACAGTATGTTGGAGACCAGGCTGGCAGCATGCAAATGTACAGCTATAAAGGGTAGGCCCTAGCACATACAAAGTGACAAGGGTCAACTGCAGGGGTCTAGCCTGGCTTCTTGCAAACACACAACTGCAAAGGCTTGAGTTGGCTGTTGGTGCACTTTCAGTCTTCAGTGGTAGGGGGTGGGGAGAGGCAGGGAACAGAGAAGGTCACAGGTGGCAGATGTCAGGCAACACAAATTCCTGTGAGGTGACAGCTGCTTAAATACACAGGGAATCCAAAGTGGCTGTGCTAGGTGACAGGATTTTCATTGGTGAATCTGCTGGATTTGTCTGGAGAGCAGGTCCAGATGAACTGTAATCGCTCGCACTGCTTGGCTGCCAGTGGCAGCCCCTATTTTTCTTTCTTGCTATCTTGCCATCTTTCTTTGTCTCAGCTTTGCTGGTGTAGGTGGGGTAAAACTGACTGGAAACCTTTGTGTGTTGCCCAGAAAATCTGGGGAAGCTGATTGCTCATCACACACTTCTTTTCCTGACAAAGTGAATTCTTTGTAGCTGGTAAACTTTCTCGAGGTGTTTAACAGTCAATGACAGTTTTGGGGATGGGACCATGCAGGGGGAATGAAGCTATCTTCCTTTTCTTCTTGTATGGTTATTCTCCTGGTTTTTGTTCCACTGTGTTGCTAAAATTTCTTAAGTGGACTCCACAGGTCTTACAGTGCTGTTTTCTTCATGGATAGCTGTGTAATTGGTGATCTTTTGGAGGGATGATGGCTGGTCTCTTAGCCTTATACTTATGCCTATTCTCATCTCTCCCTGTAGTTCTTGGGCTCTCTAACCCTAACTCCACTCTTTTCACCTGTATTTCTGAACAAGACTCTTCCTGGCTGACCGCCTACTTCTAATCTAATCTGTTTTCAATTCCTGGTAGAATTATTTCAGAACACAAATGTGATCATGGTAGTTCTGTGCTTAAGGAAGGGAGACATCATTTCACTAACTCTCATGAGCACCAGTATTCATAAAGCATGCTTAGTATGGCCACATCATTGCCCTCCTTCATTAAAAGCCTGGAAATAAATTTTTTTCCATTTTTATATTGAGAGATGAAGATACCAACATTTAGATAAATTAAGCGTAGATGATCATAAGAATGGTAGATGTGAGATAATAAAAATGTAGAACTTGCCAATGATTACAGGATAAAGTGCAAATTCCTTAGAAAAACATAAATGGTGTCCTTAACCTGAACCTCATTTTATAGTTACCACCTCCTTTAGCTACTTATGGCCTTGGAAAAAGTCCAAGGGTGTCTGTGCACTTGCAAATGCAACTTTTCCTTTAACTGTGTCCCTCCAACCCTTTTATCTGAATACCACCTATTTATTATTTTAAAATCCAGTTTCAAGAGACACCTCTTTGAAGTTTCCTTGGAATCACACAGAACTTTTCTTTCTGGCTAAATAGATCATATAGGTTGCATGTAGAGAACCCACAACTGTTCTAACTCATGCTACAATTGTGGGTTTATGTCTCTGTCTCTCCCATAAGACTACGTGCTTTGTGACACCAGGGACTAGAATAGTGACCAAACTTGAGAGTATCTCAATAAACATGTGATGAAGGAATCAGAAATAGAATACATGAAAACTATAGAAAAATAAACTAGGCCCAGAGTTCCCCTGAGATTTACCCAGATTTCTAACACATAGGAAATGTGAAATCATGTGCTGCATACTTGGATTTTCTAACTGAGAGATGAAACTTACAAAAAAAAAAAAGCCATCTATAATTTAAAATAAAATAATTCAATGAGTACAGGCATTATTTTGTTATAGTTGCAATATAGTTTTAGTTCATAGCTTCATGGAGTAGATGACTAATTATTATATTATAAATTTCTCCAGATATTATAAAGCAACTAATTAAAAAAATGATTCCACAAATTCCTAATTTAAGAAATATTTTTATGAGCTGTATTTATAACTAAACACTGTAATAAAGTTAACTAAACTATAACTAAAGGAAATATTAATATAAAGTATATTCATAAACATAGGTGGCAAATATGTGAAGAGAGTAATGGTGACTATCAAGGAGTTCATGGAGGTGGACGGAGAAGAAGAGACAGATCAGAACGTGGAAGAGCTGGGAAGGAAGCTCTCATAGCAGCACCTGAATCCGACACTATTGATCACTTCTCCTTCTTAAAACTTCTAAGAACTCTTTGCACTCCTCTTTTTTGAATGTAAATTGTTCAGAAGACCCTAGAATCTGCCACACTGCCCTCATTGGAACTTACCTTAACCTGGTAGGCAAGGTGTACCTGCTAAGTATTTCATCCTCTTAGTTAAAAAATCAATTTATCCAGTCTGCAAGGAATAACAAGTGAATTAAGGGTTTCTTTTTTCTCAACAGAAGTAGGTCAGTCTTCCTAAGCTAGAGGATACTGAGTAGATCAAACACCAAGGGTAGGAAATAATCCCTCTAGATACAGGTTGAGTTAGAAGAATAGACTTAAATAGTCTTTAACAAAATTAACTTTATTTTCCTCCAAAATCATCTCTGTGGTAAATGGGAATGCATGCATATTCATACATATACACACATATTAATAAATACTTTTTATCTGTTAAGTCATACCTGGCTTTCTAATGGTGGTGTATGTATTCTAGATATCAAAATTAAATCTATAATTTTCATTTAAAAAGAACTCATGTTTTCAGCTAAGTTTAATTTGACAGCATACTTTTATCTCAGTTTTTTTTTTTTTTCCCAATTCTGCTTTCTTTCTGGAAATAATGAGAGATCTCTACATGGTAGTCTTCTGGGGAAGTGATTTAGCTCTCAGTGATAGAGACAAAGTAAATGAGCTGAGTTGATAGAACAGGAAGTAGTCAAAGACTCAGCCTGACAAGGTATTAATCGGAAGGCTTTTTTTCCCCTCATGCCAATTTATAATGATGATGATGTAACTGATCGGTTTATTATATTTTAATGGCATGCTCTTTACCTTTTTCCTTCACCATTTTCCTTTTTATTCATGATGACTTCATGTAGAATTCTCATACAGTGTGCTTCAATATAATATGATGTTTTAGTTACTAGCACTTCTTGAGTTGATAGGACAGAATCGAATTAGGAACACTGAAGTAGGATAAATGGAAGAGGGAAAATTAAATAGTCTTGTCTGTATCAAGCAAAAAGTGGTTTTCTAAAATAAAAAAAATACAGAACTAAAGAAATATAAAAATATGGAAAGAAAGAAATAGAAATGAAAGAAGGCAGTCATTTGATGTTGGTTCAAATAAGTGAGCTAGTGTGTTTATCCCAGGAACAGGTAGATACAATGAAACTTGAAATAGACCGTGATCTCTAGAGCTAAAATGCAAACATACATTCCTAATCACAGAAACCAATAATTTTCTCCCAAATTAGACTTAATATACCTCTTAGTAAATTCAAATAATAAAAACTCATGTTTCACTTGTTTGATGAGACAGAATATAAAGAAGCTAATGCAGATATTGTTGATATTGGAGTTATTTGCCAAAAACTGATAAGGAGTTTTTATCTCATCTCTACAAGTGCTGTTAATGAGGCTTGACATGTGTGAAGACAAAATTTCTCTATGAGAAAAATGTGGCATTTCAAATGGCATATCTGCCACCTTGCATGTACCATGGAGTTTGATGCTTTCACTCTTGACATAGTATCACTGTAATGGTGGTGAGTTTCTAGACAGTGGGTATATTTCACACATAAGGGTTTTCACATTTAGACCACATATGTAAATACAAGGCATTGAAATCCTCAATGTCCCTCATTAGCCTTCAGAGACATCATGAATTAGGCACATTACTCTTTTCTGTGGAGGTCATATTTAACCATTTAAGTTTCAGTAACAGAGCAGCCACTGTCAGTTAATAGTGAGATAAAGTTTATTTGCTGCTTTGAGCCTATAGTAAGGACTCCTTGAGATCAAGCACTGCTGTTTCATGATAATGATCCTGCTTCTGATGAAAACAGCACCCACAGTTCATTCAACTTCTATTTTATAGGTACTAAGATAAGCTAAAAGCATTACAAAAATAACACATGGTTGCTTCCCTTATGGAATTTATAAATCTTACTAAACAGAAATAATATATATGCATTTTGGTTGCTCAAAATATCACAGGACAAAAATAAAATAATGAAATAATAAAATAAAATAAAATAAAATAAAATAAAATACTACAAGGCAATATTTTTCAAGTGACCAAAGAGACAGAAAATCATAATACCCACTGTAAGCCACATAATCCTCATCTAAGAAAGCATCTAACACTACCTTGAATTAAATATACAAATTCCTAGAAAGTCACAACTACCAAAGCTGACACATGAAGAAATAGAAAATCGAAATTAAGATATAACAAGTAAGAACATCAAATTGGTAATTTTAAAACCTCCCAGAATTAGATGGCTTTATTGACAATTTTTAGTAAATTTAAAGATTAATTAATACCAAATCTTCACAAATACTTCCAAAAAATAGAAAAAAAGGGGGCTTGCTTCCCAACTTATTCTATGAATGAGTATTGGTACTACTCTGATACCAAAGCCAGGGAAAGATATCACAAGAAAAAAGAGCTACAGACTGATATTTCTTATCAATGTAAAAACTGCCTACAAAATATTAGCAACCACAATTCAGACAGCATATTCAAAATATACAAATAATCAAGTAGGATTTATTTCAAATGTGCAAGGTTGATTTAACATCTAAAAATCAATCATTATCACAAATATATATTACAACAAATATAAAGCCATAATCAATAAATGAAAGAAAAGAACATATATTGATATATTAAAGAATTAATATATTAAATTAACATACAAAAGAACAAATTAATATATTACTATATTAAAGAACAAATGTAAAGCCATAATCAATAAATGAAAGAAAAGCATTTGACAAAATTTGACACTCAACAAACTGAAAATAGAAAGGAACTTTCTCAACCTGTTAAAAGGCATCTATGGAAAATGCACAGAATATACTATACTTAGTGGTCCAAAAATGAGGATTTTCTCCATAGATCAGAAACACGATGTCCATTCTCACAACTTTTATTCAACATTGTACTGGAGGCTCTATCCAGAGCAAATAGGAAAGAAGAAAACAAAACAAACAAAAATATTCAGATTGGAAATAGCAAACTCTCTATTAACAAATGGTATGATCTGCATAAAGAAAATTCTTTTAAAAAATTCTTTAAAAAACTATTAGAACCAATAAATGAGTTTGGAATGTGGACAAAATACAAGATAAGCAGAAGACTCTTGGAGCTCCTGGGTGGCTCAGTCGGTTAAGCCTCTGACTTCAGCTCTGGTCATGACCTCATAGTTCTTGGGTTCAAGCCCGCGCTGGGCTCTGTGCTGACAGCTCGGAACTTTAAGCCTGCTTTGGATTCTGCGTCTCCCTCTCTCTCTGTCCCTCCTCTGTGCATGCTTTGTTTCTCTCTCTCTCAAAAATAAATAAACATTAAAAAAAAGAAGACTCTCATAAACAGAAGAAAATAAAATGATCAAATATTAACAATCAAAATTGTCAATATATGTAAAAAACAAACAGACAAACAATTTTTTTATGATTAAGTGGAGTTAGCCTGAGGGATTCAAGGTAAGTTTCATATTAACAATTCAAATAGGGATCCTGGGAAGATGGCGGCATAGGAGGACGCTGGGCTCACCGCGCGTCCTGCTGATCACTTAGATTCCACCTACACCTGCCTAAATAACCCAGAAAACCGCCAGAAGACTAGCAGAATGGAGTCTCTGGAGCCAAGTGCAGACAATAGGCCCAAGGAAGAGGATAGGAAGGGCGGAGAGGCGGTGCGCGCTCCACGGACTGGCGGGAGGGAAGCAGGGTGGAGGGGTGGCCCACCGGCCAAACAGAGTGCCCGAGTCTGGCTTGCAAAAGCGGAGGGGCCGGACAGAGTGTGTTCTGACAGCGAGCGGGACTTGACATCTGGAAGGTTATACGCTAACAGTTCTGCTCAGAGAACGGGAGGGCTGGAGGACAACGGGAGGGAGAGTTGTCCCTCCCTCCCTGTCCGAGTTGTTGAGCCCCGGACGACAGAGCTCAGCTTGGTGGGGAACAAAGGCGCTCACCAGCGCCATCTCCCTTGCCCATACCCCAGCCAAAATCCCAAAGGGAACCAGTTCCTGACAGGGAACTTGCTTGCACCATGCAAACACGCAACACTGTGCTTCTGCAGATCCATCCCTCCGGCGGGTCTGACTCCCTCCCGGTGCCACAGGGCCCCTCCCAAAGAGGATCTCCAAAGGAAAAGAAGCTGTGCCTGCCCCTCCCGCCCCTGTGCACCTTGCCGATGCACCCCGGCTAATACACCAGATCCCCAGCACCACAAGCCTGGCAGTGTGCAAGTAGCCCAGAGGGGCCATGCCACCACACAGTGAATCCCACCCCTAGGAGAGGGGAGAGAAGGCATACACCAGTCTGACTGTGGCCCCAGCGGTGGGCTGGGGGCAGACATCAGGTCTGTCTGCAGCCCCTCCCACCAAGGCAAGTTATTCAAAACAGCACAGGGGAAGTGCCCAGCAGTCCTGCACCACTCCAGGGACTATCCAAAATGACTAAATGGAAGAATTCCCCTCAGAAAAACATCCAGGAAATAACAACAGCTAACGAACTGATCAAAAATGATTTAAACAATATAACAGAAAGTGAATTTAGAATAATAGTCATAAAATTAATCGCTGGGCTTGAAAACAGTATACAGGACAGCAGAGAATCTCTTGCTACAGAGATCAAGGGACTAAGGAACAGCCAGGAGGAGCTAAAAAATGCTATCAATGAGCTGCAAAATAAAATGGAGAAAACTACGGCTCGGATTGAAGAGGCAGAGGAGGGAATAGGTGAACTAGAAGATAAAAGTATGGAAAAGGAAGAAGCTGAGAAAAAGAGATAAAAAAATCCAGGAGTATGAGGGGAAAATTAGAGAAGTGTGTGATGCACTAAAGAGAAATAATCTACGCATAATTGGTGTTCCAGAGGAGGAAGAGAGAGGGAAAGGTGCTGAAGGGGTACTTGAAGAAATAATAGCTGAGAACTTCCCTGATCTGGGGAAGGAAAAAGGCATTGAAATCCAAGAGGCACAGAGAACTCCCTTCAGACGTAACATGAATCAACCTTCTGCACGACCTATCATAGTGAAACTGGCAAAATACAAGGATAAAGAGAAAATTACGAAAGCAGCTAGGGATAAACGTGCTCTAACCTATAAAGGGAGACCTATAAGACTTGTGACTGATCTCTCTGCTGAAACTTGTCAGGCCAGAAAGGAATGGCAGGAGATCTTCAATGTGATGAACAGAAAAAATATGCAGCCGAGAATCCTTTATCCAGCAAATCTGTCATTTAGAATAGAAGGAGAGATAAAGGTCTTCCCAAACAAAAACTGAAGGAATTTGTCACCACTAAACCAGCCCTACAAGAGATCCTAAGGGGGATCCTGTGAGACAAAGTATCAGAGACATCGCTACAAGCATGAAACCTACGGACATCACAATGACTCTAAACCCATATCTTTCTATAATAACACTGAATGTAAATGGACTAAATGCACCAACCAAAAGACACAGGGTATCAGAATGGATACAAAAACAAGACCCATCTATTTGCTATCTACAAGAGACTCATTTTAGACCTGAGGACACTTTCAGATTGAGAGTGAGGGGATGGAGAACTAGTTATCATGCCACTGGAAGTCAAAAGAAAGCTGGAGTAGCCATACTTATATCAGAAAAACTAGACTTAAATTAAAGTCTGTAACAAGAGATGAAGAAGGGTCTATTCATCAGGAAGAGCTAACAATTATAAATGTCTATGCGCCGAATACAGGAGCCCCCAAATATATAAAACAATTACTCATAAACATAAGCAACCTTATTGATAAGAATGTGGTAATTGCAGGGGACTTTAACACTCCACTTACAGAAATGGATAGATCATCTAGACACACAGTCAATAAAGAAACAAGGCCCCTGAATGATACGTTGGATCAGATGGACTTGACAGATATATTTAGAACTCTGTATCCCAAAGCAACAGAATATACTTTCTTCTCGAGTGCACATGGAACATTCTCCAAGATAGATCACATACTGAGTCACAAAACAGCCCTTCATAAGTTTACAAGAATTGAAATCATACCATGCATACTTTCAGACCACAATGCTATGAAGCTTGAAATCAACCACAGAAAAAAGTCTGGAAAACCTCCAAAAGCATGGAGGTTAAAGAACACCTTACTAAAGAATGAATGACTCAACCAGGCAATTCGAGAAGAAATTAAAAAATATATGGAAACAAATGAAAATGAAAATACAACAATCCAAACGCTTTGGGACGCAGCGAAGGCAGTCCTGAGAGGAAAATACATTGCAATCCAGGCCTATCTCAAGAAACAAGAAAAATCCCAAATACAAAATCTAACAGCACACCTAAAGGAAATAGAAGCAGAACAGCAAAGGCAGCCTAAACCCAGCAGAAGAAGAGAAATAATAAAGATCAGAGCAGAAATAAACAATATAGAATCTAAAAAAACTGTAGAGCAGATAAACAAAACCAAGAGTTGTTTTTTTTGAAAAAATAAACAAAATTGATAAACCTGTAGCCAGCCTTCTCAAAAGAAAAGGGAGATGACCCAAATAGATAAAATCATGAATGAAAATGGAATTATTACAACCAATCCCTCAGAGATACAAGCAATTATCAGGGAATACTATGAAAAATTATATGCCAACAAACTGGACAACCTGGAAAATGGACAAATTCCTAAACACCCACACACTTCCAAAACTCAATCAGGAGGAAATAGAAAGCTTGAACAGACCCATAACCAGCGAAGAAATCGAATCAGTCATCAAAAATCTCCCAACAAATAAAAGTCCACGACCAGATGGCTTCCCAGGGGAGTTCTACCAGATGTTTAAAGCAGAGATAATACCTATCTTTCTCAAGCTATTCCAAGAAATAGAGAGGGAAGGAAAACTTCCAGACTCATTCTATGAAGCCAGTATTACTTTGATTCCTAAACCAGAAAGAGACCCAGTAAAAAAAGAGAACTACAGGCCAATATCCCTGATGAATATGGATGTTTTTGTTTTTGTTTTCTCTCTTTCTAGATTAGGATGGGTGCCCCTTCACAGTCAGATAGTTGTGTCTTAGGATCAGAGCTTCTATCTCATTCAATTGTAGTCACTTCCTCTTCTGCCTTCCTCACTTGACTGTAAAGTTCTCCTGGACAGGGAGGCCGCCTTCTTTATCTCTGTATTGCACTGCCCAGCAGAGAACCTGGTGCATAGAAGGCACTCAATAAAGCCATATGCTAAGTTGCTGTTTGAAATAGTAATGATTACAGGCAGTCTGATTGCTTGAACAGAATTTTCACACGCTTCCCGGGAGTGATAACATTAATCAGGCTTACTTGGGTCATCACTGACATACTTAACCCTCAGAGAAAGATTGTACATAACAGCCAAGTTGCACACATCCAAAGAAATAGTTGCCTAGCAAAAAACATTTTCTCACTAGTAAGATTTTCAGGGTCATTCTGTAAGTCAATTTATATGCATTTCTAATTAGGTTTTCTAATAAAAAGTAGATGATTTTTGAGCTTCTGCTCTTATTTTTAAATGCATCAATTGCTTTAATATCTTGAGAGAGCCCTCCTCCGTAATACCCAGTAATGCAATGATCTATTGCTTCCGCTTATGATGTTCAAAAATGTAATTGCAAATATTGAAAAAGGAATAAAACTCTGAATACCACAGTATATTTATTTCAAATTCCCCTGTTTGTCTCACTCCAAGGATTACACTGCTTCAAGTCCTGTAAGTAGTCTTTTCCTCATTTCCTCTGCTGAGGTCTGTAAGGTAAGGGTTTGATCTGCATTTGTCAAAGTCTGAATTTCTTCCAGTACTATTTCAACATATGCGTTCTTAATTCGTCTTTCTTTGTATGCTTAAGCTCTCTGACCTGGTGTGAATTTACCATCCGTATATCAAGCCACTTTGCCGTGTCAGAGACAAGTCCAGGAATATTGAATGTGCTTCACAGCATAAACATTTAGGGAAGTATCGTTTGCATGAAACTTTGTTTTATGATGGAGATGCCCGGATTTTATACTCTCCTTTCTGTAGTTTTCCCTGGGGACTCACCTGCAGAACTTCCTACTGAAAACCCAATTAAAGAGAAACTGAGAAATGAATGCAAATAAACACAGGGGCTGCTATAACAAAATACCATAGACTTATAAACTGTGGAAGTTTATTTCTCATTGTTTTGTTGGCTGAAATTCCAAGTTCAAGACCAGGGTAGATTCCATGCCTAGTGGCTTCCTAATTGGTAGATGACAGTTTTTTCCATATAATCTCACATTGCCAAAGGAGCAAGGGAGCTCTCTGAGGCCTTTTTTCATTTTTTATTTTTCCTGAGGCCTCTTTTGTAAAGACACTAATCTCATAATGTGGGTACCCTCTCACAAATCAATCACCTCCCAAATTGTCCACCTCCAAATAATATAATTTGGGGATTAAATTTTGACATACAAATTCAGTTGGGGGCAGGGCAGTTGGGGGCAGTCTATGGCAATTGATAACTGTGATTGTATGTTGGTCCATACCCAAATTTGCTAATTTAGCAACATGATTCGTACCTGGTTGTCATCATACAATCTGTAACTTATACACTGAAAATAATCAATAATTGATTAGGCACAAGACAATTTTTCTTATTTTGTTTTGCTTTTGCCTCACTCTGCTTTATTTGAAAACTTTAGGTAAAAATAATATACCTGTTAAATACTTCAAAATTGGGGCGCCTGGGTGGTGCAGTCGGTTAAGCGTCCGACTTCAGCCAGGTCACGATCTCGTGGTCCATGAGTTCGAGCCCCGCGTCAGGCTCTGGGCTGATGGCTCAGAGCCTGGAGCCTGTTTCCGATTCTGTGTCTCCCTCTCTCTCTGCCCCTCCCCCGTTCATGCTCTGTCTCTCTCTGTCCCAAAAATAAATAAACGTTGAAAAAAAAATGAAAAAAAAAATACTTCAAAATTAGCAAAAAAAGTTGTCTTTTTATGTTAAATACCTATAAATCTGCCACATACAATCATTATTAATGCTACATTGTAGAATATTTCTTATGTGTATATATATATGGTATTGTATTATATATGTGTTATATAGATAACTACTTTTTAATCAATTAACTTTAAGAATGTTCATGTGCCATTAAAATATTCTACTGTATCATTTGGCATTTAGGTTCTTTGTAAAAAGATTTGTGGTTATAAATACATACATCTTTCTTGTTTTGTGTGAGTGCTTTAGAATATATCCCTAGATATGAAATTAGTACATCACAGATTAAGAACACATTAAAGATCGGGGCACCTGAGTGGTTCAGTCAGTTAAACGTCTGACTTCGGCTCTGGTCATGATCTCATGGTTCATGAGTTCAAGCCCCACATCAGACTTTGTGTTAACAGCTCAGAGACTGGAGCCTGCTTCGGATTCTGTGTCTCCCTCTCTCTCTGCCCCTCTGCCACTCATGCTCTATATCTCCCTGTCTCTCAAAAATAAACATTAAAAAAAAAACAAACTCATATTAAAGATCTTTGATATATACTGGTAAATCGATTTTTAAAAACTAATCTGATTGTCTCTGGTCTGAGACAATCTATTTTTATTTAAGTTTATGAGTCACATCTTGCATGTCCTGGTCATAGCTTCTAAGGAGCATGATAATTTCAATAAGAAAGAATCATGACTCACTTTCTGCCCTTATTCCTTTGAATTATGTTGTAGGATATCAGGAAGCTACCGACAATATCCTTGGCCGGACAGAGGTTTGCAAGGGCCACATTATTGTTAAGGGGACAGCAATGGTACTGCATATACTGGACAAAGCAGTGGTAAGGATGCAAACAGGTCTGAGTTCTCATGGATGCAATATTTACTAATGATGTAACTGGTGCACATTTTGGGAGATTTGGGACCCCCCCCCCCTTCATAAAATGGAAATTCATCTTCGCTCATTGATTCCTTCATCCACTCAATCATTTATTCAAAAATATGTGTTAAGTTGCTTGTGTGTTCCAGGCACTATTGGAGGTGCTAGAAATGGAGTAGTAAACAAAACAGTGAAAAGTCGTGTACTCGTGGAGGTTACATTGCATTGGGAGCACTAGACAAAAATAATAATAATGATAATAATAAGGAAACAAGTAAGAAGTAGAATGCCAGGAAGGAAAAATTGAGAGTGAAGAGATAACAAGGCCCAGGGTACTTTATACACGGTGTTGAGAGAAGGTAGTTCTGAAGGGTAGGAGCTACTGAATGGGGTGAGGGAGAAGGCTATAGACATATCCAGGGTATCTGATGTGCCCACCTCTAAAATTCCAGTTTTGTGGTTTGGATTGCTGATAGAAAAAACTCTTTGAGTGGGGCACCTGGCTGGCTCAGTTGGTTAAGCATCCAACTCTTGGTTTTGGCTCAGGTCAAGACCTCAGGGTGGTGAGATCAAGCCCAGCATCAGGCTCCGTGCTAGGCATGGAACCTGCTTGAGATTCAGAAGCTCTTGGAGAAAAAACAATATTCACTCATACCACAGGCCTTATGAGAGGCTCAACTTAACTGGTTGAATTTTCTCTCAAGACATTTATCCCTTTCTCTGCTGGTGTACCCCATTTCTGGAAAAGAAATGAAATGAGTTAAGTGGAAAAAGTCACTGAGAGTCCAGCTTATTCTCCTCAAAATATGTTAGAAAATAAGATGGGATTCAATACCCAGACACAGAAGACAGGGTAGGGGGTGGGTCTAATGCCCAGGGGGTTCATCTGAATGGGGCTTGTTCACTGATGAGGATATGACCTAGAGTAAATGATCTCTCCTTCTGTAACCTCCACTTTTCATGGTGGCTGTGGAGATTGAGTAAAGTACTATGGTAAAAGATGGGTTGCTATTGTTACTGGTGCTATGAATACATTGGAGGAAGTCTGTATTTCTCACTTTAATGCCTCCTGAGTTCTTTTTTAGTCACGTAGAGAATAGGCTTTGAGGCCTTGGACACCGTCCAGAGACACCACCTTCTTTTACCTTTGAGAATACTCATTCACAGGGATGGCCATAGCCAGTAGAGGGCCTGAAGGTCTCCTTCTTCTTGCCAAAGCCACCAGAGACTGTCACATTCCTGAGCGTCCCTTATCTTTTGCAATTATACCTTCCCTCGGCATTCCTACCTAACAACTTCCCAAATGGTAAATGCTTAATTTCTAGTTAAAACGCTGCAGTTTGCTCAAGCTGACAGCTTCACCCCTGCATATGGTTTCTGTCAGGATTCTTAAGAATTTCTTTCTCACTGCCTTTTGATCCTAATTATGGCCAGCTGTAAACTAATTAACCTCTCCAGGTGTCCCCCGGGAGGTTAGAGTGCCCGGAAGCCAGGGCACCAGCAGCACTGCAGCTGGGAATAAATGATAACACAGCATATTGATTCACCAGGACTGCTAACCACATGGTAATTTCCTCGCAGTCTTCTTGCTGGCAGAGATAACAAAAGCAATCAAGACAAAGGCTTTTGTGAGGGGTAAGGGCTTAAATGTTCTTATTGTTTTAACTTTGTTCCACAGTCTAGTGTCTGTCGAGAGTCAGCTGCAAATGAATGAAGGAATTAATTGATAAATGAGTGAATGAATGAATCAATATGTGAAAGTGAAGAAAACAAGGCACAGCCATGGTATAAAATGAAGTAATCAACTCTAAGGTACTGATTGGGTGTTGCCTGCCATGTTGCAAGGGTTTTGCTTGGTTCTGGGTGCTCGGTGGTGAGTGGAGGGATATAAAGAGGTCAAGGATGAGCTGTAACCTGAAGGAATGTGGAATCTAATTGGTAGAATAAGGGAATCATTCCACTTCCAAACGTCTAAACTTATGTTTCAAGACTTTCTTTTTGTTTCATGCTTTTGTTTTTAATTGATCTCTCTCTCTCTCTCTCTCTCTCTCTCTCTGTGTCTGTCTTTCAATCTCTGTGTGGTCTCAGTCTGTGTCTCTCTGTATGATACACTATAATATATATTCATATAGATATATAGATGGATTCATTTTCTGTTTCTTTCTTAGTTTGTATTTCTCCCCTACCAACCATTTCTGGGAAAAAGCCATGTCTTTTGCAACACTGTATCTCCAGTGGTTTTACTGGGATATGTTCCATACAAGGTACTTGATTTGTATCACTGATTAAAGAACAACAACAAAAAATTTCCTCTCCACTGAATACAAGATATGAGCAGAAATTTCAAGGTTATTAGAACGAGAAGTATCCTGGGACAAACTCCCAAAGAAGAAGAGCCTAACTACATTTCCTTCTTTGTGGAAATATGAATATCATTTTTTGCCCTCCGTTTCCATGATATTTAAATGAAGTGTCCTTCTCCCTTTCCCATCTTGGAAGAATGAGGAAATTGGAGGGATGATTTAGAAAGTTTTTACCTCAGTGAGCCCCAGATTCCCTCAGTATCACTTAATCTTCCTGTCTGTACCTGAGACAGGTGCCAGCCCAGATGAGTGATATGAGTCCCATAAGATCCCTAGGCTACATGGGAGATAAACTTGAATTGAATCTTCCCTGTAATAAATATTCAGATACTAGAACCTTGTGCAGTATGAGTTACATTTTAACAAACAATGAGAATTTGTTGTCTTGCTTGGGCTGGGTATATTGGTTCTCTATTAGCTTGACTGGGCATATTATTTCAAAATAACTTCTCGTATGCCAAGGTCATTAAGAAGACTTTAATCTTGTGATTCATTTTTATAAGGCTGGCATTTCAG
>NW_024412395.1:5058385-5183622 GCF_014898765.1 Herpailurus yagouaroundi | reverse complement strand
GTGAGAGAGAATCTTAAGCAGGTTTCATGCTCAGCTCAGAGCCCAATGACGGGCTTGATCCCTTGAACCCACAACCCTGGGATCATGACCTGAGCCGAAATCAAAAGTCAGATGCTCAACCTAAGCCAACCAAGCGTCCCTATCATATGTATTTTAAAGGAATGCAAACCACCTAGCAGAGTCAGCAATTCCTCATTATTCTTCAATGTTTATCTATCACTATTTAATCATTCTGGATCAGGATTCCTTTCCAGGCTGATTCTAATACATACTTTTCACTCTTAGCAGTTCCCCAGGAAACTAGGTTTCTCAAGAACACAGGTCTTCAGGATGTTAGTAAATATATTACAAAGCCAGGGATACCAAATCAGTTTAAGCCATGCTGGATTAGACAATTTAAACATATCTGTGTTCGGGCATACTACTGGATCTTTATTCTAATTATTAGTATTGCATAATCCCATAAAGGTTATGATTTCCAAACTTATTTGACCAGTATTCTCTCCTCTCTTGGCATACCTAATAGCATTTATTGTTTTCAAAAAATGCTCTAAACTGGGAAAGGCTGTCCTAAGTATCCCTATAGTGATTAGATGACATGAAGGACTAATATTCCAACTGAAATTTACAAAATTTATTTTTGCAGCCTCCATTTGCTCTGACTAGTTAAGAAGATGATGGTGACACTCCTATTCATTGGCTTCCATACCATGAGAATGGTGGATTCTAATGTCACTCCCTGAATCAATAAAATACATCTTATTTAAATCTCTGGCAAGTCTTAGGAGAAACCTCTGGCCTATTCCTTCCCTGCAACTTCTCTAAACTATGTAATTTCCCAGAGTTCCTGAGTTGCTTTCTCCTGCCCCTCCTCCCCCTCCCCCTCCCCCTCCTCCTCCTCCTCCTCCTCCTCCTCCTCCTCCTCCTCCTTTCTCTTCTCTTTCATAAGAAGAAGAGTGAAGAAGACAGAGGAACAAGATATCCCTATCAGCAGCATCACCTCCATGTGCCTTTTAACCAATTGCTTTCACTTGGTAGTTTGCTAAAGGTCTCCCAGCCCGATTTGCGTATATTGCCTCTGTTGACTGTCAGTACTACGTTGAGGATTTGATGTTTGATAAAACTTGCTTCCAGGTAGAAGCTACTTTTCACCTAAGGAGGCGGGGAGCTAGTAAACTTCCAAGCTATATTTGACCTTTTCATGTTATAAATACAAAAACAAGAGCCAACGATGAACTAAATGTTTACTTTTTCTGCCATGAAAGATTATCTTCAAGCATTCTTTTCTTATATTTTGCAATCATGTGAGATGGGCTTTTTATGTGTTTTTTTTTAATCTTACATCTTATGCTACTGGAAGGAAAATGTACTTCTGAGTGATTGGATTAATATAAATAAATATTTAATTCTTTAAGAATAAGTATGGAAAGAGATCTTGGTTTTAATCATTAAATGTTGTTAATTAAATGTGATTTTATTATTTCTAAGCATTTGACTAACGTTCAGTGGTATAGAGAATTCTGTGAGTAAAATCCTCACAAGTATTGCTTTAATAGATAGATAGATAGATAGATAGATAGATATACCTATTTAATTAGCATGAATTCACATGCAAATTGTTTTTCAAGTTTGGTCCTTTTACTTGTCTTCCTAGGTTGGGAACTATCCCCTTTGCTGTCCTTTTTATCTTATTAATTTGCTTAATAAACCCTTTTGTATATAAAATACTAAAATAAAGCTACAACTATCCTAAAATGTAATTTATTCTGATGCTCAGACGTACACTATTTGTGTTGTGCTCATCTGAAAAGGATAGTTAAGTCTCTGATAAAATGGTGTCTGTAGATATTCCTCAAATTGAATACAAACAAAACTTGGATATAAGGACAAGAAACAAAGAAATTCAAGGACACATTGTAATTTTACTGAATTTGTATCAAATTTTACTTAACTTCGACTGAATTTTGCTGAGCATGCCTTGTGCGTGCAGAGGTCTCAAAAACTGTTTCTTTGACATCCCTGTGTTCATATGTCTTATCAAGTTGTGCTATAATTCATTGGGTTGCACATCTCTCTGATTCCAGTAGATTGGGCTGCTGGAAGATAGAGCCGGATCAGAGGAGATTGTTAGCAAAGGTTTAAAAATAAATGAGTAATTCTTCTAATTGGAACTTGGAACCAACATGTCCATATGAGTCCTCCAAATTTGTCATTACCAATAATAATAATAATAATAATAATAATAATAATAATAAATAAAATAAAATAAAACAAAACAAAATAAAATAAAATAAAATAAAAATTGGGCCAGAATCATTCTGTGGTTGAATTTTGTATATTTCATGCTATCAGTGACTTTCTCAAAGAAAATATCTTAGAAATAAGTGCTTACTTTTCCAAACACATGGAATATGTATCTGTAGGCAATATGTGTGTGTGTGTATAGATAGTTACATATGTAAGCATATTCTGTATTATTTAGTATTTATATATAATTATGCATATGTATATATTCAGTGTATTATGTATCTATTTCTATCTGTCATCTATCAATGTATCTATCCATCTATTATTAAGGAACTATTTTCAATTGAAATAGGGTATGAGGGATAAAAGGAAGTCAGAGGAGTAGCTGCAAGAGTAGCAAAGAGAATGAAAGAAATTCTCAAAACTAAAAACTTAAGAATTGTGCAAAGCTACTGAATTCCCTTTTTCAAAAGGACTAGCTGAAAGACAATTTTCCTACATTAAATTTCTGGGAATAGTTAATACTTCAAATATAAAACCCTCACTTGAGCCTCAAATGGACATAAAATCAGACTTCAATTTATTGCCACCAATTAAATTGAAAGAATCAAAATGTAAATGAGTAACATTTTTCAATGACCCGTATGTCAAAGCCAAAGCCAAAGACATATCTTCATACAAAATGACATTCTAGGGGTGCCTGGGTGGCTCAGTTAGTTAAGTGTCCAACTTCAGTTCAGGTCATGATCTTAGGGTCCCTGAGTTTGAGCCCCATGTCGGGCTCTGTGCTGACAGCTCAGAGTCTGGAGCCTGCTTCAGATTCTGTGTCTCCCTCTCTCTGACCCTCCCCCATTCATGCTCTGTCTCTCTCTGTCTCAAAAATAAATAAAACATTATTTTTAAAAAAATGACATTCTAGGGGCACCTGGGTGGCTCAGTCGGTTGAGGGTCCAACTTAGGCTCAGGTCATGATCTCACACTTTGTGAGTTTGAGCCTCACATTGGGCTCTGTACTGACAGCTCAGAGCCTGGAGCCTACTTCAGGTTCTGTGTCTCCCTCTCTATGCCCGTCCCCCAGTCATTTTCTCTCTCTCTCTCAAAATAAATAAAAACATTTAAAAATTCTAAAAACAATGAAAGAAAAAGACATTCTGACCAATTGACTCATTTTACTATGCTTTACATAAATAGGGAGGAAACTCAAGATCTTGCTCAGTAAATATGACTTTGTAGTACTGTGCCACCAGCCCATGTCCAGACTAGTTGACTTTCACACTTTCTGTGTGACCAATAGGATTCTACAAGGCTTAGTTGAGCACACAAAAAGGATAAGGCTCAGTCCTTGAACTACTTGAAACTGCAGAGATAATATAGCATGATGCAAAATCAAGGGAAAATATTTGCAAATCATATATCTTATAAGTGAGTAATATCCATAAATACAGAAAACTCTTAAAACTCAACAACAAAAACACAAACAACCTAGTTCAAAAGTGGGCAAAAGACATGAATAGACATTTCTCCAAAGAAGATACATACAAATAGCCAATGGACACATGAAAAAATGCTCAACATCTGTAATCCCTAGGGAAACATAAATCAAAACTACAGTGAGATACCTCCTCACACCCATTAGGATGGTGAGGATGTAGAGAAATGGGGACCCTTGTGTACTGTTGATGGAAATGTAAATTGGTACAGCCTCTGTGGAAACAGTATGTCAGTTCCTCAAAAAATTAAAAAATAGAATTGGCATATGGTGCAGGAATTCTACTTCTGGGTCTTTACCCAAAGAACTGAAAGTAGGGTCTCAAAGAGATATCTGTACATCCATGTTCACAGCAGCATTATTTACAACAGCTAAAACATGGAAGCAACCCAGTGTCAGCCAAAGATGAATGGATAAGAAAAACGTGGTACATACACACAATACCTTATTATACAGCTTTTTTTTTTTAAAAGGAAAGATATTCTGACACATTCTGCAACATGGATGAAACTTAAGGATATTAGGCTGAGTTAAATAAGACAGTTGCAAAAAAGACACATGTTTTATGATTCCACATGTATGTGGTTCTTACAGTAGTCAAAATTATAGAGAAAGAAAGCATAATTGTTGGTTGCCAGGGGCTAGGAGGAGAGGATGGGAAGTTAGTTTTTTTAATGGTTTATAGAGTTTCAGTTCTCCCAGATGAAAAGAGTTTTGTATATGGAAGTTGATGATGGTTGCACAACATTGTAAATGCATTTAATACCACCAAACTATGCTGTTTAAAATAGTTAAGGTGGGGGCGCCTGGGTGGCGCAGTCGGTTAAGCGTCCGACTTCAGCCAGGTCACGATCTCGCGGTCCGTGAGTTCGAGCCCCGCGTCAGGCTCTGGGCTGATGGCTCAGAGCCTGGAGCCTGTTTCCGATTCTGTTTCTCCCTCTCTCTCTGCCCCTCCCCCGTTCATGCTCTGTCTCTCTCTGTCCCAAAAATAAATAAACGTTAAAAAAAAATATTAAAAAAAAATAAAATAAAATAGTTAAGGTGGTTTATGCATTGTTTATTTTACTGAAATAAAAAAAGGGCTGTTCCATAGCCATTATCAACCCAATAGTAAGTGTTCAATGAATTTTAGTAATCATTATTAACACAGTATCTAGGGAGACTGGTTTTGTTGAACAAATAATTAGAATATGAACAAATATCTTTACATAAGCTAAGGAGCAAAGATATTAAATAGAATTCTAAGTATTTACTAACATGAAATGCATATTAGCTATATCAATTAGTAAATTCAAATTCAGCAAGAGCAGCACTTCTAAACTTAAATGTGCACCTGGATCACTTAGGGTGTCCCTAGAATGCAGATTCTTACCTTGTAGGGGTCAATAGGGTTTGGAATTCTGCATTTCAAACCAGTTCCTAGGGAATACCCATGCTGTTATTGCAGACCCATACTGAACATCAGGATCCCGAGACACAGTCAAAGCAGAAAGAAGAAAGTGACTCTGAACTATTTGGAGAAAGATGTGCACAACCTGAGGCAACCAGGCACCCTTTCTTAGCCAAAATGGAAGACTGGAAAGGAGATGGAGAAAGACCATAGGCTAGAAAAATCTGGTTGGTCCAGGATAACTGTCATTTTTTATGGCTATAGAGAGCAGAGGTTAGCTTACCTTGGGCAGAGTGGATTATGATTCACTGTGTGGGGCTTAAACAAATTCTGAAACCAGAAGTGAACCCAGGTTTATGGTGTCTGAGGTTTATTTTTCTGAGGAAGGTGGCTCTTTCAAAAAAAAAATATATATATATATACACTATATATATATATATATATAGTATATATATGCATGCACAATATATGTAGTATATTTTATATTTATAACGTATAAAATTAGAATGATAAAAAAACAAATTTATAAACTTTAAAAGCGGTGTATCATGAATATAACTATATCAAAAAATAACATAATTCAAGGAGATTAAACCACATAAATCCTCAACAACTTAATTTTTAACCCACAGCCACTCCAGCAGCACAGGACACATGGAGAAGTGTAATGGAGAGAGAGTTGAAGTAGACAAATGGCAGTCATTTTAACCTTCTGTGGGTAATAGATCTTACTTTTGCAAATTTTATTGCATATATGGTCATGTTAACGCAGAGATAAGTAAAGAGTTTATGCAGATGAGGGTCTGGAAGCTGAAACTTCCCGGCTTAAAGAGATAGAAGCTTCAGCTTGGGTTTCAGTATTTTCCCCTTCCCATATGTCCCCCAACCCAGGTGAAAACGTGGCCTGGAGAACAACTGAAAAAGCAGAGTGATAGCTCTGATGTTTGTGGCAATCATGTAAATGACCAGAAGACATCTCTACAAGATCTGAATGGGAATGATTGGAGCAAAAAATTCACTGTGGATTGACTACTTAAAAGAGGACAGAGGGAAGGAGTGACAGACCAAAATGCAAGGTGAAGTGACTTGGAGAAACCAGAAGAGATGATAAGGTAATTCCCAGCATGGAGTTAAATTCCCTTGTTTTTGTTTTTTTGGTTTTTTTGTTTGTTTGTTTTTGTTTGTTTTGTTTTTTTGGCTTTCTTTAAATGTGATTTTTTTTCTACTGACTTATTCTTTTTTAAGATTTTAGTTTTTTGAAAGTTCATTTTGAGAGAGAAAGCATGAGCTGGGGAGGGGCAGAGAGAAAGGAGAGAAAGAATCCCAAGCAGGCTTTGCACTGTCAGTGCAGAGCCCAACACAAGGCTCTCATGAACAATGAGATCATGACTTGAGTGAAAATGAAGAGCTGGATGTCCAATGGACTGAGCAACCCAGGAACACCTAAGATTTTATTTTTAAGTAATCTCTATACCTAATGTGGGGCTTGAGATCACAACCCCAAGATCAAGAGTCACATGGTTGGGCACCTGGGTGGCTCAGTTGGTTGAACGTCTGCCTTCAGCTCAAGTCATGATCTCACAGTTCCAGAGTAGAGCCCCATGTTGGCTCTGTGCTGACAGCCTAGAGCCTGGAGCCTGCTTTGGATTCTGTGTCTCCCTCTCTCTCTCTGTCCTGACCCCACTCATTCGTGCTCCCTCTCCCTCTCTCTCTCTCAAAAATAAATAAACATCAAAAAAAATTTTTTAAAAGTCATATGCTCTACCCACTGAGCCAGCCAAGAACCCCTCTATTGACTTAATGATTGAATGGAATGATGAAATTGCCAATATGACTATGAATTTTTAGCAAAAGCAGCTACTTCAACTATCGTGAAAGCTATATGCCTACATATATCTCAGTACTTTTGCTTATTATGTACTTATTTTGCCCCTTATAAGAAAGCTTCTATCTTGAATATGGCTTAATGTGATATCCTTGCACAAAAGTTGTCAACTGTGTGTGTATGTGTGTGTGTGTCTGCATGTACCTGTGTGTGTAAGAAAAGAGCAAAGCATGAAATAAGTAGCCCTTCATGGTTTAGCTCAGTTTCTTGACTTCAGTGTAGACACACTGGTTTTGGTCATTTGTCATGAGTCATGTCATAAATAATTTGTTACAAATAATAGTTTAACTACCGAAGCTTAGGAATAATTTTTCTTTGAATGTGAGAGTTTATTCCCATTGTGATAGTATCATTCACTTTCATTTAAATATAGTGCCTTTGATGAAGGAGAAAGAGTTGAATTTAGCAAAACTCTGGGTAGATAATAGGAGCTAGTTGAGCATGTGAACATAATTCCTCATATGAACTGTCACACAGACGCAGAATGTGCCTGATCATTTTGTAGTAACTTAGTGGATTTAGAAACTGAGTTTAGGAAACCAACCTAAAGAGTTACAAGGAAATATTTTTTAAATGGAAACTTACCATACAAAGGTTATGAATGTTTAAAGAACTGTCATATTTCAGTCCTTACATCTCTTACTTTCTCAAGCTTTCAAAGGCAATCATCTCAAGTACCATTCCAGTCAGACCTCAGGTTGCTAGACGATGTCTCCAAGAGTCAGCAGAATCTGAGTCTCTTTCTTTGTGTCCCATCTCACTTCTGTTAACATTTTCTTAGGGAGTCAAGTGTTGATACTGTCAGACTTTATGGCATGCCTGTCTTGATGCTGATGAATAGGACAGGAAGGTTACACAGTCTACTTAAAAACCAACAAGCAAGAAGAGTGTTTGGATATGAATATCATATTAGGTCTTGCTTTTTTCTCAGCTTTTCTTATGGTTCCTTTGCTCCAAAGCACTGGTTATTTAATTCACTTTTGAAATGTTTACTCAACATGTGCAGTGTTTTGGAAGAATTTCTCCATAGATATTTAGTGAGAATCTACTATAGGCCCTAAGCTAGCTATTTAGCATTCATGGACAATAGTTAGAATGTTGACCAGAAGGAGTTTGCAGTCTAATGAGAGTGACAGGTACAGAAAAGGTAATTCTAATGCAATATGGTAATAGCAATGCTTGTACTATCTGTAAGTTTTGATGTGAACACAATGAAAATAAGTACTATCCAGAGGTGGAGAGCTCAGTGAGAACCTCCCAGAAGAGGTGACAGGAACTTAAATAGGCTAATATAGTTAGACAACAGGGAACAAGGAAGAAAGTAGCATAAAGTATAATTTGAGAGGTTGGTTGTGACAAGAACATTCCAGGCATATCAACCATGTAAGTGATGTTGGAATTTATTCAAGGGTGGTGTAAAGTTATTTAAAAAAAGATTGGTAGAACAGTTAAGTGATTTGCTTCACAAACTTGATAATTTAACCCAGTTAGAATTATAATGCACTGGTCCAGAGGAGAGGACGTGAGGGGCTGGTTTATAGGTAGTTTATAGGTTGGTTTATAGGTAGTAGCCATAGTGTTGGTGAGGAATGGATATATTCTGTATAAATTTGGGAGACATGACCACAAGATTAGATACCAGATTGGATATGGAAGAAAGAAAACAATGAAAAATCAAGAAAGAATAGCAAAGTTAAGGCTTAGCTAAGATAATAATGGTAATACTTCATGGTATGGGAGATGGTTGATAACAAGAAAGAATTCAGTATTTTATATAATAAAGTCTGAGATGGCTGTTAGTCATGCAAATGAGGAAGATACAGTGGATTACTCATTATTCACAACAGTATGTCCAATCATCTTGCCACAAACACTGAATTCATGAATCCTGAACCCATAGCCCCTAGGGGAAATTTACATTAGTTTCCTGCTAGGTGCTGTCATATTTTCATTAATGAATCAATATGTAACTTTGTTTTATATGTTTCTATTCAAAAGCACATCAGACTTTTCTTGTGTTAGAGAGCATGTCAATACTATTCTGGGGGGTGGGTCATTTTAAACAGTGAAATCACAAAAAAAAATCATAAAAAACATGTCAAAAACATGGCACTAAATACATTGCAAAAGGGAAACTTGTTTACAGTAAAAGGGCTGAAATAAGACAGAGCTTTGCTTTGTTTTGTTTGACCTCAATTGGAAATGTGTGTCCACGAACGACCATGAAAGTGGTTCCAGTACTGATTAGGGGGCTAGAAATATATTCTAATGAGTCAGTTAATTCATAAGCACAGATGCTACAAATAATGAAGATTATGATTCAAGTCTAGAGTTCAAAAGACTCTGGGAAGAGGATAAATCTTTGGGAGTCATCAAAAATGGTGTTGTATCTAATTCTAGGAATGGAAAAGATTACTTAGAAAAACTAGAAACAGGAAGTCCCAATACCAAAATTGAAGGAACTTCAATTCTTAATGAGTAAGTGGTTAGTCCTGATAAAGTAAACTTTTCAGTTGGCTCCTGGTCTTATCTTCTGGAGGTGAATATTCCTGGAGCAAATAGCATGCCATTTTTGGCTGGTCCCATTTGAGTTGAGTTCAAGGATAAGAAAGTATTGTTGGTTTTGATGGGTTTATATGAGTTACTAGAGGATCCCTGTACATTGGAAGTGCTCCTACAAAGTATGAATAATGTGGACAAGGTAAATGAAGTTGGAAGTCCCCGAGAAAGTGGGAATTCAAGATCTGTATTCAGAATACAAGCAGAGACTCTGACAGGGAGAAGGGAGGAGCTCTTCTACCGTAAGAGGAAGGGCACTAAGACCTCGGGTGCAAGTTCAAGATGATAGTAGACTCTGGCTCCTGTGTTTCTGTTGAAGTCTCAGAGAATGAGGGGAAAAAGTCAATTTGGGAAAAAAAAAACAAGGCAATCCTATCTTTTCCTACCTTTAGGAAGACGATGTTTAAATGGAATAAGTCAAGCTTCCTGGACTGTGAAACCAGGTGAATTCCTTTCTTTATTCTCTGTGTTCTGTTCTAGTTTCCTTGTGACCAACTCCTGCCTCAACCTATTCCACAGTTGTATGAAGATATTAAAGTAGATAAGACAGAGGATGCTCAAATATAAGGCTTTACACATAGTGGGTACTCAATAAAAGTCAGCTTCTATCCTTCATTGATTTGATTTGTTCTTTTCTAACATAAAGTGCTTCCTTCTTTCTTAACTCCCTTATCTTCTGGCCTCCTTCCTTCCTGTTACTTGTCAGCCCTCTTCCAAGGAGCAGAATAATTTTCTCACACTCCAACCCAGCTCAGAGGATGGGATATTAATACTTGTAAAATCCACAATGGCAACCAACCCATCTGAAGCTCTAAAACTCTTCATTTTGTAGTTCCTGTTACTGTGCTCTGGTGGTTTTTCAGGACCTTCCCACTTCTTCCCTACAAGGTAGGTAGAAGAAGGAAACACAAGCTACTATGTCTGTGCCTTCCATGTACTGTGGGTTGTGTGCCAAACTCCACAAATACACCTCACTTTGCCGACCACCACTTTCTCCAGTATATTCCATCCTTCAAAATGTATGCTCATTCTAAAAAAGTCTGTAACATATGTTGATATTTTTCAGACTTTACTGACCAATTTATGTCTAAGACACTCCTGGCAACTAGGAAATACAGCTCACCTTAAGCTGGAATAGAAAAAGCTAAAGCAATTAGTCATTTATTTTAAATACATTTATAACTATGTTGGTTGTGACAAGAACATAAAAACCTTTGTACAAAGGAAATGTGATAATATGTGCAAGAACATTTCAGGATCAAATATTTATAGCAGCCAAGATATAGACAGAGCTTGGGAGAGTGGAAACACCCAGAGATAGGGGTAATGCACCTGTCCTGAGTCCTAGCTCTGACAGATACAGGCCACATAACCTTGGAGTAGTCACTGATGCTTTGTATTTCGCTTCTTATCTGGAAATTTGAAATAGAATATTTACTTAGCTAGGATATTTTCCAGGTTTGGGGAGATCAAGAGCACATGTGATGTGTTCAGTAATGTTCAGAATCAGTAATGTTAATCAAATGGAAGTTATTGTCAGCTACAAAAGACCTAACTACTTAATTTCTAATTTAAAGGTTTACTTACTCTTAATATTTTTTCTAACTAGGATAACATATCTGTAATATGGAAAAAATATAAAAACCTTGACTTGAAAACAGGACCTGCGTTTTAATCTCATACTTGCCAATTTACTAGGTGTAGATCTTTGCCAATTTATCAAGCCTCTCTGAGATCTGTTTTCTTTTCATCTCTGGGATGATTCTAACATCTATTATAGAAATATGTTTTGTGTTTTGTTATAATTTATAACTAAGAAAGATATTTCTTTTTTTTAACATTTATTTATTATTGAGAGACAGAGCATGAGCAGGGGAGGGGCAGAGAGAGGAGGAGACAGAGACTCCGAAGCAGGCTCCAGGCTCTGAGCTGTTAGCACAGAGCCCGACGGGGGGCTCGAACCCATGAACCGTGAGATCACGACCTGAGCTGAGGTCAGACACTTAACGGACTGAGCCACCCAGGCAGCCCATAACAAAGGTACTTCTAGCAGGGAAACAGGTACATTGATCTGTGTTTAAAAAATTGCCATTATTACCGAGAAGATAACTTTTCCTTCACCTTTTAGCAACTTACGTGAAATATTATAGATGCCTGATAAAAGTAGAGATGTTTTACCAGAAGATTTACAACAAAGGAGAAAGAGAATCAACATTTTTCATGTCTCTCATTTGCCTGGCTCATAATAATTGCTTTCCGAATATTATTTCATTCTTTTATTTTGCAAAAAAACTCCCAGAAAAGAGTGAGTGCTCTAATTTGACATATGGGGAAACTAAGACCTGAAGAGAATACTTGCATTATGCAGAGATAAAGAAACACTGAAGAACAAACTAAGGGTTGATGGGGGGTAGGAGGGAGGAGAGGGTGGGTGATGGGTATTGAGGAGGGCACCTTTTGGGATGAGCACTGGGTGTTATATGGAAACCAATTTGACAATAAATTTCATATATAAATAAAAAAAAAAAGAAACACTGAAAGGATGAGCAAAGATTATAACTCAAGTTTGTTGGGCATTAACAATCCATGCTTTTTCTAACATACTTCCCCCATTTCCTGGATGATAGAGATGCTCTTTATTATCTGCTCTCTATTATCTGGACCAGTCCACCACTGTACAGGAAGATAATTCCACAGTTTTAATTCCACCTGGCAATACAAAGCCAGGTATTTCTTTGTAATAACATTAAAGACATTACTTATTAACACACTCAACAAATAATTAATGGGTACCTGTATATATTAGAACTTAATTTGCTTGTGAATAACAGAAAAGTTAACATTTAGTGGCTTAGATACAATGGGTCTATTCTGTTCAAGTAATAGAGAATCTTGAAGAGAGCAGTCGTCACTTCCGCTGCAGCTTGGTCCTGGTAACTTACTTATGACATCCTCAGCATGTTTTTTGACCACCACCTCATGATTGCAAGACAGATGCTAGACTTCTGAATGTTCCCTTAATGCTGAAGAAAAGGGAGAGAGAGGCAAAAGTCATGTGTCATGATTTCTGCATCAAGTAATGACAGAGTAGCTTATAGGAGACAGGTTGTTGGAATAAGAACAAATATAAAAAGGATACTTTTTAAAATAAACTTGTTTTTAAAATAGTTTCAGATTTCCAGAAACACTGTGAATATAGTATGGAAAGTTCTCAAATACCACATTCCTCATCCCCTATTATTAGTCACTTACTATTGCTAGAATTAATGAACCCTAATGATATCATTACATGAATTTCACACTATATTCAGATTTATTTACTTTTCCCTTATCTTTTTTTCTGCCCCACATTATATTTGGTTTCTATGTCTCCCAAGGTTCCTCTTGGCTGTAACGGTGTACCACACTTCCTTGTTCTGAATGACCTTGACAGCATTGGGTGTTCTCATCAGGTATTTTGGAGAATGTCCTTCAGTTGAGATTTTGCTCTTTTTTTTTTTTATGATTATTTTGGGGCTGTGGTCTTTTTGAAGAAGACTATGGAGGTGAAATGCTACTCTCATCATCTCTTAGCAAAAGTACATACTGTACATGGCTTACCACTGTGGATGCCGACCTTCATCATCTGGGTGAAGCAGTATCTGTCCATCGTGTATGTGTGTCAGGTATGCTCCAGCTCTCTGAGGGCAGCAAAACTGCATAAATTATTTGGAATTATTCTTCATGAGAAATGTCTCTTCCCTCCCATTTATTTATTCAATCATAAATTTATATCAGTGTGGACTCATGGATATTTATACTTTGGATTAGAATCTATTTTATTTTGTTGTTCAATTTTTTCCATGAAAATCTGGAGGAAAAAAAATAGTATATCATTCTTGGTAATGGAAGCAGATAAAAAATGCTAATTATTTAGAAGATTTGAACAGCTAATGAACAAATTTGTCTAATTCACATTATGTAGGATTTTGCAGCCAACAATGAAAGAATGCACATTATTTTCAAGAGTGTTTAGCAGATTTACTAGAATTGTCCTATAGAGTGGATAAAAAGCTAATTCTCAACAATTTCAAGAAACTGAAATAACCCAGTGTCTTCCCTGACCACAGTGTGAAATTAAGCTGCCATTAAAAAAATCAAATAACAACAAAAATTACTATTTTGAAATTAGATAAAATCTTTCCTAGTTTTTTAAAAAGTAGATTATCCTTTCTTTAAATGTAGGTTATAGGTAGTGATTTTCTTCCAAAGAGTTATTTCTGTAAAGTGTAGGGGTAGCAATTTTAGTGGAAAAACCCAGGAAACACTACTTCTACCAGATGATCAAGGTCAATATCAGTTATTAAATCATATTGATAGCATACACCCCTGATGTATCATGGAATGGCACTTTATCTCTGTGAACTTACTCCAAAAAACAATAACCCTGCTGTAATTATGAGAAAAAAACACCAGAATAATTCAATAGAGGAACACCTTACAATATGCCTGACCAGTACTCCTCAAAACTATCAAGGTTATACAAAGCAAGAAAGTCGGCCATCCAACTACTAACTAGGTCCGACCCAGATTAGCTTCTGAGATCTGACGAGATCAGGTGCGCACTGGGTGTTGTATAGAAACCAAATTGACAATCAATTATATTTAATAAAAAATAAAATAAATAAAATGAAAATAAATAGAAAAAACAAGAAAGTCTGAGAAAGTCTGAGAAACGGTCCCACCCAAGAGAAATCTAAGGAGATATGATAATTAAATACAATTTATTCTGGATGTACCTTGGAAGAGAAAGATCAGGTAAAAACTAAGGAAATCTAAAGAAAATATAGAATTAGGTCAATAATTATGTATCAATATTAGTTCATTAATTGTACTAGATGTACCATAGTAAAGTAAGATGTTAATAATAAAGAACTGCATGTGTGTGTTGGGGGGGGTGGGAACACAATATGAGAACTCTGTACCATCCAGTCAATTTTTCTGTAAATGTAACACTATTCTAAAATACAAAGTATGTCTTTTATAAAGTAGATAGCAGGAAATACTTTAACTGAATAAAAGTTGAGCTAAGATATAACAGAATTATTGGGATAAAGGTAAAAGTAAGTCAGAGGACATTTCTAGCCTTAAATATATATGCTGCAAAAATGCAGGAAATTAATGGTAAATATCCCTCCAAAGACAAAAGAAAACAAAATAAATCTTAAAAAATAGAAGAAAAGAAACAATCAAATAGAAATAAATAAGAAACACCAATTCAAAAGATAAACCAATAGTTTCGAAAGCTAGTCTTTGAAAAGTCTAATAAAAAGTATATTGTAAGTATGATAAGGATAAAAGAGAGAAATCACATTTTAATAATATTAAGAATGAAATGGAATATCGCTATAGATCCTAGAGCTGTAACTCTGAGGGCAAATTTTGAAAACTGCTATTTCAAAGAAAGTAGAAATTTGGATGCTATGAATTAATTCCTTTACAAATCACTTAACAAATTTGATGAAAGAAGCAGCAGAAATTCTGAAGAAGGAAATTGAAGTTGAAGTAAAATAACAGATAATTTCTCAAAAGAAAGCCAATACCAGAATAGCTAGGGAAGAATGAACACAACCTTTGCACAAAGATCTTCAGAAATCCCTCTCCAGAAGAGAGAGGTGGGGGAGGGGGGGATATTATCTGTGTAGGAAAGTTTCCTAGGAATGCCCACTCCCCTCATGATTCAATGCTCCCTCATTGCCAGTACCAGTGAAAGTGGTGGGACACCTACCTTTGTAAAGGAGGTATCTTTCTCAGGTTGGTGGCAGAAAAGGAAGGCAGAAATAGACGTCAGAAACACAAGAAGCATGAGAACAACTGACACACTGTTGTTGGTGTGAAGATGAAGAGGTCTTGTGAGAAAAAGCTGGGACAGGGCTTGAGAGAGGTGGTCTTACTAGCAGAAACAGATCCCTGGCTAACAGGCAGGGAAGAAGTGGGGGATCTGAACTCTACAACATTCAACAGCCAGAATGAACTCAGTAGTAGGTTATTCTCCAGAGGCTGCAGAAAAGAACACAGACAGCCCTGCCAACATCTTGATGCTCAAGATGCCAACATCATGAGATCCTAAACAGAGATTCCAGTTGTGTTGTGTTCAGACTCTTGGCCCAATAAAACTGCAATCATAAATCTTTTTTTTAATGTTTATTTATTTTGAGAGAACATGAGTGGGGAGGGGCAGAGAGAGAGAGGGAAAGAGAGAATACCAAGCAGGCTCCATGCTCGGCATAAGCCCAACATAGGACTGATCTCATGACTATGAATGAAATCATGACCTGAGCCAAAATCAGGAGTCAGATGCTTAACCAACTGAGCCACCCAGGTGCCCCATATCTGTGTTGTTTTAAGCCATCAAGTTTGTGATAATTTTTATGCATAAGCAGAAAAATAGTACCTTGTCTAACTTATTTACTTAGTCCAGAATAATCTTGATTTCACATCCTGATAAAGGCATTATAAGAACAGAAAAATAACATCTCTTATGACTAAAAAGTAAAATCCAAAACTAAATACTACCAAATCAATTTCATATATACTTAAAATAATCATATAACATGAAAAAATTGGAATGATTATTATATTATTATTATATTATATTATATTATATTATATTATATTGATTATTATTATTATGTCCAGGAATATAAATTGGTGTACCATTCAATAATCAATGTAATTCAACATATTAACATAATACTGAACAAAACCAGGTGATAATCCTGATAAATGCTTATTATTGTAGCTTCTTTGCAGCGTTTTATTGAAGGTCCTAACTAGTCCAACAAGCCAACAAAGTTAAATGATGGTGTAAGAACTGCAACAATAGAAATGAAACTTGATTCATTCACATACATAATTATGTATGCAGATAATTGAAAATGAATCTATGCTTAAGCTATTACAATTAAGAAGTGAATTTGGCGAGGTTTCTGAAAAATATACATGTAAAATCCAATAGTTTTCTTTCACTATATCAACAATAAAATAATAGAAAATGAAATGAAACATAAGATACCATTTATAATAACATCTAAGATTTTAAATAAAAAAGAGTAGATCGAAAGGAGGTGTGAAAGACCCCAATACAAAGTATAAGACATTCTTGAGATAATTTTAAAAGATAAATTACACTCTGTTCATGTACTGGAAGACTTGACATTCTAAGTGTCCAACCTACAACTGGTCTACACATTAATACCATCCTGATCAACATTTTAGCTGCTGTGTGTGTATATATGTGTATGAGTATAGGTGTGTGCTATAAATGGAAAAGCTAAATAAAACATTCTTCTAAATCAAGTAAGATGAGATGATTTGCCCCTTTAGAAACAAAAATTATTACTTATGTATTTTAAGTAACAGATTATTCTAATGGCAAAAATTCAGACAAATAAATTAAAATACCAGTATAGAGAATACTGCGAAATCCCCGTGCATATGAGACCACTTGATGACTGCAATAGGACAGTAATATTCTTTTCAACAAATAGTGCTAACTCTTTTAAATATCAATATGGATAACAAATGTATTGATCTCTATTTCACCTAAACCTCCAAAACAAATTGTAAATGAATTAGAGATATTCATATGAAAAGTACAAAAATATATTTTCTATGAGGTAACATAGGAGCATATTTCATGACTTAGGCAAAGAAAAATCTTCTAAAAAAGAGAAAAAGCTTCTTAAGCAGATCAAAAGTACTCATTATTGGGGTGCCTGGGTGGCTCAGTCGTTTGAGAGTCCGACTTCGGCTCAGGTCATGATCTTGCAGTCTGTGAGTTCAAGCCCCGTGTCGGGCTCTGTGCTGACAGCTCAGAGCCTGGAGCCTGCTTAGGAGTTTCTGTCTCCCTCTCTCTCTGCCCCTCCCCCGCTCATGCTCTGTCTCTGTCTCTCTCTCTCTCTCTGTCAAAAATAAATTTAAAAAACATTAAAGAAAATTTAAAAAGTACTCATTATTAACCAAAATATTGGTTATTAAAATTAATAGGAGATATCATCAAAAGATACCACTGAGAAAGTGAAAAGGTAGGCCATTGAGTAGGAGACTATATTTTCAGTACCTAAAACAGAATAGGTCTTATATACACAATTTAGAAATCGTTTTTAAATGAAAAAGGGGACAACTGCCTCCCTGAGGATGTAGCAGATACAATTTGTGTTTTGCCTTATTTCCACTATGTACTACCATACCCTGGATACTCTACACACACACACACACACACACACACACACACACACACGAAGACTCTGCAGGTTGAGAAAATAAAGCAAGCAGAGAATTAGGCTGGCTGGAGATGTCAGGACAGAAGATAACCAGATTGTGAGGTCCCTGGGTTTTCTTTTTATCTCAAATATCTCAAGCTTGCAGCAGAAGGAGCTGGCAATGTATGCACAAAAAAAGAAAAAAAAAAAAAAAAAAGAAAGAAACCTACTTTCTCTGTAAAAAGGACCAGAAAAGTGGCAGCCTGGGGACACAGAAAACTTGTAGACAATAACTGTCCTACTCCAGCCAGAGGCCACAAAAAAATCCATGCTGCACTCCCATCAGCCAGCAAAGGCCAGGTGGGGAGCCGAGACTCCTCCCACCCTCCCAAGATTGCAAGAGGTGCCCAACAAGCCACTTACTTTCCCTGGGGGAGGTGTCAGAGAAGACCCACGTTGAGAATGAAAAATTCTTCCTCTACTCTCAATGTCTTCCGATTGAACGAACAATTCAAATTACATGAGATAGATTAACAGAAGAAAAAAACCAAATTTTACTTTGTGTGCACAGAGGCCCATTAATGACACTGAGCCCTCAAAAACTGAGCAGGTAAGGCAGTTTTTATATTTTTTATACATAGAGACAATAAATGTGTGAAGAATTGACGGGGTAAAGAAAATACACGTTTGGGAGTTTTATTTAGTGAGTAAACTTTACAAAATGATAATAATTGATATGCCAAAGTGGTACATTGGGGCAGCCTGCCCTTGGCCTCTACACCAACTATGGAGATGGGAGTTTCTTCCTCCCCAGGGAGTAATGAAGCTCCCAACATCTGTCCATCCTCACCCATGATGTCACTGGTACCATGCTGAGTCCAGGTGGGACCAGCTGGCAGTAACAAGATGACTCTACCCTCTTTTCCTAGGTAATGACACAGGAGGCCTAGAGGGGAGTGAAGAATTTCCCTACTTCTGAATGAATTAGTCCACATTCTTCTCTCACCAAAGTAGTGTCAGTGGAGCCCCTGGGAGGAAGCATTATGGGGCACCATTTCAGCTGCAGGGGTATCATGAGAGGCCCAGGAGGGCTTAAGGAATTCTAAATTCGACCCACATCTATAGAAACAAGATGTCATCTCCCCTTACCTGCAGGAGCATTAGCACAGGAAGCCAGCTAAACAGAAGGTTTAACTAGATCCATTGGCTCATAACAGACTGACCAAAGTGTCCATGTTTCAGTAGAAAGTCATCCATTATACCAAGGAACAGAGAGATCTCAAAATGAATGAGAAAAGACAACAGAGACCCACACTGAGGTGACAGAAATGTCAGAATTATCTGACAAAGATTTTAAAGTAGTAATAAAAAATGGTTCAATGAACAACTGTATTCACCTTTGAGATAAATGAAAAAATATGCTCTCAGCAAAGAGGAGACATTAAGGAGACCCAAATGAAAATTTTAGAAGAGAAAATGTAATAAACCAATAAAATGCTCAATGGATGGGCTCAACAGCAGAAGGGTGGGGATACCGGGGGTGTTCTATGAATTTGAGGATAGAAAAATAGTCATGATCCAATGTGAGCAACCCAGAGAAAATAGATTGAAAAACTAAAACAAAAACAAAAACAAGTCAATAGAGCCTTGTGTACCTATATAACTGTAACCCAAGATCTAATATTCATGTCACTGAAATCCCTGAAGGTGAAGGGAAGGTGGGTAAGATTGTAAGCACTCACAGAAAAACAAAATGGCTGAAAACTTCCAAGTTTTCTCCAAATTTGGCAAAGGGCATACATTTACAGATTCAAGAAACTATATGAACTCCAATCAGCAGGACCCCAAAGAAACCACACCAAGACATATCCTAGCCAAGCTTCTAAAGGTAAAGACAAAGAAAAAACCTTAAAATCAGTGGAAGAAAAATGATACCTTACCTACAGAGCAAAATCCACTTAAATTATGGTGTTTTATTTGGTTTTTTTGTTTTTGCTTTTTTTTTTCATCAGAAACTGTGGAAGCCAGAAGAAAGTGGCACAGGATTTTTCAAATGCTGAAAGAAAAGAACTGTCACCCATAATTCTGTACCCAAGTGAAAAATCTTGAATGACACCGTCTAACACCGGACACTCTCAGCTAAAAGAAAACTAAGGGCATTTGTGGACAGCAAACCCTACTCTAAAATAAGGATGAAAGGAAGTTCCATAAACAGAAAGGAAATGATGAAAGCAGGAAATGTGGAACATTAGGAAGAAAAAATAGAAAGTACAAAAATAAAATCTCTTTCTGTGTCTCCACAATATAGAGTTATCGTACTATAAATCACAAGTTGACTTTATTCAAATGCTATTATTATAACCCTCCATCCACGAGAACCTTTGTTGCTCTACATCTACTTCCTCTTTATTCTTTAAGAGATGTTAAGGGGCACCTGGGTGGCTCAGTGGGGTAAGCATCTGACTCCAGCTCAGGTCATGATCTCACAGTTCATGAGTTCAAGCCCCACATCAGGTTCTGTGCTGACAGCTCAGAGCCTGGAACCCACTTCAGATTCTGTGTCTCTGTCTCTCTCTGCCCCTCCCCACTCACTCTCTGTCTCTCTGTCTCTCTTTCTGTCTCTCTCTCTCTCAAAAATAAATAAACATTAAAAATTAAAAAAAAAAGATTTTAAAAAGTCATTGTAAACTTAGAATTACATGAAAAATACCCAGTGGAATAAAAATATCCAATACTTTGCTTTTTATATCAGTATAAGTGTTTTTGACAAATCATTACTTTGAGAAGGGATCTTTGTCATTTCTTGGTCATAGTACACTGGTTTCTGTCTCTTTTTCACACACACACACACACACACACACACACACACACATCCACAATTTAAATGGTCAGAGCATTTCAAGATTATGTATTCTTGTATTCTAATGTGTTATTTTATCCCCTGAGGATAAGAGCATCTGAGAGCACGGGGTCATTCCAGCACATAACACAGAAGGGACTTTTGCAGATTAAATATGTAAGTTACTCATGTCAAATAGAATTTGAGTTGGAGAGAGTGACTTTTATGGCAAATCTAAGTAAAAAGAATACTTACCACTTTGGGGACCCTAAGTTATATTTGAATATTTTAGGCTGAGGAGAAAAGGCAAAAAGGTCAAAGAACTAAGAGTATTTGCTAAATCAATTGAACGTGTACACAGTGACCTGCTTCTCTCAAGGGGGTGATGGGCAGAAGGCTGCAACAGGTGCTCTTGAGCACAGCACAATTATTTTAAAACGCAGATAAACAGCTATAAGGAAAAATCAAATGTACGTCAATATTACAACAATATATTTGGCTGACATTTTCTGGCTTATTTTTTAATTCTAGAGAAACTGTGAGCCAGTGGACTATAATAAAGCAATCAGGCACATGCTTAATATACGAGTTAAGAATCAAGCATTTATAAGTTTTATTGTCTTTTCTGTGAAAAGATCACACTTCAGGATGGTGCTAGAAAATAAGACAATATGTAAGGACTAAGTTGAAATATGAGAGTTCTTTTTTTTAATATTTAATATTTAAATATTTAATATTTATTTATTTTGAGAATGGATAGAGACAGTGCAAGCAGAGGAAGGTCAGAGAGAAAGAGAGGGAGAGAGAGAAGCCCAAGCCTGCTCTGTGCTGTCAACACAGAACCCAACTCGGGGCTCAGTCTCACAAATTGTGACATCATGACCTGAGCCAAAACTAAGAGTTGGACTCTTAACCAACTGAGCCATCCAGACACCTTTAAATCATCTTCTATTTAGGAAGTGTGCTTACTTGTTTGACAGCTCAGCTCACAAGTGTCTCTTGTAGTTTTTTGTCTCTCTCTCTGTCTCTCTCTTTCTCTGTCACACACATGACAACACAAACACAAACAAAATAAATATATATTCACATTCAAGACAATCTTCCTATAAAAGTTTAATGATTGTATTTTTTTTTTATTTATCTGAATGTCCTCAACTTTTGTAGAACACTTTAAAATTAATTTCCTTTGGAGAAATACCTATGCAAGTATCTGGTGGAAGAGCCTGGTAAATTCTGGAAGGAAATGGATGTAAAATCATGAACAAATAGCCTACTAATGTTTACTTCATTACAGCATTCTGGTGACAGCAACATCTAATATTTTGTGTATGCACTAAGATCTTTTAAGGAAAAAGATAAGAAGAAAAAAAAAAGGAAGATCAGTCATGGAAAAGCCCATAAAGATGGGAAAAGAGGAAATAAACAAAAAATACACCCAGGTAGTATTAAGTGGGAACTACACACCTGGCTGGGAAAGCATGTGGCCAAAAAAAAATGGAGACTAAAACACAAAAGTTGCTCCTAATGGCTCAGGCTGGACTTGACCACCTAAGCAGCCCTGAAGCAACATTTCACGTGTGATGATCTAGATGAAGGCAATGTGAATTGCTATGGTTTTTGTGTGACATTTTAATAGTATTTGTATATAAAATAGTATTCAATATGAAGGAAAGCTTTGATATTGCTATTTTTAAGATGTTTCTACCTAATTCTTTTTTTTTTTTAAGTTTAAGAGAGACAGAGAGAACGAGAGGGAGAGAGCATGAGGGAGGGAGGGACAGAGAGAGAGAGAAAAGAGAATCCGAAGCAGTCTCCACACTGTCAGCACACAGCCCTATCTGGGGCTCAAACCCTCGAACCAGGAGATCATGTCCTGAGCTGAAAGCCAACGTCATAAGCTTAACCAACTGAGCCACCCAGGAATCCCTCTACTTAAATTTTTTAACGTCAACTCTCTTTCTGTTTCTAATATTCTGTCCATTGATTCACTTATATTTCCTAGTAGACAATTATACCATCTGGAAATAGGATGCCTATAACTTTTAATTTTCAGTAAGTATATCCCATAATTATTTTTTTTACCTCTTTGTATGCTGACTTACCAAAAGATGTTGCTTCATGAAAGTAATAGCAGACATCAGTGTCTTCCTTTAATAAGAATGTTTTAAATATTTTATTACCGGGGCGCCTGGGTGGCTCAGTCGGTTAAGCGTCCGACTTCAGCTCAGGTCACGATCGAATGGTCCGTGAGTTCGAGCCCCGCGTCGGGCTCTGGGCTGATGGCTCAGAGCCTGGAGCCTGCTTCCAATTCTGTGTCTCCCTCTCTTTCTGCCCCTCCCCCGTTCATGCTCTGTCTCTGTCTCAAAAATAAACGTTAAAAAATAAATAAAAATAAATAAATAAATAAATAAATATTTTATTACCAAGAATGTTCTCTTCTGTTGGACACTCTTTAACAGATTCAGAAAAATCCCTTTTATTCATTACTTGCTATGAATATTGAGTTTTGCTGCTTAGTTTGGAATTATGTATTATACTCTTGTATAGTTTGCTTAACTACTAATTTTATTATATTGAGGCAATAGTATTTTCCTATAACTTATTGATATACTGGCTTCTGTTAATATTTTTCCTCTAATATTAAATAATCCTGTGATTCTGGGAAAAGTAGAACTGGATTTCCAGGGACTTCTCTTACTATGCTCTCGTCTCAATTTGCCAAGGATTTTTTTTTTTAGAAATTTTACCTTCCTATTCACAATGATATTAATCCAGAGTTTTCTTGTATTTCCTTTTCTACATTGGGAATCGGTACCACAGGAGCCTTGTAAATGACTTACTTAGCCAGGCCACTGTTCCTAGGCTATGAAACAGGATATGGAACATGGTATGTTATCTGTTTCTTAATGCCAAAGCAGAACATGCTGAGTAAAATGTACTGGGCAGGCTGGTATGCCTGTACAGGCTTCTGTGTGTGTAAAACAGAAGAACAAAACTGTTGGGGCACCTGGGTGGCTGTCAGTTAAATGTCCGACTTTGGCTGAGGTCATGATCTCTCAGTTCTCATGGGTTCGAGTCCTGCTTCGGGCTCTGTGTTGACAGCTCAGAGTCTGGACCCTGCTTTGGATTCTGTGTCTCTCTCTCTCTCTCTCTGCCCCTCCCCCACTCACACACACACTCTCTCTCTCTCTCTCTCTCAAAAATAAACACTAAAAAGAAATTAAAATACAAGTACAAAAGCATCAGCAGACAACAAAAGGAAATCAAAGGCATCCAAATTGGCAAAGATGAAGTCAAGTTTTCCCTTTTTGCAGATGACATGATACTATACGTGGAAAATCCGATAGACTCCAGCAAAAGTCTGCTAGAACTATACATGAATTCAGCAAAGTTGCAGGATATAAAATCAATGTACAGAAATCAGTTGCATTCTTATACACTAACAATGAAGCAACAGAAAGACAAATAAAGAAACTGATCCCATTCACAATTGCACCAAGAAGCATAAAATACCTAGGAATAAATCTAACCAAAGATGTAAAATATCTGTATGCTGAAAACTATAGAAAGCTTATGAAGGTAATTGAAGAAGGTATAAAGAAATGGAAAGACATCCCCTGCTCATGGATTGGAAGAATAAATATTGTCAAAATGTCAATACTACCCAAAGCTATCTACACATTCAATGCAATCCCAATCAAAATTGCACCAGCATTCTTCTCGAAACTAGAACAAGCAATCCTAAAATTCATATGGAACCACAAAAGGCCCCGAATAGCCAAAGTAATTTTGAAGAAGACCAAAGCAGGAGGCATCACAATCCCAGACTTTAGCCTCTACTACAAAGCTGTCATCATCAAGACAGCATGGTATTGGCACAAAAACAGACACATAGACCAATGGAATAGAATAGAAACCCCAGAACTAGACCCACAAATGTATGGCCAACTAATCTTTGACAAAGCAGGAAAGAACATCCAATGGAAAAAAGATAGTCTCTTTAACAAATGGTGCTGGGAGAACTGGACAGCACCATGCAGAAGGTTGAAACTAGACCACTTCCTCACACCATTCACAAAAATAAACTCAAAATGGATAAAGGACCTGAATGTGAGACAGGAAACCATCAAAACCCTAGAGGAGAAAGCAGGAAAAGACCTCTCTGACCTCAGCCGTAGCAATCTCTTACTCGACACATCCCCAAAGGCAAGGGAATTAAAAGCAAAAATGAACTACTGGGACCTTATGAAGATAAAAAGCTTCTGCACAGCAAAGGAAACAACCAACAAAACTAAAAGGCAACCAATGGAATGGGAAAAGATATTTGCAAGTGACATATCGGACAAAGGGCTAGTATCCAAAATGTATAAAGAGCTCACCAAACTCCACACCCGAAAAACAAATTACCCAGTGAACAAATGGGCAGAAAACATGAATAGACACTTCTCTAAAGAAGACATCCGGATGGCCAACAGGCACATGAAAAGATGCTCAACGTCGCTCCTCATCAGGGAAATACAAATCAAAACCACACTCAGATATCACCTCACGCCAGTCAGAGTGGCCAAAATGAACAAATCAGGAGACTATAGATGCTGGAGAGGATGTGGAGAAACGGGAACCCTCTTGCACTGTTGGTGGGGATGCAAATTGGTGCAGCCACTCTGGAAAGCAGTGTGGAGGTTCCTCAGAAAATTAAAAATAGACCTACCCTATGACCGACAATAGCACTGCTAGGAATTTACCCAAGGGATACAGGAGTACTGATGCATAGGGGCACTTGTACCCCAATGTTCATAGCAGCACTCTCAACAATAGCCAAATTATGGAAAGAGCCTAAATGTCCATCAACTGATGAATGGATAAAGAAATTGTGGTTTATATACACAATGGAATACTACGTGGCAATGAGAAAAAATGAAATATGGCCTTTTGTAGCAACGTGGATGGAACTGGAGAGTATGATGCTAAGTGAAATAAGCCATACAGAGGAAGACAGATACCATATGTTTTCACTCTTATGTGGATCCTGAGAAACTTAACAGAAACCTGTGGGGGAGGGGAAGGAAAAAAAAAGGTTAGGGTAGAAGAGAGCCAAAGCATAAGAGACTCTTAAAAACTGAGAATAAACTGAGAGTTGATGGGGGGTGGGAGGCAGGGGAGGGTGGTTATGTTTCCCTGGTTATGTTTAATTTTATATGGAAGTATTTGTAGTTAGCATTTCTCATTGTTATTTATTTCAACATGGGTTTTAGTGTCAGTCCATATTTTTTTTTTTATTTAAGCCAGGAGTTCTTTAGGAGTATATCATAGAAGTTCTAGGTTACTGAGCAAAGGAGTTTTAAGGGTTCAATAACAATGGATGTTTAATCACATAAAATGAGTCAGAATGGAAAAGCAGTGGAGTTGATGTTTGACACAGTCAAGCTTTCCTACTCTGTGATAGTTTTTCTCCTGAGGTTCAGTTTTCTTTTATAACCTACAAAAATATAAACAGGTAGCTATTATCTTCATAATAATAAATGTGGCTTATTGGTTGCACAGGATTTAATTTATAAGAATTCTGAAAGGTGGGCATTATTTAGTCTGTTTTCGTTTATGGGGAAAGACAGGCACCACACAGAGAATGGGGTGGCCCTCTTATGGTGATAGTCTCTAAAAGGGAATGATTTCTTAAGTTTCTTTTTGAGTGTGCATCCAAATCTCCATCTACATGTTGAAATTGTTTTAGTCTTGATAGGTAGGATTCATGCTCCTAAGTACAGAAGAGCTTTTCAGTCCCCTGTCCTTCTGTTACCCAGATATGGCAACCCATTCCTCTCTCGTGTGCATTTACTTGATGGTGCCTTGCTTATGTCCTACAGCTGAAGAGCCTTCCGAGGTCAAGGCTGTTTGTGTCTGTGCAAAGCATGGAAAAGCCACTATGTGCATGAGTTGTTCACCAAATATTTTGAAGATAATAGATAGTACTATGTTTTAAGACTGCTTTCTCCTTTTCCTTTCCTTTCCTTTCCTTTCCTTTCCTTTCCTTTCCTTTCCTTTCCTTTCCTTTCCTTTCCTTTCCTTTCCTTTCCTTTCCTTTCCTTTTAAAAAAGATTTTACTTTCAAGTAATCTCTACACCCAATGTAGGACTAGAACTCCCAACCCCGAGATCAAGAGTCACAGGTTCTAAGGACTGAGCCAGCCAGTCCTTTTTTAACCCAAGTTTTGGAGTGAGAGAAATATAATTGGAGAAAAATTAGTTAGACTCAGCATGAGATTAGAATTACAGAGAGTCAGGGCCTGTGTCCTCAGGGAGATACTCAAGATGGGTGGTAAAAATGCATTGCAACTTCCCAGCAATGAAATCAAAGAGGAAAATTGACCAATTTTCAAGTGTTCCAAGTGTTCCTAGGATAAGATGAAGTACACCATCCCTGGGACTAAGACTTGAGGAAATTCTCTGGGCAAACACATACTATATTAGATACTTTTTTGACAATTATCACAACTTTCGCACAATAATAAATGGAAGTCTATAGTTTTGACATGACTGTTTTTTTTTTAATTTACATTAATGCAATACAGTGATTAAGACCATGGTTTCATGAATGCTTACTATCTTTTTCTTTCTTTTTCCACTTTTATCTTTTATTTCTAAATTAAAACAGCATAATTCTCAGTGATTAAATACTATCTGGTGCCTAGAAACTCTATTTTATTTGCTTTTACTTTTTTTTCCAGGTATTTGATGGGAATTGTTATAAGCAGCTGTGAAATGTAAATAGAATTGCTAATCAAATTAAAAATAATCCTCCCACAGACTCAACCGGGGAACTGATCAACTGAAATCAAATATGCATGCAATTGAACTAGATCACTACCTTCTGGTAACTTTTTTTTTCATTCTGGTAACATTTTGATATGAAAGAGGGCTCAGAGAATTGAATACTCTTATGAATTAGAGTGATTTTTAATCTAGTATTCACCACAAAGATTAGATGTCATGTATGCATGCCCAATCAAGATACTCTAAAGCAGTACAGTCCAGTAAAAATAACATGCAAGCCACATATTCCATTTAAAAAGTTTTTATAGTCACATAAAAAAGTAAACTGAAGCATGCCTGGGTGCCTCAGTGGGTTGGGCATCTGACTCTTGATTTTGACTCAGGTCATTTAAAATCATGATCTCACGATTCCTGGGTTTGAGCCTCACATTGGGCTCTGGGCTAACAGTGTGGAGCCTGCTTGGGATTCTTTCCCCCCCTCTCTGCCCCTCCTCTCCTTGCACGTGTGTGTGTGTGTGTGTGTGCACTCTCTCTCAAAATAAATAAGTAAACATTAAAAATAAAATAAACTGAAAAAATAAAAAATAAACTGAAATGAAACTCATGGTAATATATTTTATTCTACTCAAAATATCAAAACAATATCATTTCAACATGTATTTAAGTTATATATATATATATATACATATATATATTTAGATAGATAGATAGATATAGATAGATATAGATATAGATATAGATATAGATATAGATATGCCTGGTAATCTGCATTCAAGTGATAAGGTGACTGGCTGGACTTTTTACTTGAGAACCCTCAAATCTCAGTATGGTGGGTCTTTTCTCTTGGGGTGGCCAATCTCCCTAGAGATGAATTCCTTATATAGACTTCTGCCTGGTCTCCACAAGCCCCACTGCTGGAACTCGGTGAGCTGAGTGGGGGTCAGGGAAGGCACTGGGGGGTCTCACCATTCCTAATATGGAATTCCCCATTTTCAGAAGATTGTCCCCACCTCTTGCATTTCCAGGGGCCTCCCCTGCATCCCTCTACCATATCTAGCATCTCAGGGACTGGATCCTTTCTGTAATGTCCCACCATAGTAAACCTTCAGTCCTCTTCCAAGGCTGGGGAGAGGTGGGAACCTCCTCACATGCACTTTGAGACCGTGTCTCTGTTTTCAGCTCCATGCCTTCCCCTGTCCCTCAGAGGCTCCTGCACCACCAGTTCCTGAGCTTTTCCAGGGTTCTGTGATGTGAATGGGCTTGCTCCTCCTTTGACTCTCTTTGTAATATTAGGTTACACCACCCTGACACTCCTTTTTTTTTTTTTTTTTTTAATGTTTATTTATATTTGAGAGAGAGACAGAGAGACAGAGTGTGAGCAGGGGAGGGTCAGGGAGAGAGGGAGACACAGAATAGGAAAGTAGGTCCCAGGCTCTGAGCTGCCAGCTGTCAGCATAGAGCCAGATGGGGGGCTTGAACTCACAAGCAGTGAGATCATGACTTCAGCGGGAGCCGGACGCTTAACTGACTGAGACACCCAGGTGCCCCGACACTCCTTTTTTTAGTTGACACTCTCATTTCCTTACTGCTCGAATTATAGGCTTACAGCTGGTTTCCTTCCTAGGAATTGGCACTGGATGAAGGGACTTGCCTCACCCGAAGGTATCCCCCTTCCACGGTCAGAATGTGGTGTGTAATTTACACTTACAACACATCTTGATTTGGACTAGCGCACATTTCCACAATCACACGTGGTAAGCGGCTACGATGTTGGATAGCGCAGCTCTCTGGGATCTATACTGCTCCTCTTCAGGATGACTAACAGGAATTCTCTAGCTTCCTAAAGCACAAGTAAAGAAGGCCCCTTTTTCCGAATAGTTTCTCCCAGTCCATTGCAGATCCCAATACACAGGCCTATGTGCATGAGGAACATACCAAGTCTGAAAACCCCCAAAAGTGGGCTCCACCATGTTCAGCAAGGCAGGGCTTGGAGGCTATGGCAGGCCAAAGTATCCAAAAGCTTCCTAAATGGAAACCCGCAGTTCGTGCGTTGGTCTCCAAACTGATCAGTAAGGAGAATTTCTGGGACTCACTCTGATGAGAATCACTCTTTGAGTAGAACTACTCCATCAGAATCCCAGCAGTTGAGAGGTTTTTAAGAAGAAACCCATTTTCATAGCCGAAAGATATTTATTAAAGAAATGTACTAGTTATAAAAGTAGTCCCACTCAATGTCACATCATCCATATCTCTCATGTCCACCACACTAGTAACTTTGTCAGAATGTCCTAATTATTAAATGCTGTGAGAACCATATAACATGGTATAGATACAGAGCAAACTGCATGAGAGTTTGAAGAGAACATTCACAGAAAAGCTGAAGCATATAACATTTAAGAAGTTAAAATAAATATAAGATAGAAGGCTCAAAGGACAATTATTTAACTATCAAGGAATGAAGAGATATTTTGAAATTTAAGGAATCCAAAAAGTGTTCATCTTCTTTCTGGTTGTGTATTGAACAGAAGCTGCAGTCACATTCTTTTCTCTTAAAATTTAATCATGAAAACTCTATACAGAGAAGGTAACACTTGGCATCCTTTGTTCATTCTGGTAAATACACAGAAGTGATTACAACTGATATGAGTACATATTTAAAAAACTTCAAATCATTTTAATAATTTCTTATTTTCATAATTTTAGTTTTTTTTAAATTTTTAATGTTTATTTATTTTTGACAGAGACAGAGCATGAGCGGGGGAGGGGCAGAGAGAGAAGGAGACACAGAATCCAAAACAGGCTCCAGGCTCTGAGCTGTCAGCCGAGCCCGACTCGGAGTTCAAACTCACAGACCGCGAGATCATGGCCTGAACTGCAGTCCGATGCTCAACCCACTGAGCCACCCAGGCACCCCCTGTTTTTTTTTTTATAACAAGGTAGACTTATAAAATTCTGTCTATAAGCAATAATAGCCATAATTATCCAAATCAGTTTCTTCTCTTTTACTTGAAATTCTTATATTATTAAAGAAGTGGTGTTCCTTTTTAACACACAGGAAAGTTGATGCCCACACATGAGTACTTTAAAAAATGGTTTATTATATATGAACATCTGCTCTCCTCCATTCAGAATATCAACAGGGAAAGTGTGATCGAATATTAAGTGTTGCCTACATCATTACTGTTAAAATGAATAAGATAAATACTTGAACATAATGGCATACTTTATCATAAAAACATATTGAGGTTATTTGGGGAATTCATAATGTTTCATTTAATCACAACAACAAGTAAGAAGCATGAAGTTTACAGAGAATGGGCTTGCTGAATTGGGAGCTATTTTCCTTGCTGTGATTTTCAGTAAAATCCTATTAACTCAGACCCTACACGGTTTGCAAATTAAAATTATCTAGATGTGATACATTTCATTCTGTATTAGCAAAAATTGGAGAATGATGTATTTATTTATGAGGTATAAAATGATTGCTCATGACAAAGAGGAATGTAGAGTAACCAAAAGAAAACAAAACAACAAAACAAAACAAAATAAAAACCATCTATGTAAAGTGTGCTGTAATTCTGAATTCAGGAGACCATGTTGGCTGGGAAGGGACCAGGACCTCGGCGACAGACACCAGGCCTGGTCTTAGCCCTAGCTACTCCCTAGCATGTGCTCTCTGGCGTCACTGAAATTCTGTGCTTCCACAATATCACCTTTAAAGGAAAAGGGTGAAACAGATGGTTATTCATTTTCCTGCCAACTTTAAGTGCTTGTGATTCTAATCTGCATGAGTTAAATAATATGTGTGCCTAGTATATATAGCTACATAATTGAGACAATTGGGCATTTATACCTATTTACTAAATTGGGGCTTATGCAGCATATCTTCTATATTCTAAGATGCCCCCCCCCCCCGGGGGGGGGGTTGGGCGTCACAATTAGAGAAATCGCCAGCAGGTGGACATTAGTCTCAGATTATAATTTTGCCTTTCTCACTACTTTGATTTTCCATAGGCTTGTTCAATGAAATCAAAGGCCATATTTTATTTTATATCAATTTAGTATTTATGTTGTGGTATTTATGCATAAATATTAAATTGACTTAACATACATAGCATTATATTTAAAACTCAATATGGTGCATAAACATGAGGGGTGCCTGGGTGGCTCAGTGGGTTAAGAATCCGACCTTGGCTCATGATCTCACAGGTTTGTGAGTTTGAGCCCCACCTTGGGTTCTGTGCTGACAGCTCAGAGCCTGGAGCCTGCTTTGGATTCTGTTTCCCTCTCTCTCTGCCCCTCCCCCACTCATTCTCTCTGTCTCTCTCTTTCTCTCTCTCTCAAAAATAAACACTAAAAAAACTATTTAAATATGATTTCAAATGTATTTACAAGTTAACACTTTTGTTGGATTCTATATTTTCTTTTTTCTTTTTCTTTTTGATTGTATCTGGTCTTTTAAACCTGGCTGAATCATCCATATAAGACTGTTTAGTCGGCTTCTAATATGTAGAAAATACTCATTTTTGGCTTTTGAAAGAGTTCATTATGTGATCCACTGAGTTCTGTGAGAAAGTTTTAGAATTTATATCTCATTTTATATTTCTAACTTTCTTTCCATTTTTAATTTTCTATTTTTCCATATGTTTCATAAAATATGACATCCTTTTATAGAGCTTGACAGATTTATCATTTAAAAATATATTTTGAAGATGTATTTAAATTGTGGTTACTGATGAGGGGTATATGTTAAAAAAAATTGGGAGAATGCTCTCCAAAACGATGCCGTCTACTAGAAATGTAAGTAATATGTATAATTTTACATTGCTTAGAAGCCACATTAAAATAAAAAAGTAAAACGATACCTCCAAATTACCCAAAATATTATCATCTTAGCATATAAAAGCATATATTTGTTAATGCTATATTTTACATTGTTTTGTATATTTCTTACCGTACCTTGGAAATCCCATGTGTGTTTTACACTTGCAACACATCTCTACCTGGACTGGTCACGTTCCAAGTAATCATCAGCTACGTGTGTGAAGTGGTCATCATCCTGCACAACTCAGTTCTCAAAAGAACACAAGGAAGTTTTTCCTCCAGTTGGTTTGGTCTTGACCCTCCCTTTTGCTGTTGTGTTTTCCCTACCCTTGGAATTTCATACAGTAGCCCCATTGCGATATCTGGATTTGCACCTTTGATTTGGGCTGCACACAATATATTGAGCTTCCTGTTCCATGCTCCTGTCATGACCACACTCTGCTGCCCACTTGGATTTTGAGGATTATCCACATCTACCTCCAGGGAACACCTTAGCTGTGAGATCCCGATACAGGAACCATTGTTTTTTAATATTTATTTATTTGGGGGAGAGTACAAGAAGGAGAGGGCAAAGAGAGGGGGACAGAGGATCTGAAGCAGGGTTTGTGCTGACAGGCTGAAAGCAGGAAACCTGATGTGAGTCTCCAGCTCATGGAACTGCATGATCATTACCTGAGCTGAAGTTGGAGGGTCAACCAACTGAGCCACTCAGGTGTCCCAACATTTTTAATCGCTCTTATTCTTGCTCAATCAGCAAACCCCAGCTGACTCAATACTTTTCCTAACTTACTAATTCTCAAACTGTGCTTCTCCAAACTGGATTAAGGTTTTCCTTTTCTCTAATACAATAATAATGGGCATTTTCTAATTCACAGAAAAGAAAAAAAATTCAGTAGAAGGAATTCATTTTCTCTATGCACATTTAAAATCTTTGCCCTAATAACATTTCTAAAAATATTATTTCCTGTTAATATTTCTCTCCAGTGAATTCTCTCAGATGGCAAAGTAAATTTCATACAGGAAAAAAAGATATTGTTGACAGCAAACACTGAAAAGCATCTTTTAGAAATATTATTTGTAATTTCCTTACAGTAGTGTATTTTGGCTTTTGCCAACCCATGTTTGTCTATTGGCATGTAAGTCCCAGACTATAGAATTTTTCTTTCTTTTCTTTTTTCTGAAGTACCCCCAAGGTTTCCCTCCTAGAGTGTCTGACATACATTTGGAGAGCAATTAAATATTTATTAACCAAATGAATTTTTAAAAGTCATCTTTTCTGGTCATTAAATAATTCCTATGATTCAAATACTTCCTGGTACATTTCTTCAAATAGTACTGATTACTGTCAGGTTCTTTATAATCAAACCAGTATGAGTATGAGCAACAATCGTGAAAAGTCCCTCTACATTTTCATAGAGAGTTCTAGAAGTGCAAAACCACTTGAAGAAATTCAGTAGTGTTTGCCTTGAAGACAAGTGTATTTCAACATTTAGTTTGTCTTGTTCTCTAGCTAGCGAGTCACATTTGCCCAATGTGTCAGTATTGTCCCATGACCCCTTCTCATCAGTATTGTCCCACAACCCCTTCTCATTCATGTGACTTCACAACTCTTGGGAGCAAAAGCAGAAACAGAGAGAAAACATGGTGTCAGTCTCCTGGTCAAAATTAAAATTTTAAAGGATGATGTACTTTGTTCAATCAGCACTGTCCCCAGTACCTCCATGATCATGATCTTTGTTGTTTTATTTTTTCTAGATTTAAAAATGTCCTACTTCTGGGGTGCCTGGGTGGCTCAGTCAGTTGAGCTGCTGACTCCGGCTCAGGTTGTGATCTCATGGTTCCTGAGTCCGGGCCCACATCGGGCTCTCCACCGTCAGTACAGACCTTTGGATCCTCCGGTCCCCTCGCTCTGTGCCCCTCCCCCGCTCTGTGCCCCTCCCCCGCTCAATGCTCAGTCTTTCACAAAAATAAACAAACATTTAAAAAGCTATCTATTTTCACCACTGTTTTTTGTCTTCTGGTCAGTATATTTGTTTTTATTTCTTTCCCTGACAGTAGTTACAGTCTATTCCATTTTCTTAGCAGCAAAGAAGAACTTCCTGTATGTTTGGGCAGAAGTGCTGTGGTTTATGCACATTTTAAAAATTGTGATTTTATTTACTGGATCTCATTGTATATTAATTTGCTGAATGGATTCTAATTTGGAGAATCAATGCTTGATAAAGTCAATTAAATCACTCTGGTGAAACAGTTTTTCTTTCTTGCCTCTTTGTTTTATACTGTTTTTCCATCCTGTTTATATTAACTTTATATGCCTGATACAGAACAAATTTTCTATGTGCCTCAGTTGAGAATGTTGTATGGTGAAAGGAATATGTTATTTGGATTTGGAGGAAGGAAAACAAATCCCATTAGAAACCTTATAGAAAATAGAGCATTCTGAGACTGTATTTCACATGCACACTTGAGTATCCTCCAAATAATTGGAGTCAATTATTTCTGGTCAGTGCTTGAGGTCAATGGGCCAGGTGGGAGTTGAGAGACATGGTGGGTAAACACGGGTGGTTTATGGACCCTTTAAGCTGCAGAAATGCACAGGCAGAATGTTTTACACATTATTGTTTTCTGGGGAAATGAGGTATCACATGGGGATTTACTGAATTAGTGAAATGGGTAGTCAGTCCTCGATATTTTTATAAAACAAGATTTTCCAGGAATACTTATAAAGTCTTTTCCAACTCTCACCTATGATTTCTTTCTTTCTGTGATCCCTCCATTATACCCAAAATGTCCCTAAAGGCAAGCAGGCATGGTCTATTGTTGACCAAGAAAAGAGGCTGCAAAGCAAAACAAACAAAAACAGAAACAAAAAAACTCCGAAAGTGTTTATTTAAGTACTTTGGGACTGCAACTGGGAGGCATGGTCATAGCCCACATTCCAAAGTGGGCTCCAAATTATGAGTACGAAGCGGAGCCTTATAAAGGCAAAAACGACGAGGTTACATAATTTGTTTGGTTCTGACAGAGCTAGACTATCTTATACATGATTGACTATTTAGTTAACAGATGTTACATCATTTCTGTTTCAGTCCAAAGTAGAAGGATTTTTTTCGAGGGTTTGGTTGCAATTAACAAGTTGTAATTGAGGGAGGTCAGGAGTTTCTTGTTGTTCTGAGAATTGAAACAGGAGGCAGGCACAGTCCCTGCTTCCACCATATCCTCACAACCCTATTTTAAATGACTCTTTTAGCAAAGCTTACTTCACTTTCGGTATCTCCTTTCACACCATGAACAGAGCACCAGCTAACTCATCGCGTACATGTGGAGTCTTAGAGAGCCATACAATGTTTAATTTTCCAGAAATAGGATCATTTGGCTCCTGGGGAGTAGGTCTCCGATGAACTTTCTCCTTCCTCTTTGTCTATCTTCCTTTTCCTATTTCTGCATCTTTACCCTCGCTTCCTGCTGCTCACCCCTGCCCAGTCCCATACGGTCAAGTGCTGTGTGATCTTGACTGTTGATGTTTCGGTCTTCCTTCTCATGCCCTTAGAGTTCTCCATCGTATGTGTGAGCCCACAGTTCTCATGAAAAAAGTATTAGCTACTCTAGACTGGCTAGTATAGATCCTTTGCAACACAAACTTTCTACTTCTCCAATAGGCATCGCTTCACCTAGCCTAACTTCAAAGGGTTATTAGATTAAGGCATTCACTTTTCAGAAGGGATACGAACGAGAAGGAGAATAAATGGAGTTAGTGACACAGAAAACCCTGAGCTAACATTCATTTATTCATTCAGAAGTCAGTGGAACTCACCTATGCACCTATAATCATCCAAGTTACTAGAATATCAAAGTACACCAAACCCTACGCTTTTTTCTCAAAATTTATTTTTCTAATGGAGAAAACAGACATGCAAGTGAATGAATTACATTGCAATGTGCCTAGGTGCTATGACCGAGCCTAAACAAATGACTGTACAAGATAAATTACTTCGATGGGGCAATTGGCAAAACACTAAACTGGACTTTGTGAAGTCCTCAAAATCCTGTGTGTACAGCTATCTTCTGTGACAGCTTAAAACACTGGTTCGACACGGTGTTGACAATGTGTTAAATTATGGGCAGTGGCTTTATAGAAAGAAGTGAAAATCTTGGTGTCTCAAAGAGTAAAAATTTAAGGAAGAGATAGTTTAAATCATTTTAAAGAACTTTGTTAAGTAAAATTAAAAAAATACTCTGAGGAAAAAGTATCTTATTTATAATTTCCCAGCTAGCAAGACGGTTTTCCTTAAAATGAGTTAAAGACTTTGTGAAATGCCAAATCAAATATAGAGTTGGGTTCACTAAGTTTATGTCAGTTAGCATGCCTGGGCACTTAACATGTCTAAACTTTTTTAAACTACTTTTCTTTTTCCTTGCCAAAGTAAGGAATCCCATATTCCTCTTAGAGCATAATGAAAAGCTGTGTTAAATCCTGGATATACTATCTAGTGTTTATGTCATCCTGTGTACTGTACCCAGGAACTTCAGCTATATAATTCTAACAGATGGTGTTTATAATACCTATCTGATAGTTTACTATGAGAGCTAAATTGTATAGCCTATAGAGAGTGCAGTGTACAAACCCAGACACTCACCTGAACTTCCACAAATTGGCCCAACTCCACTCTATGACCTCCACGATTTGAACTAGATCTCCAGTTGGATTAAATCTTGGGCACAGTGGATGAACTAGCCCTTGTTCTTCAAATATTTTGATTGCATACACCCTTTGGGATACATTCAGCACATTTTGGGACTTTGGGGAGAGACCAGAGTTAATGAGTGCCTTTGGGAGTGAGTACATGCTTTTCCTATCCTATTGTAAATGAAGGCTATAGATGAAGTAGACAGGACTGCAGTATTTTGAAATATGATAGTTACAAGAATGGTTGTGTAGGCTAGGTACCAGGAAGGACAGGGAATGGTAGAGTAGCAACAGATTTAGCTTCTGAGGATGAAAGTTCCACCTAAGCTGAGTTTGGAAGATAAGAGGTATTTTTACCAATGCTCAGCTTCAGGGAAGTATCTGAGAGGATTCTGGTATTGCAAACAAGGGACAAGGCTGTAGTGACAAGACTATCATTAAAGTACAAACTCTCCCACTCATTTCCATAGTCTGAGAGAGAGTGATGTATGCTGTTCTCCAGGATCCTTTGGGATGGTAATAAACTAATCTTGAGGAATTCCAAGAGAAAAATATTCGACTTGTGAATGTTGACTTGTTATACCACACCCGTAAGTAGATATGTCTTATCCTTCCTGCATCATTATGCTGTACTCAAAGACCGTGGTCTAAAAAGTAAGTTATGATTGGCCATTTAGGGCCAGAGGTGGTCTGCCTGCACCCATCTCAGTGTTCCCTCTTAGAGATGGAGAAAGCTAAGGTGTTGAGAGGGCTAGGATATCACTAGAGGTAAGCAGAGCAGAGTAGACAGTCTTTTTTTTTTTTTTAAATTTTTTTTTCAACGTTTATTTATTTTTGGGACAGAGAGAGACAGAGCATGAACGGGGCGAGGGGCAGAGAGAGAGGGAGACACAGAATCGGAACCAGGTTCCAAGCTCTGAGCCATCAGCCCAGAGCCCGACGCGGGGCTCCAACTCCCGGACCGCGAGATCGTGACCTGGCTGAAGTCGGACGCTTAACCGACTGCGCCACCCAGGCGCCCCGACAGTCTTAACCTTCAGAGAAGGAAAAAGTAAACCCAGAAACCTGGAGGAATTGGTTGAGACTGAGAAGTTATCCAGGAACTTAACAGCTGCAGGGCTTGGGTGGATCCCAATTGATGGAGCCCACTTCAAACTCACCACACTCTCCTCGGCAACCAGCCACCTTCTCGTAGAGGTAGGATACATAATCTACTGCCTAGAATTCTCTGGCTCAGGGTTAAATGTTCTTTTGTATGCCTGGAGATTTGCCCATTGCCTGGGCATTTGCTGTTTGGACCTACACTGACTCATTCTTCTTTTCCTTCTTCCCAGGTTTTATAGACGTGATCTTAAAACTGAGCTAGAATAAGTTTGGTGGCAGATCAAGAGTCAGTTTTCAAGGGACTTCATAAGTGATCTAGCCCAGTGAACTTTAATGATTTTGCTCTAATATTTTAGAAAGAAATGTGAAAAATATTTCTTTGCAAATTTTAAGCTGATTTCAAGCATCTTCCTCTCGTGTTTAAATTCTGTAGTTACAGATGATATATATGCTGATGATTTGAAATGCTGACATTTTAAAACAGAGTTGTCACATGACTTCTATTTATTTACTTATTTTAAAATTTTATTTAAATCCAAATTAGTTAGCATATGGTGTAATACTGATTTCAGGAATAGAATTTAGTGATTCATCACTTACACATAACACCCAGTGCTAATCCCAACAAGTGCCCTCCGTAACGTCCCTCACCCATTTAGCCTGTGCCGCAACCCAACACCTCTCCAGCAACCCTCAGTTTGTTCTCTGTATTTAAGAGTCTCCTATGGTTTGCTTCCTCTTAGCTTTCTCTTATTTTTCCTTACCTTCCCCTATGTTCATCTGTTTTGTTTCTTAAATTCCACATATGAGTGAAATCATATGATATTTATCTTTCTCTGACTGACCATTCCACTTAGTATGATATCCTCTAGTTCCATCCACGTCAATGTAAATGACAAGATTTCATTCTTTAATCACTCAGTGAACATTTGGGTTCTTTCCATAATTTGGCTATTGTTGATAGTGCTGTTATGAACATTGGGATACATGTGCCCCTTCAAATCAGCATTTTTTTATCTTTTGGATAAATACCTGGTAGTGTAATTGCTGGGTCATAGGGTAGTTCTATTTTTAACTTTTTGAGGAACTTCTATGCTGTTTTCCAGAGTGGCTGCACCAGTTTGCATTCCCAGCAGCAGTGCAACAGCATTTCCCTTCCTTCTTATCCTCGCCAACATCTGTTGTTTACTGTGTTGTGAATTTTGGCCATTCTGGCAGATTTGAGGTGGTATCTCATCGTGATTTTGATTTGTATTTCCCTGATGATTAGTGATAGTGAGCATCTTTTCATGTATCTGTTAGCCATCTGGATGTCTTCAGAAAAGTGTCTGCTCATGTCTTTTGCCCTTTTCTTCACTAGATTATTCTTTAGGAAATGGTGCTGGGAAAACTGGACAGTGGCAGGTAGAAGAATGAACTTGACTGCTTTCTTACACCATACACAAAAATAAACTCCAAATGGATGAAAGACCTAAATGTAAGATTAGAAACCATCAAAATCCTAGAGAAGAAAACAGGCCACAACATCTTTGGTCTTGGCCACAGCAACCTCTTATTGGACATGTCTCCAAAGACAAGGGAAACAAAAGCAAAAATGAACTTTTGGGACCTCATAAAGATGAAAAACAAAAACAAAAACAAACAAACAAAAACCTTCTGCACAAAGAAGGAAACAATACACAAAACCAAAAGGCAATCAACACAATGTCACATGACTTTTAAATGTATGAAGTACAATAGTAATACATAATAATTAGACACCTACAACTATTCACTATAAAAGTGAAAGTGTCTTCAAAAGTCATACATTCTATAGTATTTCACTTTCTCCCTAATCTTATACTTCTCTTCCATATTTTCTCACAGAAGTTACTCCTAATATTGTATATTTTATTGTTGAAAACCTTTTAGTTACCACCATTTTATAAATCTCTGCCATAAAATGTCTACATATTTAATCTTAGATGTTTGTGTTTCTTGTAATCAAAAAACATTAAGTATTTTTTTTCTTTGTGGATTATGCTGTCATTACAATTATTAGCAGCACACAACTGATGAAAAAATGTTATACTACAAATTTGGATTAATAACTATTAAACATAAAAATTAAACATTAAATGAAACTTTCTCTTAATGAGATGCATTTTTCAATTAATTCATGTACCCATAAACATTACTAATTGCTGGAATGAGACAGAGTTCAGTGAGAATTAGCAGGAAAAAGAAAAGAAAGTTTAGACCACATTAACACTAACTCCTACAAAGATGAATTAATAATTGTTGATGATGCATTATTTACAGTAAAATGAATACATGTTCTCATTAATTATTCCAGATTTAATTAGTCTCTGCCAGAAATGAATAAATAAGCAGATAAAAGTTTCGGTGACAATAGAGTATAAGAAATTTGATAACAAGTAAAAATGAATATAAATTTGGAGAATACAGTAATATTTAGGGAAAAGTTTATAAAAATACTTCTATATGGTTAAATAAATATTTAAGAAAATATAAAACCCTCACATAATGACACATAATGTTACATTAGTTTCAGGTGTACAACATAGTGATTGGACAAATCCATATGTTATAATATGCTCACCACAAGCATAGCTATTGTCTGTCACCATACACCACTATTGCAGTATCACTGGCGATATTCCCTTTGCCATACCTTTCAATCCCGTGATTCACTCATTCCATAAATGGAAACCTATATTCCCACACTCATTCACACAATTTTGCCATTCCCCCATGCCTCTCTCCTCTGGCGGCCGTCAGTTTCATCTCGGTATTTATGGATCTGTTTCACTTTTTGTTTTCGTTGTTTGTTTCGTTTTCTTTTAAATTTCATATATGAGTGGAATCATACTGTTTTTGTCCTTCTCTTCTGACTTATTTCATTTAACATAGGACCCCTCCACGTTGTCACAGATGGCAAGATTTCATTCTTCTTTTGGGCTGAGTAATAGTTCATTGTGTATATAAATATATATCTCATACATTTTGTACCCATTCATACATTGATTGATAGTTGGGTTGTTGCCATATCTTGGTTACTGTAAATAATGCTGCTAAAAATAGTGGGGTGCATGTATCTTTTCAGATTAGTGAAAGACAATTTTTTGTATTCTTTGGATAAATTCCCAGAAGAGAAATACATGGGTTCATTGGTAGTTCCATTCTTAATTTTTTAAGGAATCTCCATATGGTTTTCCGTAGAGGCTGTACCAGTTTACATTCCCGCCAACAGTGCATGAAGTTTCCCTTTTCTGCACATTCTTTCTAACACTTATTATTTTTTCTCTTTTTGATGATAGCCAGTCTAACCAGTGTGAGGTGATATTTCACTGTGGTTTTGATTTCCATTTTCCTAATAATTAATACTACTGAACATCTTTTCATGTGCCTGTTGGACACCTGTGTATCTCCTTTTTTATTAAAAAATAATGTTTATTTTTTGAGAGAGAGAGAGAGAGAGGGCACAAGCTGGGGAGGGGCAGAGAGAGAGAGCTCTGAAGCAGGCTCCAGGCTCTGAGTTCTCAGCACAGATCCCAAAGTGGGGCTGTGCACAAGCCCTTCAGGAGTGGGATCCTGGTTTCCTACAGCCTTCCAGTTCTCCCAGACATTAGACCCTCTGATTTTTGAAGCCAGTTGTTTTGGGGGCTCAACTTTCTTTGGGGGCATGTACCACAGGATGGGGTTCTCAAAATGGGGCTTGAACCCCTCACTCTCCAGAAAGGAGACACACGTTTGTGATATTCCTGCCTCTTGTGCATTGCTATGCTGTGTGTGGAGGTCCTGTCAAGACTGAATCTGTGTCCTTGCTACTCATCTTAATGTGGATTTTATTTTTCCTTGTCTCTTTGTCCTGTGTTATGGAACAATATTCTGCTTATCTTCAGGTAATTTTTAGAGAGAATTATTCTATAGGTCATTGTAACTTTGGTGTGTCCCATGGGAGGACTTGGAAACAGGATTTACCTATGCTACCATCTTGGACTCCCTTTCTACCCCTTCAGTAGTTCGTTGCTCATATAACAGTCTCAATGCAGAGAAATGCATAATAATCACTATTCAAATATTTAGCCATCTTTCTCATCCTAACATAAACCCAAATTGGTAATTCTGTATTATTACTTTAAATATCACTAAATGAGGATTTCCACTTTCTTATTAGAGTTGTCCATGAGAGAAACATTGACTTATAATTTTATTTTCCCATAATTTCTTTATTAGGTTTTGAGATATATTAGGTTTTATGATTATGAGATTATGATGCCTTCATAAAATCAGTTGAGAGTTTTTTCATTTTATTTTTTTTAGTCTCTGAAATATTTTATGTAATAATGATTCAGAAAAATTAACTAGGGGTGCCTGGGTGGCTCAATTGTTTGAGCGGCGGACTTTCACTCAGGTGATGATCTCATGGTTCCTGAGTTCCAGGCTCTCTCGCCCACCTCGGATTCTATGCTTACAGCTCAGAGCCTGGAGCCTGCTGCAGATTCTGTGTCTGCCTCTCTCTCTACCCCTCCCCAACTTGTATGCATTCTCTCTCTTTCTCTTAAAAATATACACATTGAAAAATAAATAAATAAAAACTTAAAGAGATTGGAAGAGTTAAATATTGAGAACCTATCTGTACCTGGAGTTTTTGTGTACTTTATTTTTAATAAAAATGAAGTTCTTACAATATTTTTAGTATCTTTTTTACTGCGTCTGGGATTTATAATGATATCCACCTTCCCCTTTGATATTACTTATTCATTGCTTTATTCTTTATTACTTGGTAAGTTGTATAAAGGTTGGTCCCTTGTAGATTTTTTTTGAAGAACAAACTGATTTGTTAATACACTATATTGTATATGTGTGTTCTATTGAATTAGTTTCTATTACTTTATCTCTTTTAGCATTCTACTTATTAGGTTTCATTTACTACAATTTCACTAATGTCTTCGAATAAATTTTAGTTAATTGGATTTCAGTCTTATTTTTAGTGTATTCATTTTAAGACTGAATTTTCCTCAAAAATGCCTTTATATGTTGCTCATTCACTTTATATTTCACACTTTCACTATTACTCATATCTGCTTTACATTTAGTATTTCAACTCTTTATAACAACCATGAAAAGAAACAATATCATTGTTTCCACTTAACAAAATGAAACTCAAAGAAATAAATCTTATAAAAACTACAGCATTAGTAGAGCCCACAATGGAATCTATTTATGTTGGAAAAACCTGTAGTCCATGTGCTACATTAGTGGTTACTAAATATGACTCTGCAGCAGAATGTTGACAGATGATAAAAAGATTCAATGTGCCTGAGGGAGTCAAGAAACCTGCATTTAAAAAAGAAAAATGACCGGGTCCCCTGGGTGGCTCAGTGGGTTAAGCATCAGACTTTGGCTCAGGTAATGATCTTGCAGGTCCTGAGTTCAAGCCCCACATTAGGCTCTGTACTGACAGCTCAGATGGAGCTGTTCAGATTCTGATCTGGATCCTGCTTCAGATTCTGTGTCTCCCGCTCTCTGTCGCTCCCCTGCGCTCTCTCTCTCTCTCTCTCTCTCTCTCTCTCTCTCAAAAATAAATAAACATTTAAAAAAACGACCAAATAATTTAATGCAGTCAGATTTTGAAGAAAATGCATCCCCTGCAGTTTACAACAGGAGATTTTGTGCATCTAAGCCTTTAAACATTCTCTTTAACTTCTTTTGATAATTTTCATCCAAAGATAATTCTTCTTGATCAGGATTACAATGGCCTGATGAGGGAGTTGTTCCACTGGCCTATCATAGTTGTGATAGATTAGGCAGTTAGCTAGATATGAGCTGAGAATAGGATGGGTCAGACCAAAGAGAAAACACCACTAACCAATTCCAGAACTCCCAAACTATGACCCATAACCCACACAAGTACAAAAAACAAGACAACATTGACCTTGGGTGCAGTTGCTGCCTCTGGGCCTGCCCACACTCCCACCTTGAGAGTGTACTTTCACTTTGACCACTATTAAATACTTAACTTTTTAAAGGGTTTGGCCCTGAATTTTGTCTTGGATGAACTCAAGAATCAAGGCCAGGAAACAGAGTTTGCCACTCTCTGTTGTTCTGACACTTTAGTTTGTGGTGTTCCAAACAAAACCAGGAGCCATTTCATTTTTCAGAAAATCACTGTTAATTTCAGGTTAAATATTTTGTTAAGTTGAAAACATCTTCTTCTATGAGTCCCATATAAAACTCCTGTGCGGTTAGTCTGTGTTTGCCACCCCACTATCAGTCTGTCACCCTTCTCTGCCATGGTGGCAACAGTGAACCTGACCTGAAAAAACCACATTATTGAGGCTCCCTTGCTCTCTGGCACCAGAAAGCAAAAAGGAGAGAAGAGGGAGGTTGAGGTATGTATTCTATTGTTCTCTTTAGCAATGGCTGTATTTCTTTAGGTCAATGGCTCTAGTTGGCAGCATTCCTCCATATCTCTGATTCTAATTTGCTGTGGAAACACTGATTACTCCATTTCACCTTCAAGCCAAGGGGCAAGACCTTCCCATAGGTGCTAATTCATGAAATCTCCAACAAGTCTTGTCATTTCCTGGCTTGCACTTGCCATACCTCTAAAAAAATCCCTTCCTTTGATTCCTTTGAGTTGAAAACTTTTCTGGACACTATACATTTCCTACCAAAAATCCTGCCGCTATGATCTCTGGTGGCTTCCCACTGCATTTTGGATAAACTACAAACCTTGATCTTGCCCTTGAAATCCCTACATTTGTGGCCTCTGCCTACCCTTCCATTTCATTCTATTGTACTCCCCTCATCTTCTATCACTTCTTCCTGTTTCTTTAACCTGCCAAGTTTAACTGTGCCTTATTACTTTTCTCTGCACGATGTCTGCAATGGTGCTCTTTCTTCAGTTCATTAAATGTCTCTATCCATCTGGTCTTTAAAATCATGATTCCCATATTATCTGTTAAAAGAAGCCTTCTTGATCACCTTATTCTGCTGCAGAAGCAAAAGAACCAAGGAAAAATGAGGTGGAAGATTTTAAGAGAAAATTTAATTGACCCTACTGTTTTGAAAAGGGCCAGTCCAATTTAAAGACTTTTCTTTATCTTACCAGTATGTGTGTCCTTGATGAATGTAGGCTGTGAAGCTATAAATTCCCAAATTTTATACTAGGGAGAAGCTTTCCACAAGACCAATGAAATCTCCATTTCAAAAATAAAATTAAACAAATAGTATTTAACCTTTTATGACTTCAACAATATTATGTCAACAGTGGAGGTTTATTTGCATAATCTACATATGTATATTCTGAACTTTATCTTCCACAGTATCTGTCTGCAGTGTGAATGTGTCTACAAGCCTGGATCTTAATGATTCATTTAGCCAGCCCCTTAGCATACACAAGGGTATCTTGTCTTTTTTTGTGTTATTTCCATCAAAATATGTAAACATTTGCTTGATTTAATAACAATAGGGAAGGTATGAGAAAAGACAAAGTGTCTAGGAAAAAACCCATCAACCCACCATTATGATTTATATGGTGCAATCAGAAACACCTCAGCAGTATGTTTGTATAAAAAAGTCTATAAAAATGAATGGCTGGGTGGAATTCATTACAGAATGGGATTTGCATACAAGGTGAGTTTTCTGCTAAACAAAGACACCTAGAAAGCTTTAGAAAATTTGGGAACATTAGAGACTGACAAATCAATTCTGTGACTGACAGAAGACCTACTATTTCTGCTGGATAGAGACTGATCCCCTCTTCAGTACCTGCTGTAACTTTGGGCCTCTGTCAGTGGCCAATATCACCATTATTCAGAGACAAGGCACGGGTCTAATAACCCATCAGTCAAAAATGTGCAGGTCACTCGAAAACTCTAAGGAACAAAATAATCCACATTTAGGTAATATATAATCAGGTGTGGTGTACTGAAAACCTGAACTGGTGATATTCAGACTTATTTATTGTTCTCCATATTTGCTTATTTATTTAGACCATGGGAAAGAGCCAGCATCCACATTCTGGGCTTTCTTTTTTTGTTTCAATCCTTTTTCACAGTCAAAGACAAAACCAAGACCAAGACAAAATAAACAAATAAAAGCCTACTCATATACTCTTTGTGAGGAAACCCATTTAATGTCCTTTAGTTTCAGGGTTTGCAAGGAGAGTGTCTGTCAAAGGGTAAAAAGATGTAACACTGATTGGCAAGAATTCTATTTAAGGTGGGATTTTAAGATGCAGGGAGACTTTCTAATTGGTCTTCAGGTACTTTTGGCAGTCCTTGGATGGCCACAAGGGTACAAGCAAGCAGTTTGGGGACATTTCAAATAAGAAGGACTTATTAAACATTAGGGGCAGAGAATTCTGTGTGACCTACCATTTCTTGGAACAAGTAGGGTTAATGGAAGTTTTGTTTTGTTTTTTTTTTGTTTTTGTTTTTGTTTTTGTTTTTGTTTTGTGGTCAAGTGATCACAAAAGCACTTATGATGGTGCCCATGGCAGGAAGTTTCTTATTCCTCAAATATGTGTTTTTTGCAAAACCTGAGACTTTTCACTTGAACTTTCTCTTCGAAGATTGACAATAGTTTGTGAGATTTCTTTCAGCATTTGGAGGCTGTGGTTAAGTGCATTGTTAAAACCTTCCCATTTTGCAACATAGGAGTAGGAGGCTTAGAAAGTAGCTTCATCCACTCTGGACAAGAGTGTGGAGGTTCTTCAAAAAATTAAAAATAGATCTACCCTATGACCTGGCAATTGAATTATTAGGCATTTAGCCAAAGGATATGGAAATGATTATTGAATGGATACATGCACCCCAACATTTATAGCAGCACCATCAACAATAGCCGAAGTATAGAAAGAACCCAAATGTCCATTGACTGATGAATAGGTAAAGAATATATATAAAGATATAGATACACACACACACACGCACACACACACAATGGAATGCCACTCAGCAGTCAAAAAGAATGAAATCTTGCCATTTGCAACAACATGCATGGAACTAGAGTGTATTATGCTAAATGAAATAAGTTAAAGAAAGATAGATAGCATATGATTTCACACATATGTGGAATTTAAGAAACAAAGCAGATGAACATAGGGGAAGGGGAGGAAAAATAAGATAAAAACACAGAGGGAGACAAACCATAAGGAACTCTTAAATACAGATAACAAACTGAGGGTTGCTGGAGGAGAGGTGGGTAGGGGGATGGGCTAAATGGGTGATGGGCATTAACGAGGGCCCTTGGGATGATCATTGGATTACATTACCAAATGATGAATCACTAAATTCCACTCCTGAAATCATTATTACACTATATGTTAACTAATTTTAATTTAAATAAAATTAAAAAAAAATAATAAAATTTAAAAAAAAAAGAAGGCAGCTTCATTGTACACTGCCTGGGAAGAGGGAGGCTGGATCTTAATCGAAGTCCAAAATTCAAAACTTTCCTTTGATGCTGGCTTTTGTCCTTTTCCCAAATCAAAGGAAAATAGCATGTGGGAACTTTTCTTCAGCCAGAAAATTCCATCTTTACATTTCAGTTGAAGAGTCTGTGTCCTGAAAGCAAACATGGAGTTGCGGAAGGGCATACAGCTAATTAATGATAGATCACAGCTAATAATCGTGAAGATTAACACTAGATTCCCAGACTCCCAGGCTCATCCACAGCAGTTCCTTCTCTTATGAGCTGTGTGACTTTTGTTTGGGTTGTGAATGAGGTGGCTATATGTCACAACATATTGCTTTGTCTTTGTTGGCCAGAAGCAAGGTGTATGAAGTAGATAATACCTGCTTCATCAAGTTATTAGTATAAGGATTAAATTAAAAATTAATATAGGTAAGGCTCTATCACAATATCTGGGACGGTACTAGGAACACCTAAGGTAGCTCAGCAGGACAGCAGCACAGAAGTGATCCAAGTTTGTACTTCCCGGGGGTCCGGCCTTAATCTCTCTTTATGAAAGTGTCTCATTAGTGCCGCAGTTTGATTTACAACAGACATGGATGCCTTCCAGCAAAGATTTTCACATCCGCAGTCCAATGCCTCTGCCCGGCTTTGCTTTGATGTGCATAACATCTGGGTAAAAATCTGAAACTGTGAGATAATACAGGTAATTTAGGTCTTGCCTGGGATGTCCTTTTGGGTTTCTGCTTAGAAACACAAAGCCAGTGGGCTTCTGAACAAGGGATACTCTTCTGTGTAGCCTCAGAGCTGGGTTTACTGGAGGGCAGTGATCCTATTCATTTAAATCAATATGCATTGATTTATAGCTGATGTTTTTGTCTTTATATATTATGCTTTCCTGGAAGGGGACCTTTGCTTTATTGTTTAAATTTACTGGGTTGCTCCAAAAGGGCATACGTTCCTTTCAAATATATGCTAAAAGTGAAAAAAGTGCTGATGTAACTCTCAGGGTAATTCACATGTGATGTGAGGTCCCGTGGCTTCATTTCTGCAGTCCCCTTGCCAATTTAATGCATTCCAACATGCAAACTCCCTAACAAATCAACCTTAGGAATTATCATCTGCACTACCAGAGATGTTTGGAACCTGAGGTTATTCTACTCTTTCGTATATCCCCCTAGCATACACACAGACACACACAGACACAGGCACACACAGGTGCATGCACACACAAACAGACTCATACTAATTCTGACACTGTAAGATACAAGGACGCTATCGGTTAAGGTCCCACAAAGGTAGACATCTTCTATTCAGTACTGCTCCTCAGACTCACCAAAATGACAGAGCTTTCTATCTGCAAACTTTCACTGGTCAGCCAGAAGATATGTAAGCGGATCAGTGATTCTGTGTGTGTATGTGTGTGCGCATGTGCATAGATTTACATTTACTACATGCACACTACATGGATGTGTAAAGTATGTAGATTAATTTTATATTATATGTATGCAACACACACACATATGGTCTTCTGTGGAAAAATTGAGTATTCAAGATACTTTGCCTATTTCTAATTTTTTATTGAGTTGTAAAAGTCATTTATGTATTCTGCATATTAATTCTTGCAAATATTTTCTCCGATTCTGTGGTTGTCTTAGTGACCTTTGAAGCAAAAACATTTTTAATTTTGATGAAGTCCAATTTATTTATACTTTCTTTCATTGCCTGTGATTCTGATGCCATATTGAAGAATCCTTTCCCAGATCCAAGTGAAGATATACTCCTATGTTTTTATCTAAGAGTTGTATAGTTGTACCTCTTACGTTCGACTTGAGTGTTTTACTCATTTGGAGTTAATTGTCAAAAGAAATCTTTCAGGTAGGCTTAAAAAGTACCAGCACCCAACAGCATTCACTGAGCACTTATGTGATAAGCAATGAGGTCAGCATCGTGGAGACAAAATTGACTACAACAGTCCGTGCCTTGTAGATACTGGCTGAAAGCCCCTTTCCTCTCACTGTGGTGTGGAGATCAACAGCTTTGCCACCTCCTGGGAATGTGCTGGAAATACAGGATCACATGCTGCACTCCAGACCTACTAAGAAAGGATATGCATTGTCAGGTAGCACAGGTGATTTGAGTGCACAGGAATGTATAAGAAGCCTGGGAAAGAATCTGTGCATAAAAGAACCCAAAAGTAGGGCACCTGGGTGGCTCAGTTAGTTAAGCACCCGATTCTGGGTTTGGGCTCAGGTCATGATCTGTCTCACAGTTCACAGAATTGAGCCCCTCATCAGGGCCCTGTACTGACAGTGCAGAGCCTACTTGGGATTCTCTCTCTCCCTCTCTCTCTGCCCCTCCCACACCCACTCTGTCAAAGTCAATAAATAAACATTAAAAAAGAAAACAGAGCCCAAAAGACTGATCAGTATACAACCTACTTATCATTTGAATTGTCTTTGTTTTTGTATTAAAAGGCCCTAATTTCTCTACCTTGGGAATAAAGACATTCCTTTGTGATAACTTGAGTCATTTTTCACCCTATATATTATTTTGACTTTTATTTTGTAGGTGGATTTGTTTTTGCTTCCTTCCCCTCCTCTAAAGTATTACAACTTCCACTTGGGAACTGGGAGAGAAACTGACTCTGGGATCATTTCAGAACATCTCAGTGCAGAGTGGAATCATAGGTAGGTATGGATTATGCCAAGGAATGGGTAGACAATGACACCAGTTGCTTGGCACACCCAGAAACCATTGTTTCCTTCTAGAAAGAAGGAAAATATAATGAAGCAGAATAGATAGGATGCAGACTCTGTTCAGGCTTCTTGGTTTTACTAACTTGGCCAAACCCAAATCACAACTCAGATAAGTAGCCTTATCCAAGGCTCTTCACCTTTCTTCTAGGCCCTTATTCTTCAGTTTTGCCTCACTACCCAAAACTTCCAGTTCCCATCTTTCCCCTTTCCTCAATAGTGTTGATGTGGACTGCATTTTTTCCTCTCATTTCTGTGCTCACCTTATTCTACAGATTTAATATAAATATTATTTTAAGTATATTTCTGCATTATTTTCATAGCTTTCTCATAACAATCATTCTCATTCCTTATTCTGGATCTATTCTTTCCAGGTGATATTGGTAAGTACAGCTGCTGACCTGCTCAGTCTAGTGTCAGACCCCGCTCACCAGCCCCCACCTCTTAGAAGGCGTATCTACCATCTTCACTTTGCCCCCACAGTCAATACTATTGGGTACCTCTCTTGAAACGTACATTCCAATCGAAGCATTTCCAGGTGTGTTCTGTGATGTTAATACATGTCATATTTTAAAACTTTTTTAAGTGTATTTATTCATTTTGAGAAAGAGAGAGAGAGAGAGAGAGTGTAAGTAGGGAAGGGTCTGGAAAAAAGAGGGAGAGAGAATCCCAAGCAGGCTCCACACCACCAGTGCAGAGCTGGATACAGTGCTTGAACTCATGAACTATGCGATCATGACCTGATCTGAGGTTGGACACTCAACCAACTGAGCCATCTAGGCACCCCAATGCATGTCATACTTTTTGAAAAAGAAGTCTTTATTGTGAAACACTTGGGAGAGGTTACTAACAAAAGCCAACTAGTTTCTTTACAACAGTATTTCTAGAATACTGTTTCTAGAATAGGGTCCTGTGTAATGCCAGTAAAGATAACTTTAATAGATGTTTAATTGTACCTAATGATGATAGTGAAAATAACATTTTAATAAATTTTTAAATGTTTATTTATTTTTGAGAGAGAGAGAGAGATCTGAGAGAGAGAGAGAAAGAGAGAGAGAGACTGAGCCTGAGCAGGGGAGAGGCAGAGAGAGGGAAACAGACTCCAAAAGATTCCCTGACATGGGCTCAAACCCACAAACCACGAGATCATGACCTGAGCTAAAGTCAGATGCTAAACTGACTGAACCACCCAGGTGCCCTGAAAATATTAATATTCAACCCAATAAGGAGTGTGCACTTGGATATGTCCCACACCTTGCCCCTGCCCATGCCACATTCCTGCATCACAATGTATTTTTCTTTTATGTAACTCAAAGGATTAGACTTAGGTCCAAATTACCAAAACAGTATTCAGGAATATCTATAAATTGTTTATAAACCATTTCTCTCTTATAGCTATACTGGTATTGTGTTCTACACTGCACAGTCCTCTGGATAAGAGGGTATAGTCTGATACCACATTTAACCACTTTCATTTTTCTTGCCTCAGTTTGCAGGTACCAAAGTAAATAATTAGTCTTACTCATGCATTAGTTGGTTTCTTGTGGCAACCCTCATCCTGCTAGCATAAAGTGAAGTCAGCATCCCAACCCAGCCAAACTCCATGCAAATGCTTCCCCTACCTGGGTCCAGCAGCCAACCCTTTGAAATGTTTCATCTCCATTTCATCCCCTTCCTCTGGACTTTTCTTGAGTAAGTTATGCCTCCAATAAACGAATGGAAAAAATTGGTTCCCCAACCTTTATAAATATGAGAACTCATGTTTTTTTAACATTTAAATCGTGTTGCCCAAGTGCTTTTTTACTATTTGTTTATTAAGAAAATACATAAGGTGTCCCTGGGTGACTCAGTCAGTTAAGCATTCCATTCTGGGTTTGGGCTCAGGTCATGATCTCACAGTTCATGGGATTGAGCCCCTGTGAGGGTCTGAGCTGACAGCGTGGAGCCTGCTTGGGATTCTTTCTCTCTCCCTCTGCAACTCCCCATTCTAAATAGATAGATAGATAGATAGATAGATAAAAACATTAAAAAAGAACAAAATACATATGACACAGTTAATATGAATAAAATGGTTTTAAATAGTGTTTTATTTCTCTTCCTGGGAATCTAATGAAGAGAGGATCTATTTTGGGGTTTTTGAGTAGCCACGGTCTGCTGCTTCAACTTTTGGATGCTCAACATAAAATTCACCATTTATATAAACAATTCGCCTAATGCCAGACACTCTAACTTACTTTAGATTTACATTAGCACACAGATGAGAAAGATCTTTTCTATTTTAATTGTCAAGCCAACTATAAATATTCCTCTTTAGTAGATATGGTGAAAAGGACCAAAATAGCTTAACCACTAAGAAAAAAAAGGTACCATGTGAGGAGGGGGGCAAGCCTTAAGAAAAGTCCCACTTAGCAAGAAGAACATGTCCTAATGACATGAAGAAAGAGACAGGCGTGGTCCTCTGGGCTGCTACCTCTACCTCTGTTGAAAAAAAATCTTGTTTTTGATTTAGTCTTTGATCAACTACAAACCATATTAAAAGTGATCTGAAAAAAAAATCAGTGCTTAGATGTTTCAGCAATATCAAATTGATTTCAAAGTCTTATCAATGTTTGCATTTCCCTGTAGACCCACCAGAAAAGGTAATAGTTCAATGTCAGTCTTCAGACCACATCTTGAGGAGCATGGCTGCAGTCTTTCCTGGAGCTCACAAAATACCCTGCTATTTAGGAGCTCTGAAAAGTAGGTATTTAAGAGAAATAGATTGTTTGACCATTAATTTAAAAAAGTCTCCTAAGTGGAATATATTATTTTGTTTAATGCTCTTGGTCCGAAGTCTTCTCTTGTAAGAAAGTACCTGCCATAAAAATAACGGCCCAATAAATTACCATTGAATGAATGAATGAATAAAATTTGCAGTGCTTTTCATTAAAACCTTGCAATTATCAAATATTCAGAAACCCAACCTGTATGTCTTATGCATCCAGTTCCAAACATTCTAAAACCAACATCGTATGAAGTAGAATACGTGCTGTGTCTTCACGCAAACACATGCAAACGCACACGTACACCCCAAAATGGAACCGACCTCTGAAGAATAGGGATGATGTCTTAGGAGTCTTCATTGAAAAACAACTCAGAATTCTAATTGCTACCCCAACCCACAATGACTGAATATGATTGGCAGATGAGTACGCTGTTGACCATCTCACCCATCCTTCCCCTTCCCATCTACAATATGACTGAAACTCTTGCTTGGATAGAACCTGCTTGAATTCCCTTCCACTAACTAGACTCTACTGAAAATGTCTGGAATAACATTTCCAGGAGAAGAATAACGTTTCTTATAAACAACAGAAAAAAGAAAATGAGCCTTGGGGGAAAAAATGAAATTTTATTAATCTGTATTCTACCTGTTTTATTATTACTTGAGAAAACATAGTGTTTCTAATCTCTTTGTGGCTGTTTCAAAACCTTAGATTTTTTTAATTATTTTATTACTTAAATCCTATTAGATATAAAATTGTTTCTATCACTGGGTTTTACACACACACACACACACACACACACTCATCAGGAAGTTTGATGAAGAAAACAACAGAAACTTTTTGTATCAATCTTTCTGTGACATTTCTTATATCCAACTGACACTACAGTCTTTGTTACTTTTGAAACCAAAACTTCAAAAATCTTCACTTAGGAAGAAAAGGGTAAATTGATTATCCCTACATCTTTAATTATTAATTTCTGACCTCACAGAAACTGAAACATCACACAGAACAGTAAAAACAAAATTTCAATCTCATATGAGAGAAGTTGCAATAAACTTAATACCAATTATTTCCGGAAAATAGAAAGTTTGTTTACCTTTTATTAATCAGCCTGTGCTATGTATAAAGGTCATATCATTAAGAGGAAGCCCTAGAAGTTAATGAACATTTCCTGATTTGTTTTCAAACTTTTTAGCACGATAATCCCTTCAAATTTGTGTTGATCTTTATCTAACTCAGCCAATCTCACCTTTTGGTGCCAACTGAATAATCATTAATGAATATTCATTCCATTCTTCAAACATGTTTGAGCACATACATTTATACCAGAGGATATGCTCAAAAACACCCTTTCTGTATTCATTCAGTTCACCCTCCTGACTGAGACAAATAAAAAGATACCTGATTATGAGAGAGACAAAAATATTATGAGTTAAAAGCAAACCTGAATGGAGGCACAGGGGAGAATAATGCCAGAGTCAGGCCAAACCTTGTCCAAGAGCGGCCTGCCACGGGACTTGGAAGAGTGAGAACTTCATGGAAGAAAGGAGTATTTTCAACTCATTCGTGCCTGTTGTCTAAAACATTATCCTTACTGAAAGTGGGGTATTAAAATCTGCAACTACTATGGTTGAATTGTCTATTTCTCCAATTCTGTCTGTTTTTGTTTCAAGCCTTTTGTGACTTTCCTTTGAGGTACATATATATTTACATTGTCACATCTTCTTGAATATTGACAGATGCATCACTCTAAATGGCATTCTTTGCCTCTAATAAGTTTTGTCTTGAGGTCTTTTTTTTTTTTTTTTTTTGATATCTGTAGTCATTTTGCTCTCCTTTGTGTATGGTTTACGTGGTTTTTCATTTTACTTTCCATTGGCTTTTGAATCTACAGTGTGTTTATCTGTAGACGGCATATAGTTTAGATCGTCTTGTCTTCTTTTTTAATCTATTCTTGGGCTGATTAATGTATTTACATTTAATGTAATTACTGACTAGGTAATACTTACATCTGCCACTTGGTTGGCTATTTGTTTTCTGTATGTCAGATGTCTTATCTGTTGTTATTTCTCTTGAATTGCTGTCTTTTTTCATGTTAAATAACAGTACCTGTTGCATTATTTTAATTACCCTGTCATTCTTTAATTTGATGTTGTTTAATTATTTTCTTAGTGGTTGCCCTGGGGGTTACAATTAACATCTTAATTTATAATAATCTACTTTGAATAAATACCAACAGAATTTCAACAGTATATAAAAACCTGGCTTCTCTATAGCTATATTTCTTCCAGCTTTTTTATGTTTTGATTGCACAAATTACATTCAATTCTTGTTATACATAGATTCCATATTTTTAAAATTTCCTTACATGCAAAAATATTTTCTAACACCACATTTATTTATTTATTTACTTACTTACTTACTTTTTGTTCATCTTTCTATCTATCTATCACCAAAATACTAGTGGCACTGCTGTGGCCATTTGAGGACATGCACATAAATGGCAAAAAATTTGAGTCCCCCAATCTCTATGTTCCCTGCCGAGGCCAGAGAAAGCAGTGATATGTCTCCTGCATCAGCTCTCATACAGAGAAGACCAAAGGGTACAGGTAGGAGGGAGCAGTGCAGGACAGTGCCAAAAGTTCTGGCCCCAGGCACAGTTGAATCCTTACTCTGGCACCTGTAAGTGGGAGGCTTCAGGCATGTCACTTAACGTTTTCTCTTTTGTAAAATAAGGAAAATGGAATCTACCAAGATGTGTTATTTTTTGGATTTAAGATTATAGTTCATGTGATTGATTATATATATTCACAAATGCATATGCCATATATACATGAATGCGTGTTACTTTCCCTAGGAGCAATGGTTCAGTATTCACTAAGTCAGTGCTCATGATGGTTTTATAGAACATATCTGCCATGAATAATGAGGATTGACTGTACATCTTTACACGGCATTCCTGTGTCAGTCAGTGTCATCCAAAAGAGAACCAGCAGGATATATTTATTTTTAAGATACTGGTTCACATGACTGTGCATGTGGACAAGTGAAAAATGGAGGATAGGCCAACAGGCTGGAAACTCAAAAGGAGCTAAGGCTGTGTTCATGAGTCCATACTCCATAGGACAGACAAACAGGCTGCAAACAAAGGCAGGATTTCTGTGATGGTCTTGAAGCAGAATTTCTTCTACCCATGAGAAACCTCACTTTTTGCTCTTATGGCCTTCAACTAATCGGATGAGGCTTGTTCACCTTATATAGGAAAATTTACTTTATTTAAGTTCAACTGACTGTAGATGGTACTTACATCTACAATGAATCTTTTCAGCAACATTTAGACTCATTTTTGACCCAACCAACAATGGGTGCCAAAACCCAATGGACACATAAAATGTAACCATCATGATTTATAATTATTGTGTAAGACAATTTTCTTTTAAGTCAGAAAAGATAAAAGAGTTACAAAAATATATTCATGCCATCATTTTTTACCTACACCTTCACTTTCCTAGTGTTCTTTACTTCTTCATGTCAAGTTGTGTCTACTCTCCTTTCACTTTTTTCTGAAGGACTGCTTTTACTATTTCCTGTAAGATTTACTGGTGACACATTTTCTTCTTCTTCCTCTTCCTGTTCCTCCCCCTCCTCCCCTTCCCTTCTCTCTCCTCTTCTTCCTCCTCCTCCTCTTTTAATCTCCCTCTCCTCCCCCCCTTATCCTTCTATCCTCCTCCTGCTTCTTCTTCTTCTTCTTCTTCTTCTTCTTCTTCTTCTTCAAGTCTAGGAATGCCTTAATTTGTTCATTATTTTCAAAGGAGAGTTAGTAGATCTAGAAGTGGTTACTGAGATTCCTTTTCTTTCAGTACACTGAGTATATCATTCCGCTGCCTTCGGGTCTCCTTCTGCTTCCTATGAGAAACCAGCTGATAATCTTACTGAAGATCCCTGGTATATGAATAGCCCCATCTCTCTTGCTTCTTCATTTTTTTTCAGATAGCTTCACTCATTAATTAATTAATTATTTTTTTAATTTTTTAATATAATTTGTGGACAAATTGGTTTCCATACAACACCCAGTGCTCATCCCAACAAGTGCCCTCCTCAATGCCCATCACCCACTTTCCCCTCTCTCCCACCCCCATCAACCCTCAGTTTGTTCTCAGTATCCAAGAGTCTCTCATTTATTTGAAATTCACTCTTTATCTTTGTTTGTCAACAGTTTCATTATTGCACGTTGAGGCATGAATCTCTTTGAATTACCCCACTTTGAGTGTGTGGATGTTCTCAGATGTATACATTAGTCCTTTTCCTCAAACTTGGGAGAATATCTGGCAGTTTTTACTTAATATATTTTTGTGTTAGTCTCTCTCTTCTCTATCTAGGACTCGTCTTATGTACATGCTGGTAAACTTGATGATCCCACAGATTTTGGAGGTTTGATCATTTCACTTCATTCTTTTTTTTTCTGTTCTTTATCCTGGATAATCTCAATTTACATATCTTCAAGTTCAGGGGTTCTCTTTTCAGCTTGCTTAAATCTCCTAATGAGCTCCTTTAGTGAATTTTTCATTTCAGTTATCGTAGTTTTTAGCTCCAGAGTTTCTTTTTGGTTTATTTTTATAATATCTACTTCTTTATTGATGTCTTCTATTTGATGAGATATGCTATGCTTTATTTGTATTTTTTTATATAGATTCCTTTATTTACTTGCATGTATTTAAAATGACAGCTTTAAATCTTTGTCTTGTAATTCCAGTGTCTACACTTCCTAAGGGGTAGTTTTCATTGACACCTTTTTAAATTTTTTTCCTGTACACAGACCGTAGAAGTCACCATTTTGAAATGTACAATGCAAAAGTCTCTCTCTCTCCTCTCTCTCTCTCTCTCTCTCTCTCTCAGTATGGACCATACTATTTTTCTTTCTTTATTTGTTGAATACCTGACATTTCAAATAATATAATGTGTCAACTTTGGAAATAAAATTCTCTTCATCACTCAGGTTTTGTTGTTGCTAGTTGTGTTACTGTTGTGTGTTTGTTAGTGGTTTTCCTGAAAGAATTCTGTGAAGTCTGTATTTTTTGTCATGTATGTATAATAAAGTCTCTGCCTGGTTATCTCAGTGTCAGCTAATGATTAGGCAAAAATGTCCTTAAATGCCTGGGGCTGACAAATCTCCCAGTCTTTGTCCATAGGCTGCATGTGTGGGGGTTGGGGCACCCCTTAAACAATGAGACAGACATTTGACAATTCTGCCTTATCCTGTACTCTTGTTTGTGCAGAACCTCGTAGTTAGCAGAAGTGGGAGCTTAGAGCATCCTCGAATGTCTTCTGATCATGTGGATAGCCCTGGGCAGGTGTATAGTCGTACACATACACTTGTCCTCATATATTCTGAGGAACATGTCAAACATTTTCAAAGTCTTCTACGAATATCTCCTTCCACAGCTTTTCCTTTTAAGCTCTTTGGGTAGCTATTGTTTGTTCAAACTGTCATCCACTGCCTAAGGCTGCTGTAATGTTAAACAATTGCCACTTATTTTTTTAAACAAATTCCCCAGGAAAAAGGCTGTTCACACTGGGGAAGTTCCACATTAGGACAAATGAAAATAGCCTTGAGAAATGAGGTTTTACACCCTGCCGGATAGGACAATAATGACAATTCTTGGGGATGGGGTATTGCAAGAGCAATGGTCCCATTCAGCCCCGGTCATTGGCTGCCCCTTCTGCTGGTTCTGCCATGATTGTTGGCTACTACCCTTTAAGGCTACCTTGAAACTGGGAATGAGAGATAGAAGTAGCTCAAGTTAAAGTGTCACACAACTCACTGTTGTTCCTGAGATTCAGCCATTTTTCTTGAATAAATAATTTCCAGACTGCTGCAGGATGCTGGTTAACTTTCAGACTTCTTAAAAATTATTCTGACAATTTTTTGTAAGTTTCTTGTTGCTTTTATAAAGCAGAGATTTTTTTTGGAGGTTCTTATGCTTCCATTTGCACTGAGAACCCCTCCTTCCCAAGTTTTGAATTTTTAAGGTAGTATTTTTTTTAACATGCATTTATTTTTGAGAGACAGAGCAAGACAGAGCATGAGCAGGAGAGGGGCAGAAAGAGGAGGAGACACAGAATCTGAAGCAGGCTCCAAGCTCTGAGCTGTCAGCACAAAGCCCCATGTGGGGCTCGAACACACAAACTGCAAGATCATGACCTGAGCTGAAGTCAGATGCTTAAGTGACTGAGCCACCTAGGCGCCCTGTTTTTAAAGGTAGTATTTATATTGACTCGCTGCAGATTTAGCAAGATATTGAGTAAACAAGGATAAACGAACGCTGTGCAACTTATTTCTCTATGAATTCATTTACCATTCCTTACTATCCGCTAGTTATGTCAAGTCAAACTTGCAAGCTCTCTAACATCGTATAAGCTTTGGAACTCTGGCCAACTTACTCTCTCAGGTCTTATGTCTGTGCTTCTACTTTTTACATGAATAGTTCTTATTAATCCATTAGAATTTTGGTCAGGCATCATGTCTTTCGTTGATCCTTTCAACCACATAGGTTTGGGGGTGTCTCACATACTGCTGTAGCCCCTCGTTTACCTCAACTACAACATTTGTCAAATACCATCATATCTATTTTTCTCCATAAGTACAAAGGACAATCGCCAAATGATATTTTTGAACAAAAGAGCAGCACAATCCTAACTTAATGCATATATACTCGAGCATATATATCTGCATACACATACAAAACCTTGCATAGGTCAGAAGAAACTTTTACTGACAACCTGACAGTATCTCTGAATGGAGATAGTGATGTTTCTGCTTTATACTTCTTTGTATTTTCTAAATGTGATCCCGTGGTTTTTAATATTGGACTTTTTGAGATAATTTGGAGGGCCAGGAATTCAAGCCTTAGAACATTTGTGTGTGTCTACACTTCTCGATCTACCTTGGAAGCTTGGAATCATACCACACTGTCAAGGGGAGATAAATCAAGATCCACAGAGGACCCTTCATATCCATAGAGTATAGTCACATAAGAAGTCTGACTTTCTCTTTTTTTAAATTTTTTTAAAAAAATTTAAATGTTTATTTATTTTTGAGACAGAGACAGCATGAGAGGGGAAGGGGCAGAGAGAGAGAGAAGGAGACACAGAATCCAAAGCAGGCTCCAGGGTCTGAGCTGTCAGCACAGAGCCCCATGTGGGGATCTAACTCACAAATGGTGAGATCATGACCTGAGCTGAAGTTGGATGCTTAACCAACTGAGCCACCCAGGTGCCCCTCTCTTGTTTAATAAACCAGAATCCCTCTGGAAGCCACCAGACCAACTTCAGACCACAGCAAAGAGTTTCTCCCTACCATTCTGCCAGCGCAACTGAGTTAACAGTGGTGAATACTCCCTGCCACTATTTTTATGACTAAGCCAGTCCTGAGTACAAATACCATGGTTCGTCATCCTTTCTATCCATCAAGGAAAATGACCCAGGTGACATTTGTATGACACTGCCTTGTTCATAATGCATAACATCATGGACCTTTGGCTGGTGAGTAAATGACATGCCTTTAGTACCACTGCCCATGTAACAAAGACAAAACAATATTGTGTGTCCCATCCTCAAAATATCAATTGAAGCCTATTTGTTCTTGCTTTATACAGTATTTAATCAAGTTTCTAAATCTAAAGATACTTAATAAAATATACTTTGGAAAAAAAGGGTGAAGTTTAGGGACTTAACAGATAAGTGATTGCCCATCCTAGCATCTTTAATTTGGGCATTTTGGTGCAAAATATGGCCCTTCCCCCTCTGTGTGATCCACAATGGATCTGCAGGTGTTGGTGCAAAACTTCACATCACAGTCTGCTCACCATCCTTCTAGATTTCTGTAGTCTTAATTTCTGTATATCTTTGATGTCTGAATCATCTTTCAGTTCAGACAAAAATAGAACCATTCAGAATTCTGTTAACTTCTAGCACCTTCATGTAATGACTCCAACTAGAAAGCCTCCTTTATATCTTATTTCTATCTTGTTATACTGAGTGTCATTCCAATTCTTTTTGGCCAGCTCTTCACATGGATGTTTCATGAGGGTTGGCTCTGTAGGTCTCAATTCATATATACCTCTGAGCACTCTTTAGGTCCTCCTTGCCCTCCAGTTCCACATTCTGAGAACTTGCAATGTTCCTCCTCTGTGAGTAGCCAGGCTCCTTAAAAACAGGGTTCCAGGACCCCACTTGTCTGGGAATAGTTTAATGGGCTCAGTCATTAAGCAAGCATGTCTTGGCCTATGTTTTCTGATTTTTGCAGTTGTCATTTCCAGAATATATGATCATCAGCACATCCTGTGTGAAAAATCTCAACTGTATCCTGTGATGAAGAAAGCAAAAACAAACAAAGAAAACAAAACAAAACAAAAACAAAAATCAGGGAAGGGCACTTTCAACGAGATTGTATTCTAGTAGGAGAAAAAACAGGTGTAAAAATCACAACTCACAATAGTAAGTAGACAACATTAAAGACGCACCAACTGGTAATGGTTAAAGTTCAGATAAAAGGGGAGATAAAATGTTTTGGGGCCAAAATATTTGTTAAGAATAAATGAATAGCACATTTTAGAAATCATTCCAAAAATAAGTTTTTCAGTGTTGAAAGAACAAACTCTATCTAGAAACTTCACTTAGATGGATAAGTGGTTGAATGATGATAGGTCATGAAACTCCTCTGTGGTTCTCCTGGAACCAGAATGGGGTCCAATCCCTTGTCATGGCTTGGCAAAATGTTCACCAGCATCTGGCCCTACCTCCCTTCCTCTCTATTTTCATTTCTCCTTTTCTCTTTCCTCAGACGTTGTACTTAACACACAGTGAACCATTACATCTCACCAAGTGCAACCTTCTCTCTAAACACATGACACTTTGTGTCCGGAATGTTCTTCCCTGGCTCTGCTCTGTTCTCTAGTTCCTTGAAACTCAGCTCAGGTGTACCTGGAAGACATGAAGCCTTCCCTGAACATTCCTGCTAGATGTGTCAAAATGCCCATCTGTATGCTCCTGCAATTGCTTTGTCTATCTCTGTTGTTAAATCGACCACCAGTGTTATAACTGCTGTTTACTTCTCTGTCTCCACCATCAGAGTGGGATCTCCTCGAGGATATACCTACATTTCCCCTCCATATCCCTTAACAGAGACTAATTAAATGCCTGACATGGTACCAAACTAAGACTTTCTTCCATCTGTTGTGGAAACGCACACATGCATGCATGCAGGTGCATACACACGCATACACACACACTGTAATTATTATCGACCCTAGTCTGGGGTGAAGGATTTATAATTAACTAAAATGCCCATGTGATGCTCTCACATCAAAGCTTTTCTTCCCCCTTACCTGAAGAGCAATCTCATCCTTATCTCAGTTTCAATTTTAAACTCACTAGTCCAGTGCCTTTTCTTCGTTTCTTTTGTGCAAATTGCCAGTCTGGAAAGAATGCCGAAGAATGACACCAAGCACAAATGAACGATGCCTGTACAGAAGAGCCACTGCAGTTTAAAATGCATCTTAAATGGCAGGGCTGTGATGGATTCACTTCTCCTGCTTGTCCTTGAGAACCGGCAGGGGCACCCGTGTTGGGTAATAATTGCTCTGCCTTGCTTGAAGGCATAGCACTTGGTTTATAGGACATTGATTCATTTGGATCTTGTGTCTATTCCAGCCCCAGGGCATTCCCCACTGTTGAAATTGACACAGAACAGGAAGAGATAAATGTGTAAAGGCTGGGGCTTTGGGGAGCCCTGAGGCTGATATTGATGAGGCAGGAGCCATGGCAGTTGCTTCCTGTGGCTCTTTTCCATCACAGGGAAGGCCGACTGAGTCCTTACCAGGAAAGAGACCACTCCCACCATCACCACGTTGGAAATCATCTTTGCATCACCTCAGAGGGGAAAAGAAACATGAGGGAGTTTCCAGAATTAACAGATGGGGACTCGAAATAAAATCAGCCAAGGAGAACATACATTCTTGGGTCTTCGAGCTCAGTGTCCCTTCTACATACAGAAGTTCAGCTCCTCCATTACAAAGCCAAGTTTACTTTGTAACTCTATGTAACCCTTACTCCTTGACTAAAACCCGTTTAGAGTTCAATGAGAACTAGAGCCAAGTGCCAAGCAATGATGGTGGGATAAAGAATTTTCTTCCTGCTTCTGTGTTAATGAATACCTTAGTTCATTCATTAAAGCTACCAGCTTTCTTATTAATACTTACTTTGACACCTTTCCCTGTGCCCAGAAATCCGAGGCTTTATCTAACTGCTTGGTCTTTCTTAAAATCATTCAGCCTTTTTTTAAGTTTATTTATTTATTTTGAGAGAGACAGAGACAGTGCAAGTCAGGGAGGGGCAGAGAAAGAGGGAGACAGAGAATCCCAAGCAGGATCTACACTGTCAGACAGAGCCTGATGCAGGGCTCGAACTCATGAAACTGAGATCATGACCTGAGTCAAAACCAAGAGTCAGATGCTTAACTGGGTGAGCCAAACAGGCACCCCAAACATCCTCCAGGCTTTAAAACTATTTAAACTATTTGTCTCTTCCTGACTTCTTTCTTGGAGATGAGAAAAGACACTGAGAAAATTGTGTTCTCTCTTAGGGACATAAGTCTAATTCTCTTTGTTTGGCTGGGGGGAGTCAAGGAGCCAACATTAGCAAACATTAGTCTCAAAACTAAACCTTTCTTCCAGCATGTATTTATGTCTCCCTTATCCCAATTCCCCAGCACAGTGGAGGACAACCTTGCCCCCCATCTGCTGTACGTGTTGCCATGACACATACTCTCTCCCTTCCTTTCAGACCTTGCCAGATGTTACTTTTTCACTCCAGTCCATTGTTCTGTGTCTTTTTTTCTCCTCAGATCCTCCATACAGACTTGGTCAACATGGTTGTTTGCACCTTCCCATCTTAGGCAAATCCTTTTTATACTCTTTCCCTCACTGGTGAAATGCCTTCTATATTTATCTATCTTCTCTCTGTCTCTCTATCTCTGTCTCTGTCCCTTTCCCCTGCCCTCCGGTCAACTTTCTATCTTGATTCCTTTTCTTCCCCTGCACATGCTCTATGCCCCAAACAGCCAAGAACTTCCTGTGGCACACATTCCTGTCTGACTCAGCCCCCATGCTTCTCCTCGGGTGCTGTTCCTAACATATGGTTTACTTCACTTGACCCCCAGCTTTTGTGGGTCAGAACTCCACCTGGACCTCTTCTCAGATACCATCTGATAGAAACATGGAAATCATAAGCTTTACTTATTAAATGTTGGATTTTGTCTTCATTGACCCCACACTATTTATACACCAATCCTCTGAATAAAACCAAAAAACAAGAGTGTATAGGATATAAAGCCACCTACAAACATAGGGAACAGCCTGTTGAGTGAAGTTCCAGCTAGTTTGCTTCCTTTGTGGAGAGGGTCAAAAGTTAAGATTCGTGGGGTTAGTTCAATAGATCTAGACAGGCTTGGATAGTTACAAGTTTCTTGCTGTGCTTGCCTATGACTTGGTGGGGTGATAGAAATACATGGAATGATCTTATTGCCTGACTTGTTCTACTCGGTGATTGTTGTTTCCTTATGGAAAACCACAGCTAAGAGGGGAAGCCTATGAAATGCTTGAGGTGTGGCAAGTATCACAGACCCAACACAGAGGGCTTCCCCAGGCTTTTCCTGCTCCCAGGGAGGGAAACAACCACCCAAACAATCAAGGTTATGAAGGCACTGAGATCAACAGTGGTCACACAATCCTGTTATACACTAAGCATTTTTCATTTCCCTCCAGTGGATTGAAGGCAACTCAAAGACAGATCTGTGTATCTTATTGAAGTTCTAATACAGTATGTGTCATGGTGCTCAGAAAGTGTTTACTGAGCAACAGCAAATCCCAGGGACTATTTTAGGACACAACACTTGATAGCACAGATATCAGGCTTATGTGTTTCTCTTACATTGCCATACAGAATTAACTGCTTAATAAAAGTTTCCTAATGATGGCAAAGCTAAATATATATTACTATAGGAGCTTTAGCCCCATGTGGCCTTTTACTATAAGTTACAATCAGGCTGTGACATTTTATAATTGCTGGAGACAGGTTTTGCATATCAAGACAAAATATAGTTATTCATTAATAATTTATTGGAACAAGTTTCACTCTGATATAATAAATGAATTATTAATTGACGCTCTTAAAGAAAATAGTTCCGAACAGAAGTTGCTTTATTTTCTCCTTCCTGCTTTGGGTTTTTAGGTTAGCACAATATTTGCAGAAGAAACAGATGCCACAAATTTAATTACGTAAACAATTTTCAAGATCCATCATGTTATTTCAAAATATATCAAAATTAGCACATCCAGTGACAAACTAATTTAAAGGATGTGCTTGAGCTGGGGAAAAGAGGTATTCCTGGCATTTAGAAGAGCAAACATGTCAGGCAAAGATGGTTTGGACTGAGCACTAACACTGGAAGGTTTTTATGTAAAAAGTCTGCCCTTATTTTGTGTGAGACAGCTGCTAAATTATTTTTTAGAAGCATTACAGATCTATCAATGTCTTTAATTTATGAATGAGGTCATGTGTAACCTCCAGTGAGAGGAGAAGGCTCTCTCATCTCCCTCCTCCTCCATGCCTCCAGCTTCTAGAGCAGTTTCTGGTGTAGAGAAGGCTCTCAATGAATATAGTTTGATTTAATGATAAACATGGTATGATAGCTATCTTTTAAACAGGTAGTTATTTTTTTGGTCCAGCTGGAGAGAGAAGATCTCTGCTGTTGAGTAGTTCAGTGATGACCTTAACAATTAATTATTATTATTATTATTATTGTTATTTTAATTAGAGAGAGAGAGAGAGAGAATCCTAAGCAGGCTCTATGTTCATTATGGAGCCTGACACAGGGCTTGATCTCACGACCCTAGGATCCTGACCTGAGCTGAAATCAAGAGTCTGACTCTCAACTGACTGAGTCAACCATGCACACTAAACCTTAAAACATAAGTATATAGTACTATCCTAACATGGGGTGTCAACTATACTCAAATTAAAAACAAACAAACAAACAAACAAACAAACACATAATTAAATGACAAAAGCTGGAAGAAAGTTTCTAATTCATTGTCAGTTAACATGAGGTATGTGTCTGCCATAGGCACTTTGGTTCACACTGGAAGTTAGGAATTGAACATGACCGATTTCTCATCCTTGAGAAGCTCATAATCCAGCAGAAAACAAATAATCAGTGTGAACTGAAGTACTCAGAGAGCTACCATATGATTTTCTTTTTAAGGCTCCCAATCCAATCACATGATTACATTGCTAAAAACATGCCTTTGACCTTCTTGTGCCTGCAAAATAAAAGCCACACCCCTTAGCAGGACATATCCTGTTTAACCTTAACTAACCCTTCCTCTGCCCAATGTTAATTGCTCCCATTCTTCTCAAAATCACCCTTAACTGCAATATCGTTGGCATCTGAGTATTCAGATATATACTCTTTTCCCAGAAATGCTACGCCCCCCAGTAAACACAGCATTCCCCAGATCCCCACAAGTCAGCATATGTCTGGTTGCTCATTCATATTAGCCTTTTGGACTCTTCAGAGATAGGACTGTCTCCAATAGTCTTCTCTGACATGAGAGTGACTGACTACAGGAGACCATATTGACACCACACTTGTTAAAGGTGTTTAACATAGGCAATAATTTAGACTGAGACCAGAGTTGGTGAGTTTGCACAGATTAAACAGAAGTGGAGAAAACAGAGGAAGAGCTGAAGTGGTTAGAACATTGACTAGAAAGACATCCGTGGAAATAAAAACGGAAAAAATACACAGGATGTTGCTGGGAAGGGCTTTGTTGCTTCTGGTTACAGTTAGAATATAGAGAGTAGTGGTGCTTGGGTGGCTTAGTCGGTTGAGACTCTGACTCTTGATTTCGGTGCTCAGGTCATGATCTCACAGTTTCTGGGATCAAGCCCTATGCCGGGCTCTGCATCTACATCATGAAGCCTCCTTCAGATTCTCTCTCTCTTCCCCTCTCTCTCTGCCCTACCCCACCATCAAAAATAAATAAATACATAAACATTTTAAATAAACAATGGTCAAAAAAGAACATAGAGAGTAAAAGACAAAACAAAAACAAAGCCAAAAACCCTATATCACTAGTCCAGAATACTTCTGGCAATAGAAACAGGAAAATTGAAAGTGGAGGAATATGCTGGGAGATGTTTCTAAATTCAGATGAGGCACACTGTGTTTAAGATGATGGCAAAATATACAGGAAAAAACAATGACCTATAGAGCATTAGTACAGGGGGCTTGAAATTTAGGGAAAACACAGAGACAAAAATGGTAGTTTTGAGGCTCTATATTCATATCTTCATAATATTTTAGCAAATGTTACTTATTACATCCATATATTTACTTGTTATGCCCTGACTGGCTTGGCAGTTCTACAAGACAAGGCATGGTTTGCATTCTCCCTTGCTATGACCCCAGTGACAGGAACAGCACAACAGATGCATAGTAGTGGATTAATTCCCAATGAAAAAAAGTACCCCATGTAAGAGAACCCTCACATCGCACATAGTGGGTATGTCACATATAGAGTTTCATAACAAACTCTAGACAGGTGAAAGTGGATAGACCAGAACTGTAGATGTATGGCCAAAAGACAGGGAAATTTGCTTCTGGCACTGGAAAAGGTGGAAGGAAAAAAAAATTATGGAAGAGTCTTGTTTGGGCTGGCCTTTTAATGAAGAAAATGAATTTGGAGAGCTTCCCAAGCTCAAAAAAGGGTTACAATTTTGAAGCTCATCTGGTTTCAACCTAACCCCATGTTTGGTTGCAAGTGATACTCTTTCCAGTTTTCCTAGATAGTTTATACATTTACATAACCAGCTTTTGTCTGTTTGCTTCAATTTAATTTTCCTGTGTTCTCGGCGGACATTAACGCTTCATTGTGTCCTGTTATAGAAGGAAGGGTGAAGATGGGGAGAGTGGTATAGACATACTGGCCTAGATTTAGCATGGACAGCTTTTCGATTCATCCCCCTACTTTCAAGTTTACCTCTTGTTCTTGCCCTGGGACCTTCCAAAAGCAACTCTTGGGGTCCCTCACAGATGGATGCCTCTTCTGCTGCAGTGCCCTCTGGCCTTTATTCTGTACTGACTTCTTCCACCTGAATGATTATTCTGTCAACAGCTGAGAATTTCTCATTTGTTGAAGGTTCATTTCTTGTTCCTGTTGTATGCTTTTCCTCATCCTTTATTATTATTTCAATGAGAGCTCAGGCAAGAGAATACAACAGCGCGCACACACACACACACATGCACACACACACACATGAAAAAAAAAACACCCTGCTCTAGATACTTAATTATATTGTGTAAATTATTATTTGTTCATCTTATCTAATCACACAATTTTGACTGGACAATTTTAAAGGTTGATATTTTAGTTTTTAAATAAGGAATAATTGGGAATCCAATTTACAAAATTAATTACTCTTAGTTCTTTAGAGTTTAAATTTGGGGTGTGTACTAACATCAGATTAATATAAAAATGAATATTTAAGGAGTATTTAGGTGGCTCAGTCAGTTGAGTCTCTCTTCTTTGACTCTGATTTCAGCTCAGGTCATGATCTCACAGTTTGTGGGATCAAGCCCCACATCTAGTTCTGTGCTGACATCACAGAGCCTACTTGGGAGTCTCTCTCTTCTTCTCTCTCCCCCTCCCCCACTCTCTCTTTCTCTCTCAAAATAAACAAACATTTCTAAAAATGAATATTCAAATATTGTTCTTTAATATTTATTAATTTTTGAGAGACAGAGAGAGAGAGAGAGAGAGAGAGAATGAGCAGGGGAGGAACAGAGAAAGAGAGAGACAAAAAAAAAATCTGAAAACAGGCTCCAAGCTTAGAGCCCAACCCAGGGCTCACACTCACGAACTGTGAGATCTTGACCTGAGCCAAAGCCAGGCACTTAACCAACTGAGCCACCCAAGTGCCCCTAAAATATTATTTTATAGTTATGCAGTAATTTTGGTGTTTTCCTTGTAAGCACAAGAAGTCAATAAGAATGAAGTCAAGGGCCCTATGCGTCATTTACTGATGTTTCGAGAATACATCAGGTTCTCCTCTTATCCACCAATATGTCCTGAAGTATCAACTGTTTCTACATTCGTTTATGGTACTCCAGAGAACGCTATGCAATATTCTACAAAATAAAAATAATTGTTGCTTTTTCTGGAGAACTCGTGTCTTTGGAAATATTTACTTTCTGTTCCATGGAAGAGAAAACTAGATGAAACAAACTATTCCGGGCCTAGAAACCTGTGGCCAATAAACTGAGGAGGTGCAGGAGAAGAAGGAAGGCACATGGAGGCTGCAGGAAATGGAAAACTTTCCCCATGTCCACCTAAGATGTGGAATGATGCGCTGTTTACGTGAAAGGTAGAGCTTGTGTCTCATATTTGAGTGGAAGTGTCATCTTCAGATAATAAAACATTGTGAAAATGGTAAGTTTCTCTAGTTACCCGGTGTCCAGTTAAAGAATTAAATAATTGATTGAAGAACAAAATGGGTATCACTTCCCTTGTTCTGGTGGATGTGAAGGAAATATATTACTATCATTCCACTAAAAATGCCCCCAAAGGTGTTTTTCTGTTTCTTTACTTGTTACCAAAGAAAATGTCAATTAGTTAAAGCCAAAATCTGTGAAATTTGAGCCCAACATCCTACTGGGATACATGTTATTGTTTTTAAGAGCATAATTTGAATGTAGTTCTTGCTTGTCTATCCACTAATACTAGGATAAAATGAAGAACAGCATGGCCTCTAAGTAAAGTTGGGGAGAGGGGGGTCTGTTATCTGGGGCAAAGCAGAATATGTTAGCAAAGTAGCTAGGTTTAATGAGGCTAATATCACATTCAGCTGACTTTGAGAGATCCACCCACTCAGTTTTTTATCGTTGTTTTTTTTTTATTCCAGGTGACCCTAAAGAGAAAGAAGGATGAAAAACCGAACTAGTCATGTTGTGGCCTCAACTAAGCTCTTTCAAATAAAAGGCCACAAGATAACTTGGCTCAGAAACTTCCTGTACAAAGTGAAACTTCCCAATTAACTTTCTTTGTAGAAAAAAAAAAACAACTTCCTTCTAATGATGATGAGTCAGGTTAATAAAAAGTGTCCCTCAGATGATTAATCATCAGAAGTTTGTGTATCTAATTGGGAGAGAGGGAATACATTAGGTAATGCTGGGATGCTACATGATGTAAAAGAAGAGAATTTGGAGCCAATGTTTCAGTCTTTGGAGATGGAGGAAGAAGTGTGATTAAAAAGGAAAATCTCACAGAATAGAGGAATGTGAGGCAAGATGGAATGAGAGAATATACTGGTGTTGGCATGGCGGTGACCCATTAAGTGGATGTTTCCCACACCTGCTGTGATGTAATTGTTTTTCTTCTGTTTCCCTCAAAAATCTTCAGGAGAGTCACTCTTATTTAATAATTTGTTCAACATCATGATTGGGGGTAAATCAGTGAAGGACTCTTAGTGTGGCGATGAGATTTCTGGTCAGGAAATAGGATTCTAAGATATGGAAAGGATGACAAACCACCTTCCCCCCACTCCCCCCGCCCCCCGGAACGGAAGAGAATTTTGCAGTGGGAAAACAGACTTCCATGGACTGTGAGACAGGAAATGCTGTATTTAAAGACGGTGCTCAGATCATATCACTTCAGCTGTAAACTCTCAGAAGACTTCTCTTTGGATTTAGGATGAAAGTCGCATGTCTTACCCGGCCCTGCATGGCCCCAAATCCCTACAGACTTGACCGCTTCCTGTCTTCATCTGCTCAACGTTTCTTTTATCATGTAAGTGGCGGCTCAGCAACACAGTGAAACCTTTTAGAATCCCCCATCTAAAATAATTCTCCGTATTATCTCTCTGAAATCACCCTGTTTTACTGTTGTCTGGCTTTCTTTATTCCCTAAAAGTTACCCTGTTTACATTTGCAGTTATTTTATCCTTCCCTCACTGAAATGTAAACTCTGGGAGAGCAAAGAGTGTGTCTGCTTCAGTCTTCAATATCTGGAACTCTACGTAGGACCAAGAAATTAATATTCATGAATGAATGACTTCTTACTTAGCTTATGATGAACGTGATGTTCCATCTGACATATATAGTTTATCCCCACTAATTACTTTCACGTGTCGTTTGATACCTACCTTTTGATGTGCTGCGTAGCCTACAATAGAAGAGATAAGCTTTGTGATTTCAACTGGGTCCTATGGACACCAGGGGCTTTTGAGGCTGGTAAGAAGGCACTGAGACTTGGCTGGATCTTGCAACAGAATACACAAGATGGGTTCACATACAAGGAGACTCAGAGCTTTTAAGGAAAGAGGAAGAAGCAATGATTTCATGATGTGACTTTGTTTAAGGCAACACAGTAAAAATTTTTGAGCAGCATATTAAACCTTTCAATAAATCACTTAATTTGATGGCTTAAAATATATTAAACTGATAACATTGTATCATTCAGCATTTCAGCTCATTTTCGCTTAAGATCACGGGGAAAAAAAAGCAAATGTGATTTTAGAAAAACGAAGAAACTTACACATTATAGAGCTAACTCAATAGTTCCTTTTATGAACGAGGAAAATAAATTCTACATGGTTAGGGATTAGCCATAGCTAGTGAGTGACAGAGTTTAGATGGATGTTACATCTCCTGACATAAGACCCAGCTAAATAAGGCCTTGAAGATCTCTGAAAACCAGAGCTCTGTAGTTCTGAGGCTCTGTTATTCTACATTACAAAACACATTCAATAACCTTCCCGTTTTCTGTGCCCATTCACATTTTGGAAATCCAAGCCTTCAAACTGGTGAATTGGCTACAGGGTTGGAGATGGGAGTTCACGGAGAAAAATATGTTGGAAGCAGAGGATCTAGAAGGAAAATACGCTTATGTGTATGTGTGTGTTTACCTATTTTTGTTTTATTTATGTATGTATGAATGTATGTATGTATTTGTTTATTTATGATGGGTTGGAACATTTCTTCGGGCTCAGGAGCAGGGCTATTTCTTTGCTGACAAGGGTGAGGCAGACATTTGTATCTCAGCCTTGAACCTGGTAAAGTATGAATGCCTGATTGGCTGGGTTCAATTCCCAGGTCCTCCACTTAACAGCTTTGTTGGAAAGGAATTCACCTCTCTTGGTATCAGTTTTTTTTCCTTTCTTTTTTTTTAAAACTCATTTATTTATTTTTCAGAGAGAGAGAAAGAGAGAGAGAACACCAGCAGGAGAGGCAAAGAGAGAGGAGAGGGAGAATTCCAAGCAGACTCAGCACCATCAGCACAGAACCTGATGTGGGGCTTGAACTCACGAACGCTAACGTCATGATCTGAGCGAAAATCAAATGTTGGTCGCTTAACCAACTGAGCCACCTAGGTGCTCCAATTTTTTTTTCCTTTTATGTAGTATATATAATATTAATGCCTTCCTCACAGTGCTATTGGGGTAGTAAATGTGTTAATGTGTTTAGTACAGTATTTGCAGATACTATTACATCATCAAGTCTAAGTGTTAGGGTGTGGGCTTCTCTCTAGAGATACCTGCTCAGGTCTTTGTCCTCCTGATCTATCACCAAACTTCTGATGTTCATCTTTCCTAAGAACCTGTCAAGCAATTTATGTCACAAAAGAAAGACCCTAAAGGCAAATAATTGGATCCTTAGTGATAAACGGTACTATTAACAGGTTATTAAGATGTAAGGAGTGCATGTGTGTGTTTATGTGTGTGCTGTGTGTGTGTGTGTGTGTGTGTGTGTGTTTCCTTTCAGGGTGGGAGGATTCACCTTCCTTCTACTATTCAAATAAAATTCTGCCCACTTCATTCACTTACAAGTTTAGTTTTGTCTTTTCCACTGAAAAAATATCAGCAATTTAAATGCTTACACACCAAAAGTAAAGCAATATTTTCTTAGTACAGTTATTTGGAATGTACAGAAAGAAAAATAAACTGAATTAAATGTCATTATCAGGGATAATGAAGAGAGTGGCAATGTCACATAACTTCCAAAATGTCTATTTGTGCCCATCAATTCAGAAGTCTATACATTCATTCATTTATTTTTTTAATGCTTATTTATTTTTGAGACAGAGAGAGACGGGAGTGGGAGTGGGAGAGGGGCAGAGAGAGTGGGAGATGCAGAATCTGAAGCAGGCTCCAGGCTCTAAGTGGTCAGCACAGAGATGGAAGCAGGGCTCGAACTTAACAACTGTGAGATCATGACCTGAGCCGAAGTTGAATGCTTAACCAACTGAGCCACCCCGGCTCCCCCCATTCATTTGTGAATTCATTCAACATATATGTATTAATAATATAACATGTGTCATTTTATTCCAGGCCATGAGACCAAAGCAAGACAAAGCCTTTGTCTCTCTGATTCTGACTGTGTAATTTCTGTTGGTCTCCCTAGGTCTTGCAGGATTGAATACTAACTCAACTAAACTTTCTTCTTATATTATCTTTATGAAAACCAACTGCCAAAGAACTGATTCCTACACAGGTCTGACTTAGAGAAATCCTGTCGCTCTCCAGGAAGACCGGAAAGGTCCAAACTGGCTCCATGGTTTGCACAGCAGCAAAAGACGGTAGCTCTGAAAACTAAGAAGAAAATGACATTTGCTTATCATAGATTAAAAACAAAAACAAAACAAAACAAAAAAGTCAGCTGAAGTGTCCCAGCCCTGCTGTCTGGGTGACTTGGAAAGAGCATCAGAAGCTCCAGGATTGGATCAGATGAGAAAAAAATCTGTCTGGAGACAATTATTGTGACTATTTAGCCACAATAGGATCTTCTTTCTGGAAAGACGCCAGTCTTCCAAAGATGAGGAAACAGAGGCCAGGGGATGATCATCCCAGGGCATGAGCCTAAGTGGCAGAGCTGTGAATGGTACCCAGAACTGTCAGCCTCCAAGTTCATCCTGGTTTTCTCCTTGGTACCGAGGACCACAGTAACTTCTTCTGGCCTCTGCACCGATGCTCTATTGCAGTTTCCACCACTGTGCTCTATTGGAGACTTTTCCACGCAATCTGTGATTTAGTATCTTTCTTCCTTTGTAAACAAGATAGGTTTTCTGACGGAAGCCAAAGCACATCTTTTTAGAGAATGTTTTCCACTGCGACTGAGATGGTACATTCGTGGTGGCCAATCGTGGCGGCCAATGCTTTAGCCGTGCTCCTATCTGTTCTGCTTTTTATTTACGAAGCAATCCCGATGAACAACATGAATGAAGGAACAAAATGAAAATTCCTCTGGGCAATGAATTATTGCCGAGATAGGGGGCAATCTCACAGCTATCTCACATAGCTGAGAACGCATGGTATTTACCAAGGCTCTTCGGCCTCTCACTTTCACTGTTTAATTTCATTTGAATTAACATTTAATTCTCTTCTCTTTCATGTATGTACTTAGAGCAAGAAGGCCCCATAGCTCTGTTTCCTTTAAAAGTCACTCCATTACTCAACTGCTTCCCTCCACTCACTAAAGTGATGGATTCCTTCATCTTTTCAAGATTCTTTCATTCTTTCAAGCATGTGAAGTATTGTCACCAGACATGCAAGAAGCAAAAGATATGTGTGTGTGTATTCCCATTATATATATATACACACACACATATATATGTGTATATATACACACACATATATTCTCTTTATATATATATATACATACATACAAATACATATATATATATGAGAATCCTGTTCTTTTTATTATTATTATTTTATTTTAGAGAGAGACACAAAGTGTGAGAAAGGAAGAGGGACAGAGAGAGAGAGAGAATCTTAAGCAGGATCCACACTGAGTGTGAAGCCTGATGCAGGGCTTGATCCCATGACCCTGGAAGCATGAACTGAGTTGAAATCAAGAGTCAGCCACTCAATCAGCTGAGCCACCCAGGTGCCCCAGAGAATCTTGTTCTTTTGGTTGCTGTCTGTTTTCTCCTTGAGACATACTCTGTGAGCTTGCTTGTTTGCTCTGGACAAAAACTCAACCTAATTTACAATCAACAGTGAGAGTAGGGGGCATAAGGAGATGGAAATTCACCTGCTAAGGAGTGTCTGGCCACCATGTCTTTTCTGTAGTTGAAATTTCTCAGCTCAGGAGTCAGCCAACAACTACAGAAAAATAACAGGCACATGACCAAAGACAAAATGTCTTAGATTAAAAGACAAAGAAGGGGCATCTGGGTGGCTCAGTCCATTAAGCGTCCAACTTCGGCTCAGGTCATGATCTCACAGTTTGTGAGTTCAAGCCCCACGCCGGGCTCTGTGCTGATAGAACGAAACCTGGAGCCTACTTCAAGTTCTGTATCTCTTTCTCTCTGCCCCTCCCCTGCTCTCTCGTTCTCTCTCTCTCTCTCTCTCTCTCTCTCTCAAAGACAAATAAATATTAAAGACAAGGAAGATTTATGGTTTTTATATGAACAACTTCCCCAATGTGAGTTCTTTCTTTCTTTCTTTCTCTTTCTTTCTTTCTTTCTTTCTTTCTTTCTTTCTTTCTCTCTTTTCTCTTTGTTCTTTTTTATTATTTTTTTCTTTTTTCCCTTCTTTCTTTCTTCTCTCCCTTCATTCTTCCCTCCCTATGTGTCTTTTTCTTTCTCTCTAAACTCAGATTTGTGGAGAAACTCATAAATGCTAAAGAGGTATCAAGGGGAAATCATACTTCAAATGATTTAAGCAGAAAATACATAAAACCACATAAAAATATTTGATACGTCTCCATTCTAGAGCTATAAGTGTACTTTACTTCAGAGATGATGAAAACAATGATGTTCTTGCACAAAGGGTGTATCCAAAGGGTACACTGATGTATAGAGAGGTGATAAACTTGGCCAAGCCAAGAGATGCATCCATCTGTCTATATGGAGATCTAACTATACTTCTATCTATCTGGATAGATAGATAGATAGATAGATAGATAGATGATAGACCAACATATTATTATTTTTTTAAGTTTATTCATTTTGAGAGAGAGACAGAGAGAGAGAGAGAGAGAGGGAGAGAGAGAAAGAGCACTAGTGTAGAAAAGGGGCAGAGAGAGATGAGGGGAGAGAGAGAATCCTAAGCAGAGCCCTACGCGGGGTTCGAACTCATGAACCGTGAGATTGTGACCTGAGCTGAAATCAAGAGTCAGATGCTCAACCGACTGAACCACCCAGATGCCCCTTAGCCAACATATTATTAATATGCCATTCTAAATGGTTCAAAGCTAAGAACATTTGAGTTAATCTTTGGAACACCCAAGAAGTCCAAAAAAAGCCCCAAAAGGAAGTTTGTGGAATTAAAATACTTTGTTGATTTTCTGTGAGCTTGGCACATCAGTTCTCTGAGCATTAGGTTCCCAATCTGCTCGATGGAGATAACAATATCTCCCTCTCCTGCCTCACAGGGTTCTTAAACCGAGCAATTGCGATTAAGTCACTGGCACACTAGTCACGCTATAAGAATTCAGCTTGCGGTTAGTATAGAGAAGAAGATTTTAAGAAAGGGATTATACAATCTATGACATTTAACCACTGAATAGAACTATAGAATTGGAGAAGGAAGGATAAGTTTGAAGTTTTTTGAACAAATGAGAGATAGATGAGTTACCAGCACTATCTCCCCAGAGTTAAGAAAGGAGGAGAAGAGGTTTGGAAGCAAATTAAGATAATAGCTGCACCTTGGTAGATTGAGTTTTTGGTAGTGGGGACATCCGAGTGGAAATCCATAGCAGAAAAATGGAAGTTGAAGTGTGTTGCTTACAGTATATGTTATGCAAGAGCAAAAATACAGGAGTCATTATTTTAAAAGTGATGGTGGAAATGTGGCAATTTATGGAATGAATAAGAGAGAATATACAGAGCATTGCCCCTCCATGTTAGCTGCACATCTGAATAACTTTGCAGCCATTTAAACCCTGAGTTTATTCAGATGTGTAACCACCATGTTAGTTTTTAAGTTTCCTGTCTAATTCTTCCTCTTGACCCTGGGAATTTCCCCCATTTAGTTAGACTAGCCCCTCTATGATCATTGTCTCAAGGGAAAGATGCGACTCAGAAATCAGAAAAGGGTAGACTGTACTTGTTGGCTTTTGAGACTCTGGAGCATATTGGCCTTGAGGAAAAGGAAACCCTTAGGACTCAGATGAATAAGAGCACCACCACCTCTCCCCACTAGATCCACATGCTCTGGGTTTCAGAAAAACCCTAGTCTGGAACAAGAACAATGCAGGTGGAAGGGACCTTTGGAGAGCTTTCCAACACCCTCTTGTGGTGGGGAGGTAGAATTGCAATTCCACCCACCAAGGAGGGACGCGGGGCTTCCTAGAAACACCAGAACTGAGGACCCTTGATGGCAGACACAGACATAGTGATGGTGCTGTAACCGTATCAAGGATGGATGACCAGACCCTGGTGGGCTGGTGGATATCTCAAGTGGTTTCAGACTACTTCAGTGACATCAGCACACTTCTAGTAAAATCCTTGTTGTGGACTGAATGTACATTGAAGTCCCATCCCCCACTGTGATGTCCTTTGGAGATGGAGCTTTGGGGAGGTAATTAGAGTTAGATTACATAATGAAGGCTGAGGAAGAAGCCCCATGACAAGAGTAGTGGCCTCTTAATGAAGAAATCTCTTCACTCCTCCTGGGTGTACTCATGAGGGAAAGTCATGTGAGAAGGCTTCACTTAGGAAGCTATCTGCAGGCCAGAAAGGAGGCCCAAACCAGACATCAGCCATGTTGGCACTCTGATCAGACTTCCAGCCTCTGGAAAAGTGAGAAATAAATTTCTGTTGTCTCGGCTTCTCAGCTAACAATATTTTGTTAAGGCAGCCTATGCAGACTGAAACAGCTGTCAAGCCTACACCCAATCTCCAAGTATAAAAAGGAAAACCCTAAGCAACCAAGATAAAATCACCCCCAACAGAGTGGAAAAGGGGTCAACACTGAAATCATATTCAGCTATTAAGAACTAGAGACGGTGATATTGGTCTTACTCCCACTTGATGTTGTGAGGTTCTTACACTGGGGTCAATTAATCAGAATCTGCAGATAGGAGGCCAGTCACATCCTTCCTTCTGAACAAACTCTACAGGTTATTCTGACGTACAGAGTCATGAAGGAAGAAAATTGGTAATTACCGACACTTAAAATGTGTGGCAGAAGAGCAGACTATGAATTACATGGAACGGAAGTCTGAAAAGGAAGGAAGACCAAGATAGGCCAGCGACTGGCAAAGCAGTGGAGAGTGGATTTTCCCACATGAAGGGCAAATGTTGTGGCGCCTTCAGCCCAGGGGACCAGATGCTCACAGCAAAGTAGGATGCTGGTGTGGGAAGGTGGTGGAGCAAAGCCCACGATTCTTCAAATAAGTTAACCAGGTGAAGGGAGCCTGGGTGGCTCAGTTGGTTAAACGTCTGATTCTTGGTTTTAGCTCAGGTCATGACCTCACGGTTCATGAATTCGAGCCCCATGTCGGGCTCTGCACTGACAGCATGGAGCCTGCTTGGGATTCTGTCTCCCATTCTCTCTGTGTCCTTTCCCAGCTCGTGCTCTCTCTCTCTCTCTCTCTCTCTCTCTCTCTCAAAATAAATAAAAATAAAGCTTAAAACAATATGTTAACCAGAGTAAGGAAGATGATACATGGTTTAAGAATGAGCAAGGCCAAGGGACGCCTGGGTGGCTCAGTCGGTTGGGCAACCGACTTCAACTCAGGTCATGATCTCACTGTCCGTGAGTTCGAGCCCTGCATCGGGCTCTGTGCTGACAGCTCGGAGCCTGGAGCCTGTTTCAGATTCTGTGTCTCTGACCCTCCCCCGTTCATACTCTGTCTCTCTATGTCTCAAAAATAAATAAACGTCAAATAAAAAAAAAATTAAAAAAAAAAAAAAGAATGAGCAAGGCCAAGGAAATGGTCTTTTTTTTCTCTTTTTTTCTCATGCTGGTTTTAAATTGTTCCTTTCAGAATGGTAGGAGCATTGGGCATATATGGAGCCTTATGGAAAAGATGTAATTGATAAAGGGGTTAAAAATTTTGGAAAATGAGGGCATTGCTAATGTATACATGAACAGCTAATGTTTATTTACATAATGTGTAACCTGTTCCTGTTTTTAACATATTTCTCATAAAAAATTATTAATTTTTTAAATAAAAAACTACAAAATAAATGCTATCTTTGTAAAATTTTTTAATGTTTATTTCTTTTTGAGAGAGACAGAGACAGAATGTGAGTGGCTTAGGGGCAGAGAGAGAGGAAGACACAGAATCCAAAGCAGGCTCCAGGCTCCGAGCTGTCAGCACAGAGTCCGATGAGGGGCTCGAACCCACGAGCTATGAGATCATGACCTGAGCCGAAGTCGGACGCTCAACCGACTGAGCCACCCAGGCGCCCCCCAGTTAGTTTAACATACACTGTAATACCACATGCAAGTGTAGAATTTTGTGATTCATCACTTATATACAACACCCAGTGTTGTATCATCACAAGTGCCCTTCTTAATTTCCATCACTCATCTAGCTCATCCCCCTCTGCCAACCTCCCCTCCAGTAATCATCAGTTTGTCCTTTATAGTTAAGAGTCTGTTTCTTGGTTTGTTCCTCTCTTTTTCTCTCCTATATCCATCTGTTTTGTTTCTTAAATTCCACATATGAGTGAAATTGCATGGTATTTGTCTTTCTCTGACTTATTTCGCTTAGCATAATACACTTTAGTTCCATCCATGTTGTTGCAAATGGCAAGGTTTCTTTCTTTTTGATCACTGAGCAATATTCCGTTGTGTATATATATATATACATACACAACGGAATATTACTCAGCGATATACATATATATATATATACACACACCATATATATATATACACCATATATATACATATATACACTATATACATATATATACACCATATATATACATATATACACTATATACATATATATATATATATATATACATATATGTATATATATACACCACATCTTCATTACCCATTCATCAGTTGATGGACATATGGACATCTTTCCATACTTTAGCTGTTGTCAATACTGCCGCTATAAACATTGGGGTGTGTGTGCCCCTTCAAATCACTATTTTTGTATCCTTTGGGTAAATACCTAGTAGTAAAATTGGTGGGTTGTAGAGTATTTCTATTTTTAACTTTCTGATAAACCTCCATACTGCTTTCATTGGAACTTTTGGAGAGATATATAAAAGAGAAGGAAACAAAATCTATGATTTTGCAGCTTGTCATGGTATATCTGATATGCTTCTAGCTCTGTATGAGATGTATGAATTTTATGCAGCTACACACATTTTCTTTTCAAATAAATAAGCATAAAGAAGATAGATTCTGTTGGATGAATGCATGCTGGCTTTTTCAAGAGGTGCCTACAGCTGCTGAACTAAGATGTGCTGGATAAATACATATTTTAAAAATTGTTTTAATTTGGCTCTTCTGTCAAAATATCCCTTAACAGTGTCCTCACCCACCCTCTGCTTGGGACTGTCAGTGACCTGACAAGGTACAGCCTTCTCTCAGTTGGTCTATTTTGAGATTTGAGACATGTGAGTGAGAATTAGAATCAAAAACCCAAAATAGATATGCAACCCAAAAGATGGCTGGTGTTTAAAGGAAATTATACAGGAAGCTTTTTTTAAAAGTAGAATTAAGTTCCATTTTAAATAAAAACTGCAGTCAAATGGCTTGGTCATATGCTTTTCCTGGCTCTTCTAATTAAAAAAAAATGTTTCTGTGTTAGCTTTAAGTGAAGTCTACATATTTTAAGTTAGCATTTACAACATTCATTTATATGGCACTAAACTATCATTCCAAGTACTGGAGTTGGGAAGAATACAGTGGGTGGGGAACATTAAATTCAATCATCTGTACTGGATGAATAGATATGTAAGCTTCACCAAATTACTTAACATCTCTGAACCTCACCCTAGTCTTAATTAAAAAAAAAAAAAATAGTGGGACTTCTGCTTCCAGGAAGAGGGAGTAGAGTTATGTTCTCCTATTCCTCCTGCTAAGAATAAAAAAAAAAAAAAAAAAAAAAAAAAACTGGACAGTATACAAAAAAAACGGAAAGAAAACCAATAAATAAATAAATAAACAAAACATAAGAAAACTCTGAAAGGTAGAGAGAAGAAGGATCAGCTAGGAACCTTAGCAGTGAGTTCTCTGGGTCATCTTTTTGTTTCATATATCCCTGACTTGAAGCAGGAGAAACTGGCAAGCAAGAAACTCCGAAGGACATGGACAAAATATCCAGTAAAATTCTGCTCCCTCTAACCAAAGAACCAAGAAAGAGGCCATGTAGAGAGAAAAGTTTTAGATGGTAACCACTCTACGCTAGCCAAACATTGTTAGTCAAAGATCCTTAAAATCTTGTCACCACCCACCACCCATACCACAGATACTGAATGGGGAGCCTCAAGTGGATGGTGTCAAGGAGGGTTGAAAAGGGAGCCAGGATTTTCATCCCTGCTGGGTGGTAGTGTGCTACCGTCCCTCCATGTTGAGTGTTAATGGATGCCATATGAGCCCTCCTGGACTTTTATCCACATTGAGAAGTAACAAGGAAACTTTCTTTTCCTATGTTGGGATGGCATTTCAGAAGACTTAGTGAAGAGTCAGGTGTTTTACCATAGCCCATTGGTAAGGAGGCCAGCCCTAGGGGTGTTCAGGAAGGGCACATTGGGAACAGTAATTAGGTACTCCTGCCTTTCCAGCCATGGTGGTATCAGTGGAAGCCTACTAGAGAGCTGGAGGTCTCATGTCCACCCAGAAGTAATTAGGAGCTCTCTCTTCTGTCCTAAGGTGTCAATGGAGGCTGAATAAAGAACCTGGACTTCTACTCCCCCCTGGCATTACCATGGTGAAACCCAGCTTTCCTCTGCCAGACTGATATAAAATATCAGCAGAAACAAATGAATTAAGATCCAGAATCTCATAATGTAATATTCATGATAGGTACATTTTAAACAAAAATCACTTATATTTGTCAAGAACTAAGGAAATCTCAACTCTAATAAGAACAACGAATAGATGCTGTATTTTACATTGCTGTTATAACAAATTATCACAAACTTTGTGGCTTAAAACTAATATTTTACAGTTATGGAGGTCAGAGGTCCAAAATGACTTTCTCTGGACTATCATACAGGTGTTGACAGAGCTGCATACTTCTGGAGTCTCTGGAAGATAGTCCATTTCTTTCCTTTTTCCAGATTCTTGAGGCTGCCTACACCCCTCAGCTAGTATTCTCCTTGCATCTTCAAAGCCAAAAGTGGATGCTTAAGTTATTCTCATGTGGTATTGCTCTGACACTCTTCTTCTGCCTCCTTCTTCCATGTATAAGGATTATGGTAATTACACGGGGTCCACTCAGACAATTCAAAATAATTTTCCCATCTTAACATTAGCTGATTGAGAAAATTCCATCTGGGGGTACCTGGGTGGCTCTGTCGTTAAGCGTCTGACTTCGGCTCAGGTCACGATCTCATGGCTTGTGGGTTCGAACCCCGCACTGGGCTTTGTGCTGACAGCTCAGAGCCTGGAGCCTGCTTCCAATTCTGTGTCTGCCTCTCTCTCCCCCTTCCTTGCTTGTGCTCTGTCTCTGTTTCTGTCCCTCAAAAATAAATTTAAAAAACATTATTATTTTTTAAAGAAAGAAAATTCCATCTGTACCATTAATTAATTCCCTTTTGCCATATTCACAGTGTCCAGGGCTGAGACATGGACATATTCAAGGGTACATTATCTGTCTACCACTGAAGAGAATATTATAAAACCCCATTTAAAAATTTTTTCTATCTTCTGTTCCCTGTTCTTTAATGACTTTGCTGAGCTAGTAATTCATTGGAAGTTGTGTGATACTTCTACTCTCTTCTATTATTCAGATCATAGAGCTTACTCCACGTCCCTGTTCCTGACAGCCCACACAGACTTGTCTCTGCCATAATAAAATATATTTTAAAATAATTAATAAATCCATAGTAATAAATGCCTCTGTGTGTCAAATTAGATATACATGTACATGTGGACTTTCATAGGAAGAGGAGCCAATAGCTCCTCCGATGATCCAGTTTGAGTATTCCTTGGTAGTTTTCCTATTTGCTTCTATTTTATTATGTTTTTTAAATACCAGCCAACTTTTAAACACTTGTTTTAGTGCTCATCTTTGAGAGAGAGAGCACACGTGTGTGTTCCCAGGTGCGCGAGTGAGAGGGGGAGGGGCAGAGAGAGGGAGACAGAGGATCCAAAGCAGGCTCCGTACTTCAGCGCAAAGCCTCTTGTGGGGCTGCAACTCGGGAAACATGAGGTCATGACCTGATCCAAAGCCAGACGCTCAACTGACTGAGCCATCTAGGCTCCCCTCCTTTTAAAACCATATGCCTGAATACCAAACTGTGTCAACATATCAACTTCGCATCAAAAACTGACACGTTAATTTTATCTTGAATACTTTATAAAACAGAAATTATCTCACATTTGTAATTTAAAAATTTACAAAAAAGAAATCTCCAGGGACAGATGATATTTTTTTGAATGCTACTAAATGTTAAAAATAAATTAACACTAATCCTCTGTAATAGATAAATCCAATTTATCTTATGAAATTAATATTGCTCTGATACCCCAACCAGACAAAAACAGGATGCAAAGGAGACAAGAGGAGAGGGGAGAAGAGGGGAGAGGGGAAAGACAGAGACAGAGACCCAGAGTTTAAGACCAATGTCCCTCAAAAATATACACACCGATATCATTTAAATTATTAGATAGAATTAAGTAATTTATAAAAACAGCTATATACCATGACCAAATGCTTTTTATTCCAAGGATGAAAGACTAATTTAATATTTGAAAATCTATATAATCTACCATATTAACAACTTAAAGGAGAGAAATCCCATAATCATATTAATTGATGCACAAGTATTTGGCATAATTCAATACCTAATCATAATAAAATGCTCAGAAAAGTGGAAATTGAGGGGATATCTTCTCAACCTGATAAATGACACCTACACTTAATCTTCCTCCATAAGATTGGAAACCAGAAAAGAGTATCGGTTTTCAGCACTCATATTCAACATATAACTGGAAGGTATAATAGTGCAAAGAGGCAAGAAAAAAATAAAGACCATACAAGTTGAAAAAGAAGTAAATCTGTACCTATTTTCAGGTAACACATAGAAAATTACAAGAATTTGAAAATATATTCTCAAATTTAAAAGTAAATTTAGAAAGGTGGTAAGATACAATATAAACACACAAAAACCAATTGGTATATACAACATAACTACTACTTGTGATGGTGATATATGTGCAGATCACAATGAACGTACGAACACTGAAATTAAAAGCAAGATATGTCTTCAACGATCAAAAAATTAAATAGGTGTAAATATAACAAAAGATGTACAGAATTGTAGGCTGAAAACCACCACAAAGTGATGAAATACATTTTCAAAAATCAAAATAAATGCAGAGATATTCTGGGTTCAGTACTGTACAAGTCAAAAAAGTAAAGATGTTCATCATCCCAAAACTGATGTACAGATTTAATGCAAACTCTATCTAAATCACAAGATTTCTTTTTGTAGAAATAGATAAGACTATTCTAAAATCTATGTAGAGAATCAAAGGAGCTAGAATATCTACAACTTTGAAAATGGAGAGTGAAGTGCGAAGAATATAGGATGGAATAATCAAGAATGTATGATATTGGCAGAGTGATGTACACATGGATCAAGTGAACAGAAAAAGAAGCAAGAAATAGACCCTTTGAAATATGCCCAATCCATTTTAGACAAAAGTAAAAAAAAAAATAGTGACAACACCAAATGTCAGCAAAGATGAAAAGAAACTGAATCACTCACGTTTTTTAAGGGAATGTGAAATGGTACAGTCACTCTGGAAAAGAGCTTGGCATTTTTTAAGTTTATTTATTTATTTGAGAGAGAGAGAGAGAGAGAAAGTTGGGGAGGGGCAGAGAAAGAGGGAGACAGAGAACCCCAAGAAATGTCAGTGCAGAGACCAACATGGGGCTCTAGATCATGAACCAACCGTGAGATCATGAACTGAGTTGAAATCAAGAGTCCACATTTAACCCACAACCACTCAGGCACCCCAGCATTTTCTTTAAAATACTAAGCATAAAACCACCATATGCCCCAGCAATTGTACTCCTGGGCGTTTGTCCCAGACAAATGAAAATTTGTACATGACAAACCCCCCCCCCCAAAAAAAACAAAAAAACAAAAAACAAAACAAAAAAAACAAAAAAAAACGTGTACATGAATGTTTACAGCAGCTTTATTTATAATCTAAAAGTGGAAACAGTCTGTGCTTAAGCAAGTGAATAGTTAAATTGTGGTCCATCCATATTGTGGAGTACTACTCAGGAATTAAAAGGAATGAACTATAGATACACCCCACAGCTTGGATGAATATCTAGATAACTATGCTGGAGGAAAAATGCCAATCCCCAAAGATTACAGACCATATGTTTCCATTTGTACAACATTCTTTTTTTTTTTTAATGTTTATTTTTGAGAGAGAGACAGAGAGACAGAGCTTGAGTGGGGGAAGGGCTGAGAGACATGGAGACACAGAATCCCAAGCGGGCTTCAGTCTCCGAGTTGTCAACACAGAGTCCAATGTAGGCCTCAGACTCACAAACTGTGAGATCATGACCTGGGCCAAAGTCATACTCTTAACCGACTGAGCCACCCAGGCGCCCCTGTACAACATTTTTAAAATGACAAAATTGTGAAAAGGGAGAACAGACTGTTGATTGGAAAGGTTCAGGAGGAGAGTGTATCAGGGAGAGGTGGGTGTGGCTACAGCCTGAGAAGGGGGATTTGTGTGCTGATGGACTTACCCTGTATCCTGATTGTGTCAGTGTTCATATTCCGGCTGTGCACTCTAACACAGATTTACAGGCTGCTGCTATGGGGGGAACGTGTGTAAAGGATGCATGTAATCTTTCTGTGTTACATCGTGCAGATTCATGCAAATTCGCAAGAAATAAGTATTTAAACCTTTTTCAAAAAGAAGGTAATAATGTTTATTCCTTAAGTTTGTTGTCTAAATGAACTATATTTGAAAGTACCTGTTTGAAGTCTCTTATTTACTAAGCATTCAGTTTATCTAATTTTTCTTCCCTTTGCTCCTCTCCTACTCCTTTATAGACACCTTGGCCTCCTGAAAACTATATGTTTCCTTCCAGTGGGACATACCGTGCCCTTCCCAAGCTCTCAGCTATGATGAGCCTGTCCGCCTGAACCCTCTCTGGAGGAGGATCTCTTCTCTCACACTTTGGCTATGAGATACAGGTAAGTCTGGGAAGAAGCACTGGTACAACACACAGACACAACATGCAATTCCCTGTAGCTGCTAAAACTAGACGTTAGATTTGGATGACCTATTCTGGTATTACAGGAAGGAGGCACAAATGTCTGGGTTCTACCCTACTCATCGCCCCGTTACTTTGTGAGGTTCTTGAGGACAGGACGCAGACTAAGGAGCTAAAGACCTAGCTCCTAGTTTTAGGACTCCGGGAGACATGTGAGCTGGAATCCAGACCTCAGGTTCCAGGACACAGGCAAGGCTTGTTCCCCCAAACTTCTTCAGCCACAATCAAACCTTAATACCAGCAGCTGGTAGATTTATTTAAAAAGATAACAATGTTGGGGCACCCAGATGGCTCAGTTGGTTAAACATCCGACTTTGGCTCAGGTCGTGATCTCCTGGTTCATGAGTTCCAGCCCCACTCAGGTTCTGTGCTGACAGCTCAGAGCCTGGAGCCTGCTTTGGATTCTGTGTTTTCCTTTCTCTCTGCCCCTCTCCTGTTCATGCTCTGTCTCTTTCTCTCTCTGTCTCTCAAGAATAAATAAACATTGATAAAAACCTTAAAAAAGAGAGAGAACAATGTTTAATCCCCATAAGGGGTCTTAGACGCATTGACCTACTGTGTGGTGTGACGTTGTAGCTCCAAGGAGTCAACTAAATTAGCTCCTTTATTCTACAAGTAAGCATTTCCAGAAAGGACCTGATTCATAAAGTATAAGTGAAGTAAAAACAAGCATTCATATTATCTATAGGTTCCCTAAAGTCAGAAGAGAAGCAAGGTGCGAGAGGTCAAGGAGGAGGGTAAAGATGACAGGTGCTCCGAGACCCGAGCATCAGGCACCCGTGCAGGCCAGGGGAGGAGAAGAGAGCAGCCTCTCCTTGCAACCCACTGGCTTAACTTAATTTTGGAAGTCAAATGGGCACTTAAATGCTAGAAAATGCCTCAAGGGAATACAGAAGGCCAGTTGTAATAAGTGCGGAAGTACCACAGAGAACAGTCATTATTTGACCTCAACTAACTCAAGGTAAGCCATGGCCCCCAGATCAGACAGAGGTGATATATGAGCCATGCGCCAGATCTAGCCCAAGGTACTGTTAAGAGATTTCAGCGATCCATAGGTAAGCATCCTCTCTTACAAGCAACAGGGTTTTTGAGATCCTACTCTTCACAACAGTTTGGCCCTAATGCCAGGTGAGTTCAGGAATAACCATGTGGCTAGAAGAGTGGTCCCAGACTGCTAACACCTCCACCAGTTACAGATGCAGGCTCCAATGGATCTATAAGTATGTGTGTGTCCTGAGTGTAAGCTTTGGTAAACGTTTCAACAGCCTTCCCTGGCTAATGATTTTTTAGTGATTGGAGCACACAATCCTTATGGAATTTCCAGTCACTTGTTTTTCTTCTCCATGAGAATGCCGCAGACCCTTTTTAACATTCTCAGTAACAATACTAAACATAAGAGGAGGAGTAGTAATAATATAAATAAAAATAATATGTAAAAATAAATATAAATAAAATAATATAAATAAAAAATAATAATGACAGGCAGTTAAGACTTACTCCGACCATATTATGCCCTCAAACTCCTTTGAATTGGGTATTACGCATTTTATACATGAAGGGCTTCTTGCATTTTATACATGAAGAAATTGAGTCAGAGAAGTTATAAGAATTTACCCTAGATGCATTGAGTTAGTAGAAAATTACAATTCTGGTTTGACTCAAGAACGTGAGAATTAATGTTTGGCCCCCTGGGATAAATTTTCCTGCTCTTTTTCCTCAAGGCCAAATTAATTCTCTCCTCTTGGCATCCATTCCAATGGCAGGATGAGGCAGACACATTTGCACACAGAGAACGTAAAGCCCGTTCCTACATATTGGGAGAAGTTTGTCTTTCCTGCGAGCTTCAAGCCTCTTGCCTTCTGAACCTACTCTGGGGGCCACGGGCCGGGCATCACTGCTCCTTCTCACTAGCCAGTTGTACAGGAGGGAAGAGGAGAATTAAATAATAAGATGAATCTCTAAGCTCTCTGCTCTCCTGCTAGAAAGAGCTTACCCCCTTCACCCACTACTTCCCACCCCAAGAACCAATCACTGGTCCACATCTCCACGTATAGTATCATCAGGGATCTCCATCTTGGGGCTCCTGGGTGGTTCAGTCAGTTCAGCATCCCACCCTAGATTTCCGCTCAGGTCATGATCCCAGGGTTATGGGATCGAGCCCTGCATTGGGCTCCGTGCTGAGCATGGAGCCTACTTGAGATTCTCTTTCTCTCATTCTCTGTCTGTCTCTCTCTTTCTCCCTTCTACCCATCTCCCCCACTCACGTGCTCTCTCTCAAAATAAAATAAAATAATAAAATAAGATCTCCATCCCTGGGATTGAACGAGAAGGTTACCCAAATAGGGTAAAGGTGTCTTCCAGAATAGGTGGTATAGTGGTGTTGAGAGACCTCTCCTTAGAATACCATAGTTTCTGTCTTTATAAAAGCTTTTGCTGCCTTCTGCCTTGGTCCCTATGTGCTTTGGACACAGGTGAGACCAAATAGTGACACAAAGGAAGAGGAGGGGCAACACGACCTTGCCCCTTTGCCCCCACTTCAACTATTGGCAGCCAAATTGCCTTTTCTGGAAAATGACACTATTGTTCCTTTATATGCCATATAACATGAGGTCATCAAACTCCCATTTATTAATAGAGAATGGCTTCATATGTTGCCCAGGGCTTTCGTGTCGATGTTTGCTTACATTTCAAAGTAATAGAGTCATTTATTTCCTTTATAGCTGCCCGGCAATTTTAGGTAACACTTTTATATCTTCTCTCTTGTGAAGACATCAGTGTTTTTATTTGGCATATACCAAGGCTTGAGAAGGCAAGCAGCCTTTTTTACAGCGACCATCAGGGAAATCACTGATTTTGATAGATTCAGGTTTTTTCCTCCATCCTCGGTTTATACTTTCTATTAAAAAAAAAGTCTCAATGGGCTTAGAAGTTCTGTGTGGAATATAGAAACTCCAAAGAAAAATGCTAAAAGGACAGGAGAGGCAGTCCTCCTGATTTAATTAAAACGGACACTTGACAAGAAGTAAAAAATTTAGAAACAGGAGAAATGTTCACCAATCCAGCATCCCTGGTCTTCCTGCCTCTCTAGTCCATTCTCTGTGAGGATTTCTCAATGTGACATCTAAAGAGGAATTTAACAAGTCAATTTTTAAATTAAAATCCATCAACAATTGATTTTGAGGCTGAGTAAAACTGATACCTCTTAACATACATTCAAGGTACTTGGTGAAGGGGCATCTGTGTGGCTCAGTGGGTACTCCCTCTGACTCTTGGTTTTGGCTCAGGTCATGATCTCACAGTCAAGTAATTGAGTCCTGCGTCAGTCTTCACCCTGAGCATAGAGCCTGCTTGGGATTCTGCTATCCTCCCTCTCTCTCCCTCTCCTGTTTTGTTTTTTTTTTCCCCTATAAATAAATATACATAAATAAATAAATACACATTAAAAAACCCAAAAAAAAACAAAGAAAAAAACAACGTATGTGGTGACGTACCAGGTACCTGGCTCTTGCCATGTTTCCCAGCTATTGTTTATGACTTCATTCTTCACCCCAACAGTCCAATTACAAATAAGCCCACACAAGGTAGACCACTTCATTTGTGTCTGTGAATCTTTGCACTTAATGGTGTTTTTCCTTTAATGCCGCATCCTTATCTCTGGCCTCCCATACATGGAGGTTGAATCCAACTGTCTCTGTCCTTCCCCTTCCAGGCCTACACTCAAGTTTAGTGTTCTTCATTTGTGGGATTGTTTGTAGGAATTAGGAGGCTAGAGATTGAATCGCTGAGCCTAGCCATCTTTTTATGAGTCTCAGACTAATAGGATTTATTTAGACTTGTTTGTGATCATGGAGTTTTAGTCCATGCTCGATATGAATGTGTGATACTTGACCAGAATGTTGGAGGTTCTGATTCTATGAGAAGTTACAAACACTGTACCTGTCCCCGCAAATTTATAATACCAGAGGCAACACACACACACACGCACGCACGCATGCTACACAAAACTCAGTGGTCTCATTTGCCTCTCTATCAAGATTTAGTAAGCACCTACCTTGTGCTCGATCTTATTTGGGTGTTGTGGATATAACAGTGGCTGTAACACAAAAGCCCAATATCTACTCTTGAGAAGGTTTCATTTAACCGGTAGGATGGAAACAAACAAATAAATGCATTTTTATAACATGACATAATGTTATAGGGTGTAGTGTTTAGGAATGATGAGACATATATCTGAGAAGCTACTTCGGATAGCACTGACCCCAGAGTACCTCCAACAAATGAGAATGTAACGTGTTCTCTAGGGTAGCCTCTAAAGGGCCTTGCTAAATTCCTCAGTGCCTGCTACAACATCTCCTGTTGTTAACCTCTATTCCTTCTGCTCCAATTTAAGTCATTCCCTTGGGTTATTCCTTTTAGAATCTGAGTTCTGAGAAATTCAAAGTGCATAAGGACTCCAGGAAAGTTCAGGAAAAGGGTTCAAGAATGGAACTTGTCCAATTTCAACTACGGGAGAATTTGGGAGTAAGCAGAAAGCAATTATATAGTTGGTTGGGTACCAAGGTTGTGGGGCAAGCCCCTCCATACCACCTCTCCAGAAGCTGCTCCAAACATTTATAATGATTGATTGTAATATTGTTATTTACAGGTCTAATTTTCACCCGTGTGGTATTCTATTTAACAAAAGAAAAAAAATACATTAAGAACACCTGCTAATCATCTGCTTCAGCTAATTTAAAAGGAAAGATTCTAATAGTACTTTTACATTTTTCTAATTAGGTAAGTATTATGAGTTTTAATTAATGCCTTAATTAGATGCCAGTGTGTACTTGTGACACTGGTGAATCATTTGCAACTAGGCCTTGATTGCTATATACGTTCTGTTGTTCTATTTTTAATTGTTTTTTGTTTACTTTTCAAAAAAACAAGTAGCAAGGAGCTTTTTCTATTCAGGAAAAGCTTCTCTGCAGCTAAACGGTGTCCCTACTCAGTCACATTGTCTGGAGCGTGATTTCTTCATCTCATTTTTCCAGCCGAAAAATGCACCTCTCACTTGCTAGAGACCCCATCCCGGAAGTTCATTATGTGGGCTGCCCAGAGCCATCCCCCTCCCCGTTCTCTTCAGGCAACCCCACTGTGCTGGATATTTACTCTGTAATTAGGTGTTTCCTTAATGCTCATCAGATGCTGAATTGGCAATGAGGATGTAGACAGGAGTTAATTACAGAATCTGAATGCCCTCGATAAACAAATAAATGAGCCACAGAACGGCACAGATTCAGAATGACAAGTGTAAAAGTTCCTACCTATCTCAACATGTTCAACTACTTTGCAACATCACTTCCAAACAACCTGAAGGAGTGAGAGAAATAAATAGAGGTGGAAGCTGAGGCTACTGGCCTGTCCAGATCTATGTGATTATGCACTCCAGAGACGAGGCCCGGAAAAGAATCTCTTGTTGATTTTGGTGTAACTTCTCAACTCAATGAAAAAGGAAGAACACTTTATGCACATTCTGTATAAGTACCTGGAATAAGATACAAAGCTTATTTTATACAATTGCGAGTGCCATGTGGTCAGAAAGGAAACAGGTGTTGACTTCACAAAGGTAAGAACGAAGAGAAGGCTGCAGAGAGTGAGAATTTGTGAAATATGTACAGAAAATGTGTTGGTCCTCATGACGTATGTGATCGATTGGTGTTTTACTTTGATCTTTATCTAGTATGATAGTATCTAGTATCCTTTATCTAGTATGATCAAAATGGCTGGTAAGCTAAAACTATATTTTGCAGACTTTTTTGTTAGCAAGAGTTACAGAGTTGACTTAGATTGGGTCAATCAGATGCTATTTTTTTTTCTGATTCAGATTACCAGGTGTCGCTCAGAGTCCGGAAGCGGGCATCCTGAATGGAGTGGGACCCCACCTGTGATATTCTGACTGCATACGTTTTCTGATATAGAGTATGGGCAGCAAAATTGGCAGTCCGGATCTTCAGAGGGGCTTGTGGAATATTACTTAGAAGCTCAACCCAGAATGTATTTGTGACTTTCCTAACCATCTGTAAACAATGCCATACCCTACAATAATTCCTTTCCAAACTAAACTAGCCAGAATAAAATCTATTCTCTATAACTGTGCCATTACAAGGACAGTTTTAAATCTATTCCCATATCAATCAACATTTTCTACTTGTATTCTTTATTTCTTAGGTAGCTATTAGAATTGGTGAACTCCAATGATCTTGTTCTCACAACGTTGAAATGATTAGTTCTTTCATTTCTCCTGGAGGTGAATTTTTCCTTAACAATGGATTCAGAGAAAAAGAGCCATAACCACATAAGAAAAAAATCGAGAGAGATAGCATTTGGCCAGCCGGTAAGGAAACACTTGGGGTCCGGAAATCATTTGGTTTCTCTTCATACCACCTCATAAGTCAATTATTTCATTCATGTGATACAATGACTATTTTTGTCCTTTATATTATTAGAATATTTCACACATGAGAAATGGAATGAATACTATAATAACCCCAGATGTTCATAAATGACCCTGAAAACATTTCAATCCATGACCAATTTTGTTTCACCCCCACTATCACGCAGCCCGACTTTGGTTATTTTGAAGTCAATTGAAGATCACAGCATTTCATCTGTAAATATGTCAGCATGTATTTCTAAAAGATAAACGTTCTATTTTTCTTTTTTAAAAAAAAGCCACATTACTAGGCTTAAAAATATAAGCAAGATAGTAATAACTTTTAATATCATCAGTGATTTAAGTAGTATCCAAATTTCCCTGTCATATTTGTTTAAGTTGTCTTGTTTGAAATTGGATTTTGAGTACATGGCAACTGGCTAATTGATCTCTTAAGTTACTGATTTATCTTCTAAATCTTTTTACTTTCCCTTGCAATTATTTGTGAAGAAACCAGATATTTGTCATGTGCAATTTCCATAATCATCTTCATGTCACATGTCCTCTGCTCTCAGTATTGCCTGTAAATTGGTTTTTGCATCATATAGACCTCATAGTGATTTTGGCAAGAATTCTCTACAGATGGGTTGTCTGTAGAAAACACACAGTATTAACTAGATCATCCTTGTGGTGATGTTGGCGGTTATGGATGATCACTGTCTAGACTCATTACTTTTATAAGAGTTGAAAATCAGATATTCTAATTTTCTCACTTGTTTTTGTTGTTCACTGGTTAAAATATATCACAAGTTCATATTGGTACTTCTTTTTTTTTTAATTTTTTTTCAACGTTTATTTATTTTTGGGACAGAGAGAGACAGAGCTTGAACGGGGGAGGAGCAGAGAGAGAGGGAGACACAGAATCGGAAACAGGCTCCAGGCTCTGAGCCATCAGCCCAGAGCCTGATGCGGGGCTCGAACTCACGGACCGCGAGATCGTGACCTGGCTGAAGTCGGACGCTTAACCGACTGCGCCACCCAGGCGCCCCTGGTACTTCTGATTTAAGCACAGGCTGCATGATCCTTACTTAACTTGAGTAACCTTACCTCTTATCTCCTTTTCATATCAAGTAAATACAGTTGATCCTGAACAACACGGGGTTTGGGGGTGCCTAGTCACCCCCATGTAGTCAAGTATCTGCATATAACTTTGATTTCCTCAGAAGTTAACTAATAACCTGATGTTGACAGGAAGCTTTACCAGTAACAGACAGTTGATTAACACATTTTGTATGTTACATGTACTATATGCTGTGTTCTTACAATAAATCCAGCTAAAGAAAGGAACATGTTATGAAGAAAATTGTAAGGAAGACAAAATACATTTACATTACAGTACATTATATTTCTGTACCATATTTAATGGAAAAAATGTGTAAGTGTGTCCATGTTGTTCAAACCCATGTTGTTCAGGGATCAACTATACTCACTGCTTTATCTCTTAATACACAACATTCAGCAAACTCACCTTCAACTATATGGCCACTAAACTAGTGAATGTTGTGCTTTGTTTTTCAGGTCACTTTTTCCTTGTGGTATAATCCACCGGAATAACAGTAAAGTTATTGTTTTACATATTTTGGAATAATTCTTGTTTCAGTTATGTCGCCAACTTGAGACACGTGGGTTTGTTGCATTTGTTTTTTGGAGAGATATTTTTTTATTCTGTAAAATATTCACATGCTTACAAAGTTAAACCTAAGAAATCTCATCTATCTAGAGAATTCTAGCTTTTATTCTTGGCACCTCCACTCTTCCCTTCTTCCCACAAAAGTAATCATCTGTTTAATTTTATAGTTGATGGTTTGTTTTTCTTGTAAATGTGAGCACATTGGGCATGTGTGTGTGTGTGTGTGTGTGTGTGTGTGTGTGTGTGTGTGTATGGCACTGAATACACTTTCTTAGATAAGCAGTAGTACTTGATTTTATTTATAGTGGAGTATACATTTTTCTCCACTCCTCCACACCCGATATTTAGGACTTCACTCATCATATCATATAGGGTTATTCCTCATTCCTTTTGATAGCTGCCTATTCTCCTTTTTGTAGATCTGCCACAGTTTATTCAACCTTTCCCTTATAGTAAACATTCTATAGGTCTCCATCTTTTGCTAAAACAAAGAAAGTTTCTGTGTATACATGCCTTGTGCGTATTCCTTGCAGTGCATGCTCAAAGTAGAAATTACTTGGATCAAAGGGTAAATGCACATGTAAATTTGGTAGATATTGCCATATCCCCCACTGTAGATATTGTATCACTTTTCATTTCCAGAGACACTATTTCCCTATGGTCTCAACAACAAAGCCTGTTGTGCACTTTTAGATTTTGTCAAGATGTCGGATAAGACAATATATATCACTGTATTTTAAAATTGTATTTATCTCATTATTACTCAATTTGAGAATACCGTTAAATGATTAATGTCAATGATCTTTCCTTTCCTGTAAAATATGTGTTCATATCTCTAACTCATTTTTCTAAAGAAGTGTTGGTATTTTTCACTATATTCTTCCCCCCCTTTTTTTTGAATATTGCTTTTGTATATATCAACTTTTGTCAGGGATATAACCTATAATCACATGGAAGTTTCTTTGCTACATTTAAGTCTTCATCATTAATGCTACTGAGAAGCAAAGAAAGGCAGACATTAATGAACACCCACTTTCCGAAACATAAGCTCAACTAGAGTTCAAAAGTGAAGAGGTGTACCTATAAAGCCTCAGAGTTTATGGTTGCTTAAATTTATGAAACAAGACATGTTCAGTCTTCCAGGTAAAATCACAGAAATTCCTAAGGGAGAGTCCAAATTCCTGCAGTTTATATTTTTATGGGATTCTTGAAGTAGAGAAAATAATGTTGTACCATGTTTTTTTCCCTCTCTTTCCTTTGGAAGATTTACTTATGGGGGTGGGGGAATTACAAAGGACGGAGTCAAATGCTTGTAAGAAGAGAGAATAATTGAGAAGCACGAATGTATCCATAGGTCTGTGAAATGACCTGTGTTACAGTGACACAGAAAAACAGAACTCCCAGGTAAAATGCTATTTATTCTCAAGCAAATAGACACAAATGCACCTGAAGTTTCCAACCTCATTAATATAGACAGGCTTTTTAAAAGTTAGATAGAAATTTTGAGTGAACACTGGGAAGACAAATCCCTATTAGATTTCTCATCTTGGTTCAGGAAGGAGCTTGCTCTGATTTCACTGATCTCAATATTTAATAAAAAAAAATGTATTTCTTGCTTTATCAAAATTGAAGGAAACAAAACAATTGTGTTATCTGAGGAAGGCCTACTAACCTTCTTTGTTGGCCTGGATAATCTCATGGATTGAATCAAATGGTGTTTGGGATTAAGAATGATGCTGTTTCCCAAATGTAATGTGCTTTTTAATGGAAGTTTATTCCACTGTGTGATGGATGGAATATGAAATTTTCTCAAGGACTCAGATTGCATTTTCCTGCAAAGGCTGTATGACACAATATGCAAATTTATAGAGGATGCAACTTAGAGAACCATGGACGTTTTGTTTGTTTGTTTGTTTTGATCTGAACGGGAAGTTGGAATTTTCTGCTCTAACCTCTTAACTATCAACAAAAATAAGTCCAGGAGGTCACATGTTGTGGCCCTAAGATTAGTGTTATTAATTGGATGAGCAAAGACAGAAGTTAGCTCACTTAGTTCCAGGACCTTGTGATTTCCTCCTATAACAAGCTGCTTCTCCTAAATAACGTCAATTGTTATAAGAAAACACATACATCAGAGCCCCCCTTTTGCCGCAGATCTAACACGGATAATATTAGCATACTTCATATGGACCGCCAGTAGTTTTGTATTTACTCTCAAATTAAAAAAAAAAAAAAATACAAGGTTCTGCATTTTACAGGTGGGGTCCAGAGGGATAAGATATTGATAAATCCATGCAGGAGCTGGAATTAAAAATCCAGGCCTGACCAATTCCGATTCTCCATCCCACCTGCAACTTCATCACTATTTAAATTGGATATTTTCTCTCAATCTTGAGACTCAAGGGCAGCAGAGGAAAGGTTGTGCACAAAGTAGCTACTAAGATATCCTTAAACAAAGGCACCTTACAATTGAACGATCTGCTGTAAATCGCCATAGTCTGTGTCTGCAGAGGCCCTCTTGCTCATCTGTCTTCATTAGTACTTCTTAAGACATCAAAAGGGTTTCAAGAAATGCTACAGTTAACTCAAAAGAGAACTAAACATGAACTTTTCACTAGTCAAGTCTTCAAAGGCATTGTGTGTGAAGGTGACATATGTGTGTATGTGGTTTTCACAGCACTGTAGACATTCATACATCCAGTACCAGACACACTGTTGGCCCCTTCATGATAAATGCTTAGGATCTGGCCATAGCTCCAAAACACTCCAGAATCCAGTGCCTCCCCAGAGTTCAACATCCCTAGTTTGCTTTATTATCAATAGTGTCTTAACCCCACTGCTAACAAACTCTGACAAAATAACTTTTTAAGCTCAAAATGCTTAAAATCAGCTAAATTCTACCCTTGAGGCTGTATGCACCTGCAACTTCTCTTGTGAAGTATGGTTAGAACTGTGAGCGTGAATATATCGAACACAGCTCAATGGCTCAATTTGACGTAGGTTGTGGTGAACTTTTTGCCATGGTTTTATGTCCCAGATACTAGAACGGGAAGTCGCAATGCTTTAAATAGAGCACAGGCCTGAGGCCACACAGACCTGCTGACAAATCAATACTCCCTATGACCTCAGGAAATTTGCGTCAACACTTTGAACTTTCTTCTTCTTATCTCTAAAATTAATGAGGTTTTCTATTCCTTGAACTTCCCCCCCCCCCCTTTCTATCTATTTGATTTACTTTTTAAGTTCTTGGCTCACATGCTCCAGTGTCAGGGAGGTCTTCCTCCAATTTCTGTTCAAAATAGCATGTTGTCCTTATGTGACTGTCTATAGTCTGCTTCCTTGATTGATGTTCAATATTACTTGTCATCATCTGAAATACCACATATTTCACTTGCTTATTGTATATACCCTTGATTGGAATGTAAGTTTTATGAGGGGAAGGACTTTTTTCTGCTTTGGTCACTGCTTCATGCTCAGCATTTAAAAAACCTCATATAGGAGCACCCAGGTGGCTCAGGCGGTTAAGCGTCTGACTCTTGGTTTCATCTGGGGTCATGATCTCACGTTTTGTAGGATCGAGCCTCGGGTCCAGCTCTGCACTGATGGTACAGAGCCTGCTTGGGATTCTCTCTCTCCTTCTCTCTCTACCCCTTTCCCGCTCATGTGTGCACTTTTTCTTTTGCTCTCTTTCTCTGTTTCAAAATAAATGAACATTGTAAAAACTAAACAAAACAGCTCATATATTGTACAGTGAATCTAATAAAATTATGTAAAATAAGAAAAATTGGGGTGACTGGGTGGCTCAGTCAGTTAAGCATCCAACTCTTGATTTTGGCTCAGGCCATGCTCTCATGGGTTATGACTTGGAGCCCCACATAGGTTCTGCACTACAGTACAGAGCCTGCTTTAGGATTCTCTTTCTCTCCCTCTCTCTCTGCCTCCCCTCACTAGCTCTCTCTGTCTCTCTCTTAACATAAACAATAAATAAATAAATAAATAAATAAATAAATAAATACTTGAAAAATAAATAAATAAAATAGGGAAAATATTTAGGAAATATTTTTAGGAAATAATTAGGAATAGGATCACAGAGGTTAAAATAAAGTGGCTTTGGTCCCAGACCCCATTGACCTGAAGTTTTAACAGGTATAATGTGACATTAAAATACAAGTTCCACCATAAGTTATTTATATTTATATGTGCTGCAAGGTGGAAGTAAATGGTAGAAGGAGAATGTATGGCAGGGGGACAATGATCTAGATCAGGGAAGGGCTCACAAAGGAGCAATGTTTAACTTGAGACATCAGGGATAAGTGAGGTTTCAGGAATGAAGGGTCGGAAGGAACCTACAATGAAAAGCATGTGAAAATGCACTGAGGTAAGAAGAAATGTGTGTATTTGGTGACCAGAAAGAAAACCAGCATGGGTGGAGTCAAGAGCATGGGGACAACTGTCTCTTGAGTTGAGACCAGAAAGACAGGAGGCTGGGGGACATTCATTAAAATATCTGGGCGTAGTGGCTGCCCAACAAAATAATCAATATAAATACCCAAATAATACCTTAAAATAATACCTTAAAATAATCAATACAAATACCCAACACCACAGCTTCACAAATTCAGAAGAAAGTAATCTTAGAAAGATTTCTAGGGTAGCTGTGGAGTGTGACAAAAATGACCACTGTCCAGTCCAGAAAACAGTAGTCAATCGAAGAAGTTCAAATAGAAAACAAAATGTAGAAAATGGTTCACATAGTGATGGCAGACCCAAGAAAACAAGAAGGGGCCTTCCCATTAACAAAACAGAAAACCACCACTGCTAAAAATGGAGGTCCCCAGAGAGGAGACAGCACTCAATGAAACCTGGTGGAAACCAGACTGCAGTGTGGTCATCTGGCATGTCCAGTAGCCACAACAGAGGGCTTGAAGCCTCTTCTACAGAAGGCACACGTGGAGGCAGAGAGAGAAGGAAATGTGGTCTTCCTTGCATCAGCCTTCAAATCACCTGTTTATGCCTCTCATTGGTGGAACCAAGTGGGAAGCCAATTGGTAAGGCTTCATGGGAGATGTAGTTTCTGTGATGAAGACAGTGGAAGAAATTCAGGGAAAGAGGCTGAGAGCAATCTCTCAAATAACCCCTACAAAATCCTCTTTGTAATAAAAATAGGGATGCCAGTTCTAGCTTCCTGCTCATTAGGGGCTACAAGTACATTTTTCAGGCTGCACCCCATCTCTATAACAGTCATGAAAACACATGCTGTACTACACAAGTAAAATAACTGTTTCTAATGTAATGGTATATAAGTGCTGTACGCAATGCAGTAATACACACATTAATAAGCCATACTGAAGAATCCGTTAGTTCTCTCCTAACTAAATGCAAGGTCTTTAGAGGTTTTTTTTTTTATCTTTCTTTAAAAGTGACTTTACTTAAGTCAATTGATAATTAATGAACATTCATAAAGGTCTGAACTTTCATATATATATATATATATATACACACACACACACACATACATTATCTAATTATCTAATATATTAGCTAATATATATGATATCTAATATCTAATTATATATTATATATACATGTATTATATATATACATATATAATCTCTCTATCTCTATCTATCTATTTATCTATCGGTCTATCATCTATCTATTCCATTGCTGCCTTATTCATAGATAGCTACTATTAACGTAGTGATATAGAGAAGATCATTGACATTCCCAAATTTATATAATTCTAGCTATTTGGGTATAATACAAAAGTATCCTGACTAAATAATTGTAATTTCCTGGGACATGAGTTTGAATTATGTTATGATATGGGAACATATATATATATATATATATATATATATATAGTCATGGACATTGATCCCTGATGTGCTTATTTAAATATGATAATTTATTTTTTGTCTATTTGAAATTAGAAACAGAGTGATAGTAGATAAATCAATTTTTTTTTAATTTTTTTTTCAACGTTTATTTACTTTTGGGACAGAGAGAGACTGAGCATGAACGGGGGAGGGGCAGAGAGAGAGAGGGAGACACAGAATCGGAAACAGGCTCCAGGCTCTGAGCCATCAGCCCAGAGCCCGACGCGGGGCTCGAACTCACGGACTGCGAGATCGTGACCTGGCTGAAGTCGGACGCTTAACCGACTGCGCCACCCAGGCGCCCCGATAAATCAATTTTTAAAAAGTGAAGCTTGAGTTTACCGTAGCAAATCTAGTATTTTCTCAATTGATGCAACGTGAACAAAATTTTGAAAATCGGTTCATGTTGCATGAGGAGAAAAAAGAAACAAAAGATTTCCACTGAAATACACTTTGGAGCTAAGCCAAGATCTAGTTTAAAAGTTTCTTTATGAGTTGATACTAATCAGGTACTAATCCTAATGAATGTGTGGTTGAGCCATATTTTCTAATCTTTTTATATCCATTTTCATTTCTAAGTGTATATAGTTGGGATAATACTACATATACATAATTTTACTTACATGAATGTGCTATGAAAATGGTATATTTTCATTTAAATTATCATGACTCATTTTTTTAAATAAGATTTTCTCCTCAGGTCTTCAGATTATACACACTTAACAACTAATAGTTTCAGATCAATTTTGAGAATAGGCACCATGATCAACAAAGGTTTCTTCTTGAAAAAAGAAAACAAAAACATCTTGCTGAAAACTGAGCTTTATTTTTAGCCAAATGAGATAACATTTCACAGAGTATTTACTGAAAATAATCAATAATTCCCTAGTAGGTATAAGTCAATATATATCAAGTCAAAGGCACACTATTACGTGGAAGTCGATATGTTTTACCAAACATATGGAGAATTTACATTGAAACAGGCCACTGACATTTTCATTCCATTATTACCTTTTTTTTTCTTTTTTGGTAGTATAATATATAGCATCTCAAACAAAATTATGTGTCTAAATCATTCAGTAAAAATTGAATTTAGCCAACTTTCTTCTTTTTAATTTTTTAATGTTTATTTATTTATGAGAGTCAGAGAGACAGAGCACAAGCTGGGGAGGGGCAGAAAGAGAGGGAGACACAGAATCCGAAGCAGGCTTCAGGCTCTGAGCTGTCAGCAAAGAGCCTGACACGGGGCTCAAACCCACTAACTGTGAGATCATGACCTGAGCTGAAGTTGGACACTTAACCAACTGAGCCACCCAGGTGCCTCTTATTTAGCCAACTTTCAAGAAAATAATACTTAATTTCATTTGCTCCAAAAAGCCTTAGAGATTAAGTTAGTCCATCAGCATTCTTTGGAGTATCCCTTTATTCTCACCTTGACTTCCACTAACCATGGGGAGAGCAATGGATTTGAGACTTTAGAACCACACTACTGACCTCATAGTATAACACTGTGGTCTTAAATAAATGATTTAACCTCTTTGAGCTAAGGGCTTTGAGTTCTTTCTTCTTTTGCTCCCAATCCCTGATGTGACTAAACACCCAAAAAAACTGTAGCTTATACTTTTCTGTCAACTAAACATTTTCTGATGCAGACTACTATGTGAGAAGGAAAGATCTTGTGTCTATATACGACTATGTTTAACCTACTGTCTCGCTGATAGGCACCAGACCTTGGCCATCTTTTCTGACTGATGTCTGAAACACAGAGACTGCACTGAAGGGTCATTACATAGCAGTGGAAGAAAAGAACCTTTCTGGGAGAGCAACAGAACTCACGGGCCAACCAGGACTTGACTTGATCAAAGCTAATATCCATCACATTCCTATATTATTGTATCTTGTTTATTAAACCAAATGTAACTCATTTTCATTTGGATATTAAAGAGTTGTAATTTTTGTTATTTGGAAACTGAAAAGAAGATGATACATATTCTTCAGGCAGAAGATAGTCTACATTACCCTCAAAACAGGACTCCTTCTGGGAAAGTACAGTAGGCAACAGAGCCTATGATCTCCTAGGATACAGGATCTTGACAATAAGACAGGAAGTGGAGCTAGGGTACCATGTTGCTGGCCCAATCATCCTATTCCTTCAAAGAGACAAAGATTAAGAGGATACAGCATGATTGTGCTGCATTCTGGAAGGCAGATCAGAGAAAGGTGCTAATGCAGACAACAGGTGGAGTGGTGAAGGTTTTAAAAACCCAGAATGATTTCATGGAAGTTCTTGTCCTGGATTCCAACAGAATATGGAGAGTTTCAAGACAGAGATAGAGGAAAGGAATATTAGTGGCCAACAGCAAGGATATGAGTGTGCTATGGTGACTTTGTGGGAATGCAGATAGTTCCATTTCACTGACTCTAAATGATTAAAGAACAGTCGCACACAAAGCTGAGGAAGTAGTTTTCACAGGAGAAAAAAAAAAGCTACCTAAAAAGCTCTGATAATGCTTTTCAATTTACTATAAAATGATAGACTCTGGATTGTTCGTATGTCCTTGATTTGGAATAAAAAAAAAACCTACAAAACACTAGCATAACCTATGTAACTTGATCATTCTTTAAGGAAGATGATCTTGACAATTGTGTAAAAGTGTTTATATAAGGGAGGAAAGAGAGAGAGAGAGAGAGAGAGAGAGAGAGAGAGGAGAGAGAGATTGGTTATGAAACTGATCAAATATTTTAGGCTGATGTCTCCTAAAATGTGATGGAAGGAACTCAAATTATATAGAATTTTAATAAGTGTAAAATTTTACTAAGGGTATTAGGAAAAATAAAGTGTCTGTAGTCATAGGTTTTAAAAAAAAAGACAGACCTAAATAAAGTAAAGCATATTTCCTCATCATAAGATATCTAACAGGCTAATGGGCACAAAAATATTGAGGAAGAGCTAATAGGGTGTGGTTTCCCCAAAATTGCTTGACTATGACAATTCCCTTCAAGGAAGCATCTTGCAGAATCATTGTTCACAAATCCTAGTTTGCAACATGTTGGTCTCTGCAGTAAGGTCCTCACTGTGCTGTTAGCTCCTGGAGAAAGTACAGTCCTGTGGTGTTAACCTTTCTAGCCTTAGTTTCTAGAAGTTTGTATAGGATGAGTCCTCCAAAAATATCTATTTAATGGGGTTGGCAGGATTGGAAATTACCATTACTTTTCTACGCTTCTGTATTCTCAAATCATTGCTTTTTGGGTTTGACTATTCAGCAATTCCAATTTGGAAGATAGGCTTATAGGAAAGACGTTAGAGATGCTGAGTCTTGGGCTGTCATAATCTTCCCAAGTACTGTCCTGTTTCATCTAGAACCTAAGTCAATTTGTCTCTAAAAAGATCTTAAAATATCTTTCTTTGTCCAAGAGCCATATTTGTCCACCATGAGTGAGCTGGAACATACTGGTGCTATAACAGTGAAGGATGAATAATAAGGCAAAGGAAGACAACCTGATTTATTAGAAAAACAGTCTCAGAGCTACAAAAGCTTTCTTGAATGCTAGTGTTCCTACTTACAAACTTATTTTATTTCAACTTTAGTTTTTATTTTCCATTTAAAAAATATGGAACTCATAATATTGAAGGAGTATGATGTTTGAACATATTAAGTGGCCTGGTACACTTGAGGTTCTTAGTGTTGTGTCTGGGTCTCAAAACCCTCAGTAAATGGATCATTGACAATTTAGAGGAGCTAGAGAAATTCTAGAATCAGACCTGGCCAGGAAAAAATAAAATTATAATCATACTGTCAGCAGGCTGATGAGATGCTGAATGCCATTCATGCAAAAAACAAAACCAAACAGTGTAGGCTCAGGAAGAGGATGCTTGGTTGGTACTGTTTCATCCTAGGTAGACAGAATTTTTATACAAAACCATTTAATGTTTAAGAATAACAAGCTGCTGGGGCCTCTGGGTGGCTCATTTGGTTGAATGTCCGACTCCAGCTCCGGTCATGATCTCCCTGTTTGTGAGTTTGAGCCCTGCGTAGGGCTCACTGCTGTCAGCCTATCAGCCCAGAGCCCACTTCAGATCCTCAGTCCCCCTCTCCCTGCCCCTCCCCCACTTGCACTCTCCCAATTAATAAATAAATATTTTAAAAAATAATAACAAGCTGCCACTTGTTGGCTAGGTGATGTACTAAATGCCCCTTCTCAGCCAATACTTAGAACAATCCTATGAATCAGATTATGTTTCTAGCCAGCATGATGTTTTTGGAAAACAAAAATGTGTATTTGTGTTTTGTAACCAGATGACTCCCAATTTACGGCAGTAAGCATAAAGGGCTCACTCAGAGTCCATTTGAAGGAAGAGGAATTCATTGTGGCTGCAGCAGAGGTTTTGAGAAAAGAGTAAAAGAAGAGATAAAAACGTAAGAGGTCATGAAGGATTGAATTTTGGATAGATTCTAATCAGACCGTGGAGGAAATATAAGTCAGGTCCAGACCTGTGCGCTTACTCCTGCAGTGAAGGCACAGCTATGAAGGGATCCTTACCTGGAGAAAAAACAATCGGACAGTGATTTTCTTTAGAACACTTGATCTGATAATGGTCGTTTATTTGCAGTGATTTGATCAGATCCAATGGATATGCTTCCCGGCTTCACATGGAAATTGTAACCTCAAGTTCAGGAGCTGCTCTTCCTCTTGCACTTATCACATTTGCAATTAATTTTTAGAAACTGTAATCCAAGTGAGTTGTTCAGAGTAGGTGTTCTGGAGCCCGGCCACCACGAGCTACCCTGACTAACTTTGTGAGGTCACAGCAGTTTTCTTATCTGCAAAATGGGGACACTAATGTAAGGTTACATTAGCCAACAGATACGATAGCAGTGCCTAGCACACAGTGAATGCTCAGAGAGCTTTTACCTCATATTTGGTTTACTAGTATTGCAATCCTGGAATTTTTCTAGTCAACCATTAGCATTTCCACAAGACTTTCTCTTGGGGAAATTTACCTCTCTAATAGGCTGTTGAATTTGAACTTTATGTTTTTATTCACATTCTCATAATTTGTGTTTTAAGAAGAGATACATTCTTAGAAATACCAGAATTCTGAAGCTTTTGAGATTTTAAAGGTATAATTTAAATATTTTTGTAGCATTTTGATCTCCTTATTCTTATTCTCTTTTCCCCATGTACTTGCATTTCACCAAATTACCTCCACTTCTGTCTCAAAGCTTCAGAATTCTGCTAATTTAGGAAATTAACTCAACAGTCATACCCCTGAGTGTCCTGAGAAAGCACAAAACCTATGCAACCAGTCTTTATTTTCTGACCCGAAAGCCAAAAAAGCTGTAATTTGACTATTTTCTTTTATCGAAGGCACGGTATTTGCAATAACTCTCTTTGCTACATGGCTGTTCACGATGACTGTAATCAGAAAATCACATCAGGTCACTCTGGGGGAATGTCGCTTTTGTATCTCAACAGGTGTATCTCAACCTGCACCTTCTTCACTCTTGCCTTGGCTCAAGGTGCAACGGTGAGCAGAGTCCCTTAGGTGTTTGGTTCCCAAATTGTGTGCTGTTTTCTAGAATTAGGGTCAAAGGGAAGTGAAGCAGTTTGGGGTTCACTGATCTGCAGAGCTGTGTCGCTTTCCCTGCATACCTAAGAGAGTCAAAAGAAGCTTCAACTTGAATTCTTTTGAATGGAACTGTGTGTAAGGTTAAAAATATAAGGCGTCACCCTGCCTTTGTGAACACGGTTCACTCTTTTTCTGAAGACGTTTGAGGTCCTTAAGAATATCTGTTATTCTTGTCTGTGTTGTGTGTGTGGATACACTGAGCTGTCCAGGAAGGTTTGCCTCAAACCGGATGGTCACTACTGATGTGCTTTTGAAGTCCATGGGTCTACTTTTCATTTGTTCATTTGTTTAGTTATTTTTCCTCTTTATCAGATTTTCCTCTTAGCTTTCTTCCCCTTTTGTCTTTTTATCTAGGCCACCAATAAGCAGCCCTGTGTACCCCACACTCATCCCCGCTGAATTTTAACTTGTGCTGCTAATAAATTATTCCACAATCTGGGAAATCCAATAACCATGCTCCTGAGAGTTAGACAGGAAATAAAGCCTCTAAATAAAGATTTTGAGGGTTCTATTTTAAGTGGTATTTGGTATTTGTTTCCTTCTTTTTTTTTTTTTTTTTTTTTTTTTTTTTTAGCATTTATTCATTATTGAAAGGCAGAGAGAGACAGAGTGCAAATGGGGGAGGGGCAGAGAAGAGGGAGACACAGAATCCGAAGCAGGCTCCAGGCTCTGAGCTGTCAGCACAGAGCTTGACGTGGGGCTGGAACTCAAGGACAGTGAGATCTTGACCTGAGCCAAAGTCAGACACTTAACTGGCTGAACCACACAGGTGACCCCTTGATAAGACATTTTTGAGGTACTGCAGATGTACCCGAATCTCCATCATATGCCAAATTCTATGTCCCCTGACATAGTAGCAAAGCAATTAAACAAAGCAAGAATGGTGCATCTTCTACTACATTCTTTACGCTGGATCCAAACCTTGGGCAATTTCTAGGTGCTTATTCTTTTACTTGGGCCCCTTCTTTCTAGAATTTTCAGTGCCCTCTGTTTTTGAAAGCTTAGATCACCAGTCTTGATTCAATAATACAATCAAAATTGCCCTATAGTGGTTATTTTACCAACCACCACAATTTGCAACCTGCCTCTTTTAAAACTCTTCAGAGTTCTCCAAGTCTGTGTATTCTGAAACTATTTTCTAAACAGTCAAGTATTTTTCCAGTGCAAATAATTTTTAACCAACATTACAACAAAAACATCTTCATTTGCATTGAAATTGCTAGTAAAATTGGTTTCACAACAAGTAGCAATAAAATAATCTAAGATAATAGTTTTATTTATTCATTTTTTTTCTACTTCATCCATATTTTATTTGAGTAAGCATTATATATTGTAACTTGTTACTCATCACATTATACATTTTAACACTGGAAGTTTGACTCAAACCCTTTGGATTCCAATGTACCAAGTCTATTAAAGTCTATTCAAGTCTATTAAAAAGTAAATGAGATAATTAGATAAAGCAGCCCAATGTTTGGCACATAGTAAAGACTTAATTATTAGTAGTTATTTTTATTAATATCAGTATTTCCTCTTTAATATCATTATATGAGCAACCATGAGTCTTAGTCTCTACTCCATGGAAAGGGCAGGGGAGTTTAGAAAACAAGCCCAATATCGAGAAGATTCATTTATGTGACAAGTAGATTTAAATAGAATAAAGAGAATGCCATACTGAAAACAATAGTTCATGGTTAACTCTTGGAAATCTCATAAGATGGAAGCAAAAATTAAAGTAGGTAGGAATGTATGGATAGGCATTTTTTTCTGAGCATTTCCTCCTTACTTCACATAATCATTGAATTGGTAAAAATTTATACTATTTTTCTAGATGCTAAAACTGAAGCTCAGAAATATTAGAAAAGTCACACAGTCAGCAAGAAATTTAACTAAAACTCAGATCTGTCGTAAGCCCAAATCCCAAGCCCTAACTTAGTCCTGAAGCCAGAGCCCACATCTGAGATGACAGAGTGACCAATCCGTGCAAATGCCTGGTCAACTTTGCGGTAATACATTGTTGGTCTTCTCTGTATCTCATCTTTCCATGTGCCAACACACAGGGTGCCGCTAACTGGAGCATGGGGAAAAGTTGTTTAATCTGTAACAGCATCAAGTGGGCAATGTTTGGGTACAAATCACCAAAAATGGCAGTCCCTCTCTGATATAGATTTCTCATTGGGTACAAAGGCAATCATAGATTCAACTAAACCAAGATCATTTATGTTGAATGATGAAACACTCACTCTGGAAAAATCTTCAGTATAAGTCACTAAGCTGAACGATTAAAATGTTACCAAAACAACCCACGATAAAGTCCCTCATCTCTCAGTTGCCTTTCTATCTACATCATCCCCACCATAGCGTGTTTTGTGAGACACTGGCTTCGTGCTCAAATGGCACCTGCTCAGTTTCTTTACGATGAGATTCCAGCAATTGAATGGGTGAATATGCATGAGATGTAGCAATTTTCAATTTTGTGTGTGTGTGTGTGTGAGGAACACTTACTAACCATTGTTAAGGAATTTATATTCTATTTTTAGGGGTAGGGAAAACCTACATTTGACCTAAGTGATTTGATATTTAAAACCTTCACTCTTATTACCATTCTATTGTGTTTGGATGCTTTCTACGAGGGTATTCTAGTAATAGTTTTGAAGTTGGTCACTTTAGACTATTTCAGGTCAAAGGGGAAAGACACAGACGCAGCAAAAACAACTGAAGTGATCAAAGTTGCAAACTGAAGAGGGATTGAGCCCAAGCTAAAGTTGAGAACATAGAGGTAAGCAATCACAGCTACAGTCACAGGAGGTAGACAAATGATCACTGATTTTTTTTTTTATTGCACATCCTACCAACAAAACAAATGCAAGCATCTCCAAAAATATGCACTACTGTCAAGTTATATTATATGTATTATAAAAGAAATAAAATCGACAAGGTTTAGATTTGAGCTAAAGATGAAGTAAACAATGTTTAATATTTTACCCCTGCTTTTGCTTGCTATTTTCATTAGCTAGTTCTTTAAGACACAGAATATACTCAAAGCAAAGTTTAATCTTCATAGTAATGAACATAAATTTGTATTTCAGTCTTCTAGATAAATTTGAAACTTGGTACTCTTCAATGTGGTTACGTCAAGAATGAGAGGGTCATCACCTCTGCGTTTTCTTGTCATTTGCTTATGCTTACATTTTAGCCTTATTTAATCCAGTCTTTTGGCACAAATCTGTTTTGTGAGGCTTTGTATATGTCCAAACTCAATAATATATTCTGCAAATCTACTTACGGCACAGGGCTGTGACTGGGGAGGAGGAGGGAACCATGACTGAGCCCTCTGCACTGTAGACTGTCCTTTCTATTGAAATGTTTCACTTATCCCATGTGACCCAGAACTGAAGGGCAGAGGAATACAGGAGTGCCATTGTCAACCCATGTTAACTGTTGGTTGAAATTATTTTCTCTTCTATTATTTGGCTTAAAATATAAACATAAAGTGATGTCCTAATATTTCCTTCCAGTACATACACAAATAATCTTAAATTCTCCTTAAGACATTATGACATTATGGTGGGCTGACAATGGCTTCTAAATATATGTCTGCATCATAACCTTAGTAATTTGTCAATGTCATCTTATTTGGAAAAATGTCTTTGCAGACATAGTTAAGTTAATGATCTTGAGATGATTAGACTATCTTGGATTATCCACGTGGGCACTAAACACCATTACTTGTGTTCCTGCAAGAGAGAAGAAGAGATATGAAACACACACACAGAGGCAGAGGCAATGCGACCGCAGGGGCAGAGACTGGAGTGATGTGGCCACAAGTAAGAAATGGTGACAGCTGTCAAAAGCTGGGAGAAGCAAGGAGCGGATTGTCCTCCAGAGTCTCTGGACAGACAGCAGTCCCACCAACATGATGATTTAAGATGTTCTGGCTTCCAGAACTGTGAGCAGAATAAATATGTGTTGTGTTAAGCAATTAAATTTTAGCTAACTTGTTATGACAGCCATAGAAAACTAATACTGGTATCAAATGTAAAAAGAAAGTCTACTGGTTTCGACATAAGAATGAGTAAACATGGAAAGTGATTGCTCTGATTTAATGACTTTTCAGCAGGCCTTAGGATAAGACCTTATGGAGGGTTTGGCAAGATGGGACTGGTTCCTAAAAGGCCCAAGAAACAAGCTTCTACATCCTGCGGGTGAGGTAGACACAAAGGCACCTTGTATGTATGGAGGATTTTATTGGAGAGCTTAATGTTCTTGTCATTTTATTTCTTTCTCACAAAAGGTGTCCCAAGTTTGATACACTTTCTCCTTCTTATGAGGAAGAAGTGAAGACTCAAAGTTACCAAATAATGACTCTATGGTCGAAGTGTCTGTGAATTCCAGCATTGGACTTATGCCCTGGGTCTTCTGACTCCAGGTCCAATGTTTAGATGACAAAAAATCAATAGCCCTTGGTTTCCTCAAATCCCGTGTCTTTGTAGGCCTATTGTAGACCCCTTCTATGAATGAATGTATACATTTATGGTAAATGGAGATGGGAAGACATGCTTTCATCCTGACTGGCAGAGCTTCCTCATATTATAGAATGTCCGCATGATTGGCATTAACTCATGTAATTCCCTACTCTGAAATGAGCCAAGTGTATGCCACTGCTATCTACTCCAATCAAGAAGAGTTAGCACAATCATTTAAAAACATAAGCCAGGATCTTTCAGGCTTACATTGCACTATATAAAACCAAAAGTGGCCTTTAATATTCTAAGAAGCCTTGACTCCGTCTCCAAATCCTAAAGATACAACATACTTTTTGATATTTCTCCCAATGTGCTCTCATTAGCTAGTGAATATAAAACATGTAGTTTTAAGTACTCAAATGAACTTTCTGCTGTCATTTACTTGTGAGCTCAGCTATAGTTTTCATAAAAGATAATGCATTCCTCCATTTTCATTTGAGGGATATTATGCTGGATTTCCCAGAGAGAAGTGAATATAGTCATAGTGTAACAGATCCAAACAGAACACACTGGTGATGACAGATGTTGTAAAGGCCATTGGATTGGCAAAAGAAGGGATCTTCTTCACTCAATTACAGGATTTTATCACTTAGTCCCATCTTTGAATGAGTCCAACCTATCCTGACCTGGCACTTTCCCCAAACAATAGGGAGTGAACCTATGAAGGGCATGTGCTCTGGTCATCCTTATCCTGGATTCCATCTGCTTGAATTACTCCCTTCCTGTGCGTGCTCCCATCCAGCCGAGTCCCTTGGTTGTCTCTCCTAATTAAAGACCCTCTTGTGTCCTCATAGTTGGAGGACCATGTTCAGTCTCTGTCTCTTATGTATCTCACTTCTTTCTGAAGATCTTGGCTCAGAATCACACCATCAGTTTATCCTGCTGCAGACTGGTTTATGGTCCCAGGGAACCTGCTTTCTTACTCCAAGATGCTGGTGGGTGATTTTTTTTCACCTACCTGACCCCATCGTACACAAATATTTGCAGTCCTGGGCAAATTTAGTCTTAAGGAGGTTTCCAAGCCCAAGGATTCTTTACCACCAGTCTGATTTTTTCTATTCCGATGCATATACTAAGTAATAACAGTTGAAATTCTAGTGAGTTCACAGTCTAGAAGGGGAGCAGGTATGTAAATACAAGAATTCATTGCCATTGGCAAATATGATAATGGAAAGAAAGCCAAGGCACTGAAGTCATAGAGAGAGAAAAGTGACTGACCACAGACAAAGGGCAGGAGAGTCTTGTTGAAGAAATAAAAATGGGCTTCTTTTTAAAACATGACTAGGGTTTTCTCACACAGGCTAAAAGAAGTTTACCCTGTTTGAAAGAAAAACAGAGTCACAGGCCCAGAAACAGTGAAACAGAGTGCCCCCCTGGGTAATTATAAAGCATTTGGCATTACTAAACTAGCAGCAAACAAGAAGACCAGAAAGACAGACTGGCAGCCTTGAGGGCCTCTTGGACCAGGAATTATGAAAGTCTTCCAAACATCAAAAATTGGATATAAAGCCACAGGAATGTTTTTTTGAGGAAAAAAACAAAAAACAAAAACAAAAAACTCAGGTGCTCTGGTTTTCAAAAATAGTTTTGAAAATCTCTCTTTCTAAGTCATCTAATAAATGAACAGAAAAATGTGTAACTCCATTTTATAAGGTGGGTAGGCTGATAGAAAGAGCGGTGCTCTCTTTCATACCTCTGCTCTCTGGTGACTCTCAGCTACAGAATCCTATACAAATGCAGCTAGGGAATGTGGTTCTTATATTCACTGTGCATCAGGGGCCCAGATTCTCTGTTGAAACTGATATAGCTATGTTTCTGATATTCTGAGGTCAGAAAATGGAAATTGTCCATCTCTCTATCTAACCAGGGCCTGGCTTATGGTGTCTTCTAACCGTTACTTGAGAGGTAAATGCCATTAGAAGCAGAATGCAGTCAACACCAACCATGAATTTCAAGGTTTGGGACTATGGCAACAGGAAATATTTCTAGATTTCAGTGGAAAGTGTATGTTCTCAGGTGTCAGACCCAGATTCAAACCTTAATTCTGACACTTACTGGATGTGTGTCTATCAGAAGTTTACTCAATCTCTCTGAGTTTTCAATCTCTTCAGATTTAAAATTGGGGATAGAAAACCACATACGGTTTCTGTTGTTTTTTTAAACCATGATAAAACATAGTATTATACTTAAGGGTAGCATGGCCTGGTGATGAAGAACATAAAGCCTCAGGGCATCTTATCAAGGTCCCAATTCCAGCACTTCCACTTACTTGCTGTACTATTTGGGACGGGTTAATTGCCCTGCTTTATCTTATACCCTTCATCTTTTAAAGTGGGAATAATGATGACATCTTTCTTTCACGCAAAGATTGTGTGTAGATACAATAAGTCAATATATGCAAATCACAGTCATGTGTTGGTTATAGTCATTGCTTAATAAATACTAGATATTCTTATTGTAAGGCACTTAGAATGTAATAAGTGGTTAATTAAATATAATGTGATGATAATGTGGGGGTTGAAAGACTTGAGGAGAAGTTTCTGGGAGCCTGAAGTGTCCTTGATCTCAGGATTTACAAGTTGGCATAGGACTTGTGGGGCATCTGTACAGGAAGTGCAAAGTTGAACTGAGTTCTTGATTTACTGGGGAGCAAGAACCAACTGAAACACCAAGCCAAACACCATAGACAAAAACTGCAGTAAAAATGAACAGCTTGTTCTAGAGGTCACATAAATGAAGAGATATGCTCAGAATGCATTGCCTACAGTGATTCTCTGAGGTAATAGAAAGGAGGAGAACTCAAGCCTGGCTGTGTATCTCATTTATAAAAGAATAAAATCAGAGTAGGAAGATGACCTCAGTCAGCTACTGAATTTCTATGGGCATCACCTAGTTTTTTTTTTTGTTTTTTTTTTTTTAATTTCCAAAAGAAAGCACTGCTAGAGAAACAGAATTTAATGTTGTTAATAACAATAAAAGCACAATGTTGATATCAAGAGCTATGTTTATTGGCATAGAGCCATTTATATGTAGCTGGTGGAATGAGAAAAGAATACTAAAGAAGGCACACACGCATCTTACAAATCCATGTTGAGAAGTGACAGGACCACATTTAGTGGTAAGAAAACCTGGAAAGTGTAGTTCGTGGACACTCAGCTGCCTCTCAGTGACTACTTCATACAATAAATGGAGGAGAATGAACCACCTCCCCTGCTGCAGATGGATCAAATGATATGGATGGAAAGGGAACAAAATGATCTGAGAACCACAATTAAGCCTTCATAGATCTTAAGCATTTATTGTCCTGAGTTCCTTCCACGTGAATTGGAATATTTTTGTTGACAAAAATAATTCAACTTGGTATGAAATTGAAGATAAAGACCATTTGAATGAAGCATAGGACATTTAGTCTAAAACATATGTTTAGTCTAGAACATACAGGAGAATATAGTATATTGGGATGGAGTTTTCCAGTAGACAATTAGATATTTGGGTCTATAACATAAGCAGCAGGTTGAATTCTATGGGTTCTAGCTATGGGTGTTACATTTAGGTCATTTGAAGTCATGATAAATGGAAAAGTGGAAATTGGTGTACTAACTCAGATAGACTCCCCAGTTAAAAACAAGCTTTCTAAAACCTGGAGTAAATTAAAAACAAGATAAAGATCAAGGGAAGAGCATGGTTACTAGAACTTGAAGAGAACCATGACAATAGTTATACAAAATAGATGCTTAATGTAATTTGTGACTTTAGATAGAGGATTTCAGGTGTGGCCACCCAATGTCTAGCAGTAAGGAGCAGAGAAGTGATTTACCAAATTGTCACTGCTCCAAACTTCCAGTGTGTCTCTTTGGGTATATCAGACTGAAAGCCAGACTGTAGTCCATAGCATCAACTTCTTAAGATTCAGAGAAAGAAAGGGAGTCTAAAAGGACCATTAGAGAATATTCAACAAGGAAAAAAGACAAAACTGGGGATTAAAAAATATACTTCCTGATGAGAAACAGATACAGTCACCATGCAAGTAAAATGGTTGTATACTTATGAGCAGCAAAAGCATAGCCTTAAAACACATAAAGTAAAAAATGGTAAAACTTCAATTTGGAACAGATGAATGCAACAATCATAATGGACTATTTGAATAAATCTTGCCCAGTAACTGATAGAACAAGCAGAAAATAAAAAGAAAAAATGAAAATTTGAAAGACATGATTATGAAATTTTGTCTGATTGACATATGTAGAATATAGAACTCCCAAATGTCAGAACATACAATTTTCAAGGTGACAAATAACATTTACAAAAATTAACCACATAATGTCTAACATAAACAAGTATCAAAATGTTAAAGGATTTCAATCACATAGAGTATGTTCTCTGAACAAAACATCACTAAATGAAAATAATCTCCTTATCTTTGGCTAAGATATACACTTCCAAATAACCCAAGTCAAAAAAGAATTTTAAAAAATTAGAAAATCTTTGGAACCAAATGATTTTGAAAATAATGCATATCAAAAAACCATGGGATGCAATTCTGAAGAATAATTTTAGCCCCAAGAAGCATACATTAAAAAGCAAAATTTGAAAATTGATGCACTATGCATTAATCTCAAAAAGTCAGAAACTGAGCATCAAATTAAAAACAAATGAAATAAAAGCAAACAGTGTATCTCAGAGGACACAACTAAATAAAGAACTACTCAGTGGTCATGAATTGAAACAAGTAATATTGTCAAAATGTCCATACTACTCAAATCAATCTACAAACTCAATACAATTTCTATCAAAATTCCAATGGTATTTTTCACATAAATAGAACAAACAATTCTAAAATTGGTATGCAATTGCAGAAGACCCTGAATAGCAGAAGCAATTTTGAGAAAGGAAAACAAAACTGGAGTCATCACACTTCCTGATTTTAAACTATGTTACAAAGCTCTAGTAATCAAAACAGTATAGTTTTGGCATTCAAATAAAAAGACACATGGGGAAGCCTGGGTGGCTTAGTTGGTTGACCTTCTGACTCTTGATTTTGGCTCAGGTCATGATCTCACAGTTATAGGATTGGGACCCTGTCTTGAGATCTGCGCTGACAGCATGGAGCCTACTTGGAATTCTTTCTCTCCTTCTCTCTCTGTCTTTCCCTTCCTCTCTCTCTCTCTCTCTCTCTCTCTCTCTCTCTCTGTCTCTCTTTTGCTATAAAAATAAATAAACTTTAAAAACTCTAAAATAAAAAAAAGGCACATAGATCAATGGAAAAGAACAAAGAATCCCAAATTAAACTCATAACTCAAATTAATTAGCATATATGGTCAATTAATTTATGACAAGGAGACAAGAATATACAGTTGGGGAAAGATAGTCTCTTCAATGAATAGTGCTAGAAACAAACGGATAGCCACATGCAGAAGAATAAAACTGGACCCTTATTTTACACCGTACACAAAAATCAACTGAAAAATGGATTGAAGACTTGAATATAGGACCTGAAACCATAAAATTACTAGAAGAAAATACAGGTAATAAACTCCTTGACATCAATCTTGGTGATGATTTTTCTTGAGATTAAAAGCAATGGCAACAAAAGCAAAAATAAGCAAGTGGGACAACATCGAACTAAAAAGCTTTTGCACAGAAAAGGAAACCATCAACAAAAGTAAAAGGCAACCTATAGAATGGGAAAAAAATATTTTCAAATCATATCATGGACTTTTTGATTAACTAGATGGGACGACTCTTTCATAATGCACATGTCTATCAAATCACCTTACAATTTCATGTGTCAATTATACCCCAATAAAGTTGAAATTAAAAAAGTAAATAATATATTTTACAGCATAAATTAACAATTAATAAAATAAAACAAGTATCACTAAAACCAATTTGCAGTTCTTTCAAAAGACTAATAAAATTGATAAAAACTTAAAATTGCTCAAGAAAAACATCAGAAATGAGTAAGTGTACACCATAAAAGATCTTGCAGATATTAAAATATTATGAGAATGTCATTAAAAACTTTGTCTATTAAGCTTGAGAATGTAGAGCAAATGGGAAAAATTATAAAAATGTATTTTACCAACACTGACATGAGAAAAATAGAGAACAAAATAGTTTTATATCAATTAAAGACATTAATCAAATATTTTAAACTTCCCACAGAAAACTCTATGCCCAGATGACTTCCTTAATGATTTCTAACAGCCATTTAAAGAATAGATACACCAATCTTAAATGTATTTACAAAGATTGCAAAAAGAACATTCCTAACATGTTTTATGAGCTTTGTTAGAAAAATCCATCAAGGACATTATAAGAAAGGTAAATAGTGTATTAATCTCTTGCATACAGATAGACACAAAATATTTTTTAAAAACTTGTAAGCACTCAGCAAACTATAAAAAAAGATAATTCCTGATGAAGTTGGATTTATTCTAGGAATGAGAAATTAGTATAATATATGAAAACAATTGGTGCAATTCTTTACCTTAACAGATTAAAGGACAACAATCAATACCCACAGAAAATCATGTGGTAAAATTCACAAGCCATTCATGATAACATCTCCTAGAATCCCACAATCCCACGGATACTTCTTTTACATGATCAAGAGTGTTTACTAACCTCTGTGTACAACATACCTATTGATGAAATATTAGAAGCTTACCCTCTGAGATGGGGAACTAGACTAGAATGCTTACTATAAACTGCCAAAGCAAGAAAAAAGGCAAGAATAAAGAAAAACTTGGAGAAGTTTTAGGAATTAGAATTCAGCAATTAGGTTATTAGTTGTCCAATTTCATCAATCATGCAGATTTATGGAGAATCATGCTTTAAAAATGGTAAAGTCATGCACCACACTATATACAGGCTGGAAAAGAAAAGGAGCAATTCCATGTGATGGTAAATAAAAGGTAGGAAGTAGAAGCGAGGTAATGAAAAGAGAACATAAAAAACAGATGTCAGAACAATGAAATATTAGAGTAAAATAGAGTGACTTGTATTTTGGGGGTGACTACTGTATTCACAGATTAACTACATAGACTAACTATGAAGATCTATGAACTTGAAGAGCTCAAGAATTTTGGTGCTTAGCCATATGTTCAGCATGTCCACATGGGTTTTGGAGTTACTCTTTAAAGAATGGCAGGAGCTGAAGAAAAAACGATGGTGAGACACAAGCCAAAGTTATCTGTGAATCAATTGAACTAGTAACTGTGAAATATGGAAGGCACCAAAAGTTTAGCTCATCCCTGTTCATGATGAGACATAACAGTTGGAATACCCAGATAAAGGTAAAGAGAAAAATAGCAGATAATAAAATAATAAAGAGATTGGAGAAATTGAGGTCTGAAATATGGCTGTGTTGGGATCTGGAACATGAACAAGTCTGGAAGAGAATATCACCTCTTGAGGGTTGTGGGAATTGAACATCTCCCATTTGTGAGATTACTAGGGAGCAATGTCCTCAGGATAGATCAAAGCAAAACTGTAGAAAGAGGGATAATTGTGTGAAATTTTTAAAACTGGAATTCAATGGTGCACCTAGATGGCTCAGTTGGTTAGGCATCTGACTCTTGGTTTCAGATCAGGTCATGATCTCATGGTTCGCGAGATCAAGCTCCATGTCAGGAGCTTGGGATTCTCTCCCTCTCTCTCTGCCTCTCTCTTTCTCTCTCCCCAAATAAATAAACATTTTAAAAAATAAAATAAAACTTAAATTCAAGGTTTTATTTCGTGTGTGTGTGTGTGTGTGTGTGTGTGTGTGTGCGTGTGTGTGTGTGTATGTGTTACAACGCAAAAAGAGTCCAAGCAGTACAAAGCAAAGGGCTGGATGGAGGTCAATAGTCATTTATTTCCCATCATCCTGCTGAAAGGGATCTAGCTAATATCACAGATGCCTTCTATTGAATAAAATAACAGATATTTTTAGTCCTCATTTTCTTTACTTTATTTACTTTCTGGACTGGTAATTCATGAAACAACCAACAATTTCAGCACTGATAAATCTGCCTGAATCAATTATTACAATGAAGTTACAAAATACTGATTTTTTAAAATTTTTTTAATATATGATATTTATTGTCAAATTGGTTTCCATACAACACCCAGTGCTCATCCCAAAGATGCCCTCTTCAATGCCCATCACCTACCCCCCCTCCCTACCACCCCCCATCAACCCTCAGTTTGTTCTCGGTTTTTAAGAGTCTCTTATGCTTTAGCTCTCTCCCTCTCTAACCTCTTTTTTTTTTTTTTCCTTCCCCTCACCCCATTGGTTTCTGTTAACTTTCTCAGGATCCACATAAGAGTGAAAACATATGGTATCTCTCTTTCTCTGTATGGCTTATTTCACTTAGCATAACACTCTCCAGTTCCATCCACGTTGCTACAAAGGGCCATATTTCATTCTTTCTCATTGCCACGTAGTACTCCATTGTGTATATAAACCACAGTTTCTTTATCCATTCATCAGTTGATGGACATTTAGGCTTTTCCCACAATTTGGCTATTGTTGAGCATGCTGCTATAAACATTAGGGTACAAGTGCCCCAATGCACCAGCACTCCTGTATCCCTTGGGTAAATTCCTAGCAGTGTTACTGCTGGGTCAACGGATAGGCCTATTTTTAATTTTTTGAGGAACCTCTACACTGTTTTCCAGAGTGGCTGCACCAGTTTGCATTCCCACCAACAGTGCAAGAGGGTTCCTGTTTCTCCACATCCTCTCTGGCATCTATAGTCTCCTGATTTGTTCATTTTGGCCACTCTGACTGGCGTGAGGTGATATCTGAGTGTGGTTTTGATTTGTATTTCCCTGATGAGGAGCGACGTTGAGCATATTTTCATGTGCCTGTTGGCCATCTGGATGTCTTCTTTAAAAAAGTGTCTATTCATGTTTTCTGCCAATTTCTTCATGGGATTATTTGTTTTTCGGGTGTGGAGTTTGGTGAGCTCTTTATAGATTTTGGATACTAGCCCTTTGTCTGATATGTCATTTGCAAATATCTTTTCCCATTCCGTTGGTTGCCTTTTAGTTTTGTTGATTGTTTCCTTTGCTGTGCAGAAGCTTTTTATCTTCATGAGGTCCCAATAGTTCATTTTTGCTTTTTATTCCCTTGCCTTTGGGGATGTGTCAAGTAAGAAATTGTTGCAGCTGGGGTGAGAGAGGTCTTTTCCTGCTTTCTCCTCTAGGGTTTTGATGGTTTCCTGTCTCACATTCAGGTCCTTTATCCATTTTGAGTTTATTTTTGTGAATGGTGTGAGAAAGTGGTCTAGTTTCAACCTTCTGCATGGTGCTGTCCAGTTCTCCCAGCACCATTTGTTAAAGAGACTGTCTTTTTTCCATTGGATGTTCTTTCCTGCTTTGTCAAAGATGAGTTGGCCATACGTTTGTGGGTCTAGTTCTGGGGTTTCTATTCTATTCCATTGGTCTATGTGTCTGTTTTTGTGCCAATACCATGCTGTCTTGATGATGACAGCTTTGTAGTAGAGGCTAAAGTCTGGGATTGTGATGCCTCCTGCTTTGGTCTTCTTCTTCAAAATTACTTTGGCTATTCAGGGCCTTTTGTGGTTCAATACGAATTTTAGGATTGCTTGTTCTAGTTTTGAGAAGAATGCTGGTGCAATTTTGTTTGGGAGTGCATTGAATGTGTATATAGCTTTGGGTAGTATTGACATTTTGACAATATTTATTCTTCCAATCCATGAGCAGGGAATGTCTTTCCATTTCCTTATATCTTCTTCAATTACCTTCATAAGCTTTCTATAGTTTTCAGCATACAGATCTTTTACATCTTTGGTTAGATTTATTCCTAGGTATTTTATGCCTCTTGGTGCAATTGTGAATGGGATCAGTTTCTTTATTTGTCTTTCTGTTGCTTCATTATTAGTGTATAAGAATGCAACTGATTTCTGTACATTGATTTTGTATCCTGCAACTTTGCTGAATTCATGTATCAGTTCTAGCAGACTTTTGTGGAGTCTATTGGATTTTCCATGTATAATATCATGTCATCTGCAAAAGTGAAAGCTTGACTTCATCTTTGCCAATTTTGATGTCTTTGACTTCCTTTTGTTGTCTGATTGCTGATGCTAGCACTTCCAACACTATGTTAAACAACAGCGGTAAGAGTGGGCATCCCTGTCGTGTTCCTGATCTCAGGGGGAAAGCTCTCAGTTTTTCCCCATTGAGGATAATATTAGCTGTGGGCCTTTCATAAATGGCTTTTATGATGTTTAAATATGTTCCTTCTATACCGACTTTCTTGAAGGTTTTTATTAAGGAAGGATGCTGAATTTTGTCAAATGCTTTCTTCTGCATCGATTGACAGGATCATACGGTTCTTATGTTTTCTTTTATTAATGTGATGTATCACGGTGATTGATTTGCGAATGTTGAACCAGCCCTGCATCCCAGGAATGAATCACACTTGATCATGGTGAATAATTCTTTTTATAAGCTGTTGAATTCGATTTGCTAGTATCTTATTGAGAATTTTTGTATCCATATTCATCAGGGATATTGGCCTGTAGTTCTCTTTTTTTACTGGGTCTCTGTCTGGTTTAGGAATCAACGTAATACTGGCTTCATAGAATGAGTCTGGAAGTTTTCCTTCCCTTTCTATTTTTTGGAATAGCTTGAGAAGGATAGGTATTATCTCTGCTTTAAATGTCTGATAGAATTCCCCAGGGAAGCCATCTGGTCCTGGACTCTTATTTGTTGGGAGATTTTTGATAACCAATTCAATTTCTTCGCTGGTTATGGGTCTGTTCAAGCTTTCTATTTCCTCCTGATTGAGTTTTGGACGGGTGTGGGTGTTTAGGAATTTGTCCATTTCTTCCAGGTTTTCCATTTTGTTGGCATATAATTTTTCATAGTATTCCCTGATAATTGCTTGTATATCTGAGGGATTGGTTGTAATAATTCTATTTTCATTTATGATTTTATCTATTTGGGTCATCTCCCTTTTCTTTTTGAGAAACCTGGCTAGAATTTTATCAATTTTGTTTATTTTTTCAAAAAACCAACTCTTGGTTTCATTGATCTGCTCTACAGTTTTTTTTAGATTCTATATTGCTTACTTCTGCTCTGATCTTTATTATTTATCTTCTTCTGCTGGGTTTGGGGTGTCTTTGCTGCTTTGCTTCTATTTGCTTTCGGTGTGCTGTTAGATTTTGTATTTGGGATTTTTCTTGTTTCTTGAGATAGGCTTGGATTGCAATGTATTTTCCTCTCAGGACTGCCTTCACCGCATCCCAAAGCGTTTGGATTGTTGTATTTTCATTTTCCTTTGTTTCCATATATTTTTTAATTTCTTCTCTAATTGCCCAGTTGAGCCATTCATTCTTTAGTAGGATGTTCTTTAACCTCCATGCTTTGGAGGTTTTCCAGACTTTTTCCTATGGTTGATTTCAAGCTTCATAGCATTGTGGTGTGAAAGTATGCATGGTATGATCTTAATTCTTGTATACTTATGAAGGGCTGTTTTGTGATCCAGTATGTGATCTATCTTGGAGAATGTTCCATGTACACTCGAGAAGAAAGTATATTCTGTTGCTTTGGGATGCAGAGTTCTAAATATATCTGTTAAGTCCATCTGATCCAATGTATCATTCATGGCCCTTGTTCTTTATTGACCATGTGTCTAGATGATCTATCCATTTTTGTAAGTGGAGTACTAAAGTCCCCTGCAATTACCACATTCTTGTCAATAAGGTTGCTTATGTTTGTGAGTAATTGTTTTATATATTTGGGGCTTCCATATTCGGTGCATAGACATTTATAATTATTAGTTCTTCTTGATGGATACACCTTGTAATTATTATGTAATGCCCTTCTTCATCTCTCATTACAGCCTTTATTTTAATGTCTAGTTTTTCTGATATAAGTATGGCTACTCCAGCTTTCTTTTGACTTCCAGTAGCATGATAAATAGTTCTCCATCCCCTCACTTTCAATCTGAAAGTGTCCTCAGATCTAAAATGATTCTCTTGTAGACAGCAAATAGATGGGTCTTGTTTTTTTTGTTGTTGTTGTTTTTTGTTTTTGTTTTTTTATCTATTCTGATACCCTATGTCTTTTGGTTGGTGCATTTAGTCCATTTACATTCAGTGTTATTATAGAAAGATATGGGTTTAGAGTCATTGTGATGTCTGTAGGTTTCATGGTTGTAGCCATGTCTCTGATACTTTGTCTCACAGGATCCCCCTTAGCATCTCTTGTAGAGCTGGTTTAGTGGTGATGAATTCCTTCAGTTTTTGTTTGTTTGGAAAGACCTTTATCTCTCATTCTATTCTAAATGACAGATTTGCTGGATAGAGGATTCTCAGCTGCATATTTTTTCTGTTCATCACATTGAAGATCTCCTGCCATTCCTTTCTGGCCTGCCAAGTTTCAGCAGAGAGATCCATCACTAGTCTTATTGGTCTCCCTTTATATGTTAGAGCATGTTTATCCCTAGCTGCTTTCATAATTTTCTCTTTATCCTTATATTTTGCCAGTTTCACTATGATAGGTCATGCAGAAGGTCGATTCATGTTACGTCTGAAGGGAGTTCTCTGTGCCTCTTGGATTTCAATGCTTTTTTCCTTCCCCAGATCAGGGAAGTTCTCAGCTATTATTTCTTCAAGTACACCTTCAGCACCTTTCCCTCTCTCTTCCTCCTCTGGAATACCAAGTATACGTAGATTGTTTCTCTTTAGTGCATCACGTAGTTCTCTAATTTTCCCCCATACTCCTGGATTTTTTTTATCTCTTTTTCTCAGCTTCTTCTTTTTCCATACTTTTATCTTCTAGTTCACCTATTCTCTCCTCTGCCTCTTCAATCTGAGCCGTGGTCGTTTCCATTTTATTTTGTAGCTCATTGATAGCATTTTTTTTTACCTCCTCCTGGCTGTTCCTTAGTCCCTTGATCTCTGTAACAAGAGATTCTCTGCTGTCCTTTATACTGTTTTCAAGCCCAGTGATTAATTTTATGACTATTATTCTAAATTCACTTTCTGTTATATTGTTTAAATCATTTTTGATCAGTTCGTTAGCTGTCGTTATTTCCTGGAGGTTTTTTTGAGGGGAATTCTTCCATTTAGTCATTTTGGATAGTCTTCCCCTGTGCTGTCTTGAATAACTTGCATTGGTGGGCGGGGCTGCAGTCAGACCTGATGTCCTGCCCCAGCCCACTGCTGAGGCCACAGTCAGACTGGTGTGTGCCTTCTCATCCCCTCTCCTAGGGGCAGGATTCACTGTGGGGTGTGTGGCCCATCTGGTCTACTTGCACATTGCCAGGCTTGTGGTGCTGGGGATCTGGCGTATTAGCTAGGGTGGAATGGCAAGGTGCACATGGGCGGGAGGGGCAGGCACAGCTTCTTTTCCTTTGGAGGCCCACTTCGGGAGGGGACCTGTAGCAGAGGGCGGTAGTCTGACCCGCCGGAGGGATGGATCTGCAGAAGCACAGTGTTGGGTGTTTGAGTGGTGCAAGCAAGTTCCCTGACAGGAACTGGTTCCCTTTGGGATTTTAGCTGTGGGATGGGCAGGGGAGATGGCGCTTGTGAGTGCCTTGTTCCCCACCAAGCTATGCTCTGTTGTCCAGGGCTCAACAACTCTCCCTCCTGTTGTCTTCTATCCCTCCTATTCTCCGAGAAAATCTGTTAACTTATAACCTTCCAGATGTTAAGTCCCGCTTGCTGTCAGAACACACACTGTCTGGCCCCTCTGTTTTTGCAAGCCAGACTCGGGGCTCTGTTTTGCTGGCGGGCTGCTGCTCCACCCTGGCTTCAGCCAGTCCATGGAGCGTGCACCGCCTCTCCACCCTTCCTACCCTCTTCCGTGGGCCTGTTGTCTATGCTTGGCTCTGGAGAATCCATTCTGCTAGTCTTCTGGAGATTTTCTGGGTTATTTAGGCAGGTGTGGGTAGAATCTAAGTGATCTGCAGGACGCAGTGAGCCCAGCGTCCTCCTATGCCACCATTTTCCCCGTCTGTTTCCCCTGATTTTTTTTTTTTAATGTTTATTTATTTTTTTGGGACAGAGAGAGACAGAGCATGAACGGGGGAGGGGCAGAGAGAGAGGGAGACACAGAATCAGAAACAGGCTCCAGGCTCTGAGCCATCAGCCCAGAGCCCGACGCGGGGCTCGAACTCACGGACCGCGAGATCGTGACCTGGCTGAAGTCGGACGCTTAACCGACTGCGCCACCCAGGCTCCCCTGTTTCCCCTGATTTTTAAAACTACTATCATTGATTCTAAATTTTTTGCTAGCATTTTACATTTTTCTCCTTTTCTTCCTTATCCTTCTCTTTCTCCTTCTTCCTTTCCCCCCTTCCCCTTCCTCCTCCTCCTGTTTCCCTTCTTCTTTTTCTTTTCTTCTTCTTCTTCTTCTTCTTCTTCTTCTTTCTCAAATTTTTCAAACTTTGGTACAATGGTCTTTAAAGCCAGTTATTTTGTCTTGTTAGCATTCTACACCAGTCTTTACTGATTTGTTTTATAACACAGTAACATTTTTAAAACTCATATTATTATGTTTCTTTTCTCCCAAACCTGAATCAGATTCTTTTTAAGAAGCCCTGGTTCTTTTAATAAAAAAAAAAAAAAAAAAAAAAA